>NW_026623299.1:0-114282 GCF_030028575.1 Malurus melanocephalus
AGCTCATTTCTGTCACACCCAGCCACTCCAGTGTCCCTTTCCTATTGGACATGTCTCTACTCCTGATCCTTTGTTATCTCCCCACAGCAGCAGGTTTTATTATCCTGCTGTTCCTAACTCCAACCCAAAGTACCTGTTTGGCAGCACCCAGGGCTGGTTCACATTGAGCAGCCCAGGCAGGCTGTACCAGCAGCTGCTCACAAATGTGGCTCAGGAAGCCACATTGATCTACCCAAGAGCAGAACAGGAATGGCTACACCCGGATCAGGTTCTGGTGTTTGAAGAAGGGCAGCAGCTGGAGCTGTAAGGTGTTTTAAATATTGCTATCACACAGAGCAGAGAGGGTGAAGACAAGACGTGCCTGACTGTCAACACATTGAGCAGGAGCTACAGCTTCAGTGACAGCTTCCCCCCATGAATGACATGATTGTCCCTGTGTCAGCTCCTTGTCCAAAACCAAAGTATTCCTCAGAAGTCAACACCTAGACAAAGTGCCTTGCCAAATTGTTTTAGGATACTTACAAGGAATTGTTGCTTTATCTGAAATTACTCTGCTTGCCCTAACTCTTTTCTGGATTTGTTTGCTAGTCTGCAAATTGTAGTAAATCATTTCATTTAGTCAATTAAACAAGATGTGGGTTTGGAATCCCTTACATTTTTTTGGACATGAACAATCCATAAAATTTTCATTTTATTCAGTAATTCCTGATGAGCTGATTGTAATTGGTGTCTCAAGCGAAATTTATTTCTGTCACTGCAAAAGCTGATTTCTGAGTGTGAGGAGTTGGTACATCAGATGGGATGAAGAAAATCCTCCAGGATCCTGATGGGTTCCCCTGCTATAAGTACCCTGACCTGGCATAACTATGCCAGGAGGATTACTGCTGTGGAGCTGTGCTATTCTGTTTAAAAAATCCACACTTCTCTAGTGTGTACAAATAACAAACTCCCTTGCTACTGCTCCAAAAATATTTAACAGTAGCGGCTCCAGGGATGATTCACATTATTGAAATGTAATTAGTCCTACAAGAAGTGTAGGAACATTTGCTAGTCTACTATATTAGCATAAAGAATAATTACAGTGCAGGGTCTTTTTTTAAAACACAGTTTTAGAAGTATGTATTTTGCACTGTCAGCACATGGAAAGGCAGAGAGACTCAGTAAGCCCACAGACAAGTGTTTATTTGAGTCACGGGAAGAAGAAAATATCCAAGGTTTATAAGCATAACCTGAAAAAGGGACAAATGTACTGCAGCGACTCAACAAAGTGCTTATTCTAATCCTTATAAATATTCACCACATGTATCTTTTATAACTGTTATGTTTTGCAGTATTTAGGCAATAGTTGGTATTGGAGGCTTTGTCAGCTATGCTCCAGTGCATTCATAAAAGCACCTTCTGTTTAAAGAAAGAGGATTTCTTAGTAATGGGTGAAATTGTCAGCGCTGCCAATGGCTACATTTCATCTCATTGATTTACACTGTGTAGGATGATTGCCTGATGTGATTCACACATGCTGGAGATGGGCTGCATTCAGTGCAAAACAACCAGAGTTCACAAAACAGATGAATGGGCAAAATCCACCAGTTCTTAATGTGGTGACTCTGTCTGTGCAAAGCTCACGAGGTTACACTGAGGTGACCTCAAGAGTGCAACAGTGAGGGGGAACTAGCAAATGATGTCTGAAGATACTGTCTTAAATCTGTCTGGGGCCAAAATACACAGGTGCTCAGTTTGGGTGCACAACATTGTTGAAAAGAGGCCTTGGGCTGGGACAACCACTAACTACAGCTAAGCAGAGGGAATTTCAAGATGGAACTTGAAGATTGGGATGGCTTGCACTGTTAACAAAACAATACTAAAGCCTGTGTTTGCTGGGCTTATTCTTGCCGTGGTTGAATGGTCTGTAAGGTGGGGGAAGACTTGGGTGGGTTACAGCCTGAGCTATGTGAGAGTGAGGTGGCTGTTTTCCACAACGATAAGTTAGGTGTCACATACCTTACCTGGAGTTAGTTATGGTCTTCACAACCAGAGACAAGAGGCAACACCTTGGCATACTCCACCTAAACTGTGCTAGCAGCAGTAAATCAAAAGGCAGAGGTTTGGTTTGCCTTGCACTTCACAGCAGAGATCACCTGCAGACACCACATTTTCTCCTCCACCCTATTTTATATTACTCCTCAAACAACACAGATCTGTTCTTCTAATAGATGAAATAAGGGCATAGTCTGGATACTATAAACACAATTTAATTTTTATTTTCTCTCTCTCAAACAGGGATTCAGTCTGTGAACTCAGTCTTATTCAGGTGGAATAAGTAGTAGGGCAAGCACAGAGTGAAATTTTTTATCACTTGTAATAGCTAAAAATTTCAGCTTAGAGATGGGCTGATTATTTGACGTGTGCACTTCACAAAAAACTTTCCTCATACCAAAAGCATCATAACAATGGAACTCAAAATATTTTCAGCACAACTGAAACCTTTCCTGTAGAAGAGACTAGAAAAAGTTGTTCTGGATTTAAAATACAGGCTACAAGCCTAGGCAGACAAAAGGTTAACTCAGAGCACAGCAGAACAGGACAAAGGAGCCTGAGCAAGGTCAGAGGAAGGTAAAACCTCTATGCAGCACAGCAGAGAACCATGCTGAGTTTGAGTCCCAGAGGCAATACAGATGCACCAGTGCACATGTTAATAAGCTTCATCTCAGCAAAAACTATTAGCATGGGCACAGCCTCCCGCTGCACCAATTATTCAGCTTTGAGTGCTAGTTTAGTTTCTTCAAGGTGCTCCACTACAAACAAGAGCCATGCCCTCTGCTCCCCTACCCTACACAGCTCCTTTGCAAGCAAATAAATCTGTAGTGTGCAAAAAAAAAATAAAAAGGATGTGGCTTAGTTGTGGCTGAGCCTTGTTCCAGTACTTCCTTTGAGGAGTCCAGAGTTACAACAGTTTTGACTGTTTGAGAAGCACCCCAGGGTATTTTTCTGAAGGTGATGGAGGGTGTGGATTGGGAATGTTGGCAGGGACTCTTGAAGCCACAGAGCCAAGGCTGGCCAGGGCCAGGGGCTGGCAGACAGCAGAGGCTGCTCACCTTTGCTCTCACCCTGCCCAAGGTGCTCTGCCCTGGCTGAGGCAGGGCTTTCTCTGGGTGCTGAGTGCCTCAGAACCAGGAGCAGCCAGGAGAGGACATCTCTGACATGCCTGGCAGCAGCTCTGTGGCTGTCACTGCTCACTGCCCCAGGAATGAGTTTGCCTGCAGGCTGAGGCAGTGCTGTCTGGCCTCACACACAGCAGGATTTATTTTAGGTAGCATCAGCCCCAAAACCAGTGTGGCTGAACCGGTTGTTTCAGGGTGCCTCCCATGTTTATGCCCTCTCTGTCACATCAATCAGCCCAGGGATTAAGATTCTGTAAGTCCCCAATGAGAAGGATGAATTCAAACAGAGTGGGTGTTGGTTTGGGGTTTGACCCTCTCCAAACCCAGACTGCTCCACTCCTCCATGGAAGTCGCCACGGGAACCAAGTGACACAGCCAGGAAGAAAAGTTCTGAAGCCAAAGCAAATAAAGCTTTAATCATAATTATAAGGTTGTTTTATGATATCACAAGGAATCATCAGGAACTTTCCAGTGTCTTTCTCTTCTGACCTATTTTAACTGAGCTAACTTCAGCTGAGTTTTCTGTAAAATATAAGGCTTGCTTGGGGGACAATTATCTCCCCTTGATGTGTTTTTATGCCTGTGTGATTGATATATATATATATCAGCCTTAAGTTCTTAACAGGGGTTTTGGCACAGTTCAGGGAGCAATTCTCCTAGTCCCACTCAACTTACATTTAAATGTAATAGCCTCTACTAAGGGTTTTTTCTTGCACAAAGGGCCAGCTGCAGAAGCAGATCTCAGATGTCTGAAATTAGATTTTGGTGCTGAAACTTAGACCCTCTTTAAGGTTTTGCGAAGCCTCTGAAATTCATGGACTGAGAGGTGGGGGAGCAGCAGGAGCAGCAAAACGATGCTGCATTGGAAAGGCTGGGGGGGCGAAAGTAGCAGGAAAGTCCAGTAGTGAGATTTCATCAAAAGATACTGTGAGCTCATCCCATCTCTGTCACCATCCATTCCATCCTGCCATAAACAGAGAAGCCTTTGTGATTCAGAAGGGAAAGCAAGCCCAGCTAGCTCTAGAAGGGCACGCTGTGGCATTCAGGTCAGCATACAGACTGAACATTACAGAATAGGTGCAGCTTTTCCTGTTGTGAGGCGCTGTGACTGACATCCATCCCGCATCCTTGCCTAGATCTGTATCCATGGCCTCCTAGGCCTGGACCATTTCCAGGTTAGCTGGCCTCAGCTGTGCTGCCCTTATCTTCCTTTGTCATTCTGGGTCCATCTATGTCCTCCAACTAGAATACTCCAGGCTATGCTAATTTCCTGAATATGTTGTTTGGACACACATTTTTTAATCTGACTGATTACGAGCTTCCTACCAGTGCTAACACTTTTCTTTTGCAGGCTGAGCATCACCATGCATTTTTCATTACCTAAT
The DNA here is from genome assembly GCF_030028575.1 of Malurus melanocephalus. Taxonomy (NCBI): domain Eukaryota; kingdom Metazoa; phylum Chordata; class Aves; order Passeriformes; family Maluridae; genus Malurus; species Malurus melanocephalus. The sequence goes on from NW_026623299.1 coordinate 4,544, forward strand.
AAACTTGACCAGTACCACTTTAGAGTTTTAAAAAGGGTTGAAAATAATCCTTTCCACTTCCTCCACAGTCTGGTGACTCATGGTGGCTGGGAGCAGAGTCAGGCTGAGGACTCATGTGGGGTCATGAGTGAGTCCCGTACCCGAGCCACAGCAAAGCCCACTCTGTTTGATTTGGTCAGCGAGTGGAGGAGCCTCATTTCTTCTCTGGCTGGGCTGGAGATGCTGGAGCCAAAAACAGCTCCTTGAGGAAGTTTTGGTCTGCGAGAAAAACACGGAAACTGCAAGATATTGAAAGCAGAAGTGAGCAGACAAGAGAAAACATTAATAGGAGAGAAGAAAGCTCATCTAACAACCAGAGTATTAATAACCAGGGTACAGCTTCAGGGACTGGATGCCCATTACATATGTCTGATATCCATTTTTTTTTTTTATTACATCCTCAGGTGAGTCACTTTGGATGCCAGCATCTGAAGGCCTTGTGCATTTGATGATCCTTCACACCTCAGTTTCCCTTCACTAAAGGAATAATGCCACTTTGTTACCTCTCAAGCAACGTGTGGGAATAAATACATCAGGGTTTGTCAGGTTTGTGGACACCAACAAATACACCCAGGCTCATGTTGTTTGGAAAGCCCAGGTGCCATGACTGCGTGTGTGCTCTGGGTATTTGGAGCCCATTTGAGCCTGGGGGCCATGCAGACACTGACAGTGTGTTTGGGGGAGCTGGTGCCATGACACGGGAGATTTACACCTTGGCTGCCTCCACAGTAATGTCCTTGTGCACACAAGTCCTCACTGTACCTGTAGCGTTCCCTGAAGGGATGTGCTATTAATTCACATCCCAGCCTTGAGGGCAATAATTTTTCCACGGAGACAAGCCCCAAGACAGACGTGAGAGTGGAAATGTAAGGCAGGACAAAAATTAAGGCCAGCTGGAGCAAGAGCATGGTGGGAAAGGAGGGTTGTGTACCCCTTTTCCACTACCATTGCAGGGCTAGCAAAAACTCCTGTAATTCCATCAGTATTCTCTGCTCCCTGTGCCTGAATATGTCAAGAAATCAATCTTTTGAGAGAAAATCTCATGAGTCAGTACAGACAATGTGGAAAAAGATGGAAGGATTTGGTTTGTCCTGGCTTTCTAACGCAGACCAAGCTGAAGTTCACCGCAGAATTGAGTGGTTTGTGCTCGTGGACTGCACAGCAGCAGCACAGGGCTGGAAGGAGAGAAATGAGCGCCTGTGAGGAGGAGATGCAGAGCCAAAACAGGCCAGGAGAAATGAGTGCTAGGCAAAAAGAGAAAGTGGGCATGCCTTTTGTGAGTGAGTGTGCAGCTGTGGAGAGGGGCATGGGCGAGACAGAAAGCAGATGAGGGACCTGCCAGTGGCAAGTGTGAAGATGAACACCCAGTAGTGACAATGGTGTTTGGGGCAATCAATGATGCTTGATGCATGGGGGACGGGATAAATGTCATTATTCTACAAAACCGTACACAAGCAAAAACAAAGCCATCTTTTTAAAATGAAAATGAAAGAGGAATGACAGGAGAAAAGCAAAATATTTGTGAGATGATTTAAACAAAGAGAAGTAAATCCAAAGAATATATTTTTTCCCAACCAATATGATGTACGGTGTAGTTTACAGCAGAAGAAAGAAAAAAATCAATCTGTGGCAATATCTGATGTGCCTCTGTGTAATAAACTGTTCTGCAATTATATGAACAAGGTGGTGGTGGTGACGAGAGGTAGGGGATTTTTGTGTCTCCAAATGTGCTGGGTTTGTATCATCCTGTCACCAGTTGTTCAATATTGTGATACCGGACAATCTCCAGTGTTTTTCCCAGTAGGTCGGTGAACTTATTTTCTTATCAAGCCTTAAGGCAGGTGCAGACATGAGGAAGGCATTTGCCTTTGTTTTTCTCCTTCAGCCCAGCCCAGCAGCTCCTTAGTATGCGTGGCCAGTGATTCAAGCACACAAGTTTCCTCCTCCCAGTATTTCCTTTATAAGGATTGCAGTGAAAAGCACAACGGGGAGAAGTTTCATTTCTGCCTGTAAATGCGAATGAGAGAAGTGTCTAATACCTGTTATAAAAGATGGCATTTTAATTACCACCTGCACTGCAGCAGGCACACACACACATCTGCACCTACACATAGAAACACACACACACACACACCCATCTCTGCACTTCTCCCCCTTTCCTCAGGATGAGGAAGGTCTCCTTCCTCCTCCAATCCCTTCCTCGCCTTTCTGCAACCCGGGGAACACGGGCTGATTGGAAAGGTCTCTTTCCTTGATAACAACAATTCAATGCGCCTTGACATTTTAATAGCCTGCCGTCCTAGTGAACACAATCGAGCTGAGCAGTGAAGCAAAAATCATTAGGTAAGCAAGATAATCTAAACGAAAAATCAGCCTCAACTGGTTCCCACATCTGGGGCACATCTGGGCAGAGCCTACCCTTTCCTGCCTGCTTCTGAACAGGAATCCTCTCCTGGGAAGGCTGTCAGGGGAAAGAGGGGCATCCACGGATTTATTGCCAGGGGAAATCCACCCCTCCTGCCCCCCCACCCCTCCCACCTGCAGACCCCTTCCCTCCCCTCACACCCCCCCTTTTCACAGAGTGAGATGCTGACTTTGCAAGCCATTCGCTTTATGAATATGACCCTCAAAGGGAAGAAACCCTCTCACAAGCCCAGAACTATGTTATCATCGTTATTAAGGAGCTTAAAAAGGAGCTGGGAAGAGGAGACACCAGTGGAATTGCAGCCTGATTGTGATTGATGTGTTCCTATTAGCTCCTCACTGTTATCTCTCTGGATGGCAAGAACAGCCAGTGGCTTGTAACACAACAGATTACCTGAGTTTTCAGCCCTAGACGGATGTTTAAATAAAATATAGTCCCTTTTAGCGAGAAGCTCATTTTCTCTCCGAGGCTCCCAGACTATTTCATGTCAGCTGTGATTCGCTGTGACTCTCCTCAGTAAACATGTCTTATCATTAATAATTCTTTACAAGCACAATTTCATGGAGTCTTTTTGTATGCGTGCGTGGGGGGAGGAGGGGGCGTGCATGCGCAAATGTTGGTCTCAGCCTCATCTCGATACAGTTTGGGAACCCAAGGTGCTTCTCTTCAGAATTTCACCTGCCTTGCCAAAAATGATTGATTACCCCTAGCAGACTGGGTGTCCAGCTATACCCAACAAATGACTTTGGCCCCTAACAACAGGCCTTGGCCAGATAGAAATCAATATTTCACCATTAAAATCTATCAAAGAAGAGTTAAGGCACCATCTGTCCCTGCCGCCTTTCCATGGTGTGTGAACATTAAATCCGACACTTGTAGTACATGAGTAATCAATATATAGTAGTTCACAGATCATTTGTGGTCCCCTTTTAGCAGTGATGGATGCTTGGAATAGTTGTGATTCATTTTGTCACACCATTAAACAAGATTCTGTCCAGTTCCTTCCTGATTTCATTTAGAGGATCATTCTTCACAGTTCATAAGAGAGAAACGGTTTTACCAATCTGCTTCTATTTCAATAAGTCACTTTATAGAGATTTTGTGTCCTGCAGACTGTAAAAATTCTGGAGAGATAGTACAAACATACCTCTAAAACTATTCACTGCATGACATATGCATAAAGTGTGAAAAACTGAATGTAAATATGTTTACCTCTTTATCTACAAATATTGGTTTTAACCCTTCCCTTGCTAGAGGAACTTGAGGCAGAAGTGTTTAGAAATACAGCCTTACCTAGGGCAGATACAGCCAAGTTTGGAAATGAGCTGTAATTAAAAGCATGAATAAAACAACTGCAAACTCAGTTGATAGAGCTTTATTCCTGAAATTGAAATGGGGACTTCTCAGTAAAATAAACACCTTTCTTAATTGCTTCTGCTGATATGCACCCAGCTTTTTCTGAATTGTTCATTTTATAATGACAATAAATGTATAATTGCAAAGCATGTTTAAGTGGTTCCAAATAAATGGCTTTCTATTTTTTTTTAACTTTTCCTATAATTGCCATTATTATGCAGACTTCTTCCTTTCTGGAGGAGGGGGGAGAATTACATATTAATGTTCCGTAGATTATTAATCTCATAAAAGACCTGCTCTTTCAGTCTCCAAATCGTTCAATCAGATCATCAGACGATGCTGTAATTGGGCATCATGATGGGGCTTCTCAGATTTAAACACTTTAGGAATTGGCCCTGTCTGGACTTCCCCTGGCTGCAGTAAGAGATCCAAATAATATAAGCAGCAGGCTTGGATGCAGAGATAAAATCAGAGGGAGCCCTGAGGATCTGTCACAAGACATCTTCTAAAACCTGCATTGTGAGGCAATTTTCCTAATTAAAGGACATAAATAGCAGTGATTCACGGGTGTAGCAGTGCTAGCCTGCCCTCCATGGAGCACTTGATGCAGTAATTTTTAATCAGGTTGGTCATTTATAACCCATTCATTTTTAGGAATCCCATTTGGCTGCTGGAGTGGGCTGACTCACTAAACACAGGGCAGAGGAGGAGGAAGGCAGAAGCTCATCCTCAGCTGGATGAGGTCCCACCAAAGCTTTCCTGGCAGCAGACCAGACCCCACAGATATTTAATTCAAGTGTTCCAGGAGAAAGAACATATTTGCTAGAGTGCAAACCAACTCAAAAGTGTGTGGCTGTGTCCCAACAGTGTCAAATGGCTCCAGACAAATGGGAGAGAAGGGAAGAGCCCTTTTCTCTTCAGTGAGTTGACCAGGAGAAGAAGATGTGGTAAGCTGATGAGTTCATACTCATAGGAGTAAAGGAGCCAGTGTATTAGTGATAAAATTACTGATAAATTAGTGATAAAATTTAGTGATAAAATGGTACAGATGAGCAGGGTTAGTAATGACAAGTCTTTGAAGCAGAAATCCGTAGTGAAGAATTCCTGAGGCCTGGCTTTGTCACAGCTCCGGGGTGGCTCCACTCAGGTACAAAAAATGGCTCCAGGCAGAAAAAATTGCCCTGGTTACACATGGGCTGGTGTCCCAGGAAAACTTCCCACATCATGGTGAGGGCAAGAGTGGGGGACCTGTGCCCAGGAACCCAGTCTGGGACAGAGCTGCACCTTCAACTTCATCCTTCATCACTTGTTAATTCCCCAAACAGAGCTGTGCTCCTGGGAGATAACAAATGCAAAATACCATTGTTAAAAACAAGCTAGTTAACAAACTGGGACCAGGATTTCAGCACAAATCAAATGTCCACCTAGATTTCAGTGAAAATGTTCTGATTTGCACTCACAGAAGGGCCTGCCCCTTATGCTTAGGATTACTGTGTTTCAAAGAAAAGAGATGCCAAAATAATTATTGACTGTTTTCCACAGAAAAAAAAAAAAACCCACAAAGAATGGTATGGAAGCAGTTCCTAAATTCAGCCATCCACCTGATGTCCTGGAAGTGGAACTTGATGGTACCGAGGTCCTCCTGCTACCACCGAGAAACTCCTCAGGCTCAGTGAAGAAGCCAAAGAAAAAAAAAAAATAGATTTTCTTAAAAAATCAAGCAAGAAATCTGAGTTATTACCAGTAAAGACATTGCATGGGGAAATGTATCAAAAATTAAAACATGCATCATCTTCACTCTTTAAATATTAAGCAGAGCACCCCTCTTTGGCTGAACCTCTAATTCATGTACACAGATACAAGTATTGATTTTTTTGCTAATAAACTGCATAGCTGTGATTCCCTTATTATAAATCTTTTCCTAAGCACAAAAGAGAGCAGAGGGAGGGGGAAGGGGTTGTAGGGTAACAAGACTAATCAGGACTTCACCATCAAAGTAAATACATCCAATTAACAGCTATTAAAGAAGAATTTTATGGCACCGTGCACAGTGAAGGCCATTATATCCAGTGGAATTAATCTTAATTATTTGTACCTGTGTACATACATGCAAAGGAAAGCAACTCGCATTAATCTACATTAAACTTAATACACAGTTGGTGTGTTATCTCCTGAGTCAAAATTGACTGCTGGTTTTTTGCATATGTATCTGTGCTGCTATCTTCAGTACCTATGGGACGTCTAAGGGCAGAATTTGCCCCATATAGAACAACCCAGCAGTTAAAATCTTCCCTGTGATTTTTTAAAACCAAGGGAAAAAAATAGACTGGTATAGGCAGATATTATAATCTCCGAAGCCTTTTGTAAAAAAAAAAAGAAAAAAAAAAATAGACACACAAAAAAAGCCCAGAAGAAGCTGTACAGATTTATTATCCAGCTTAAGGGAAAACTGAACAAATATAAATCTGCAGCTTTCTGAGGTTTAAATACCGGCAATTACTACCCCCAAAATATTGCATTTCATGCACTGTGGACAACGTTGTTAAAACCACCCACAACATTTTGGACTGTGGAGATTTTTTTCCAGGTTTTTACAGAAGCTGACAGTAAATTATGTTGGTTGTTTGTTCACTTGGTTTGCATTATTTGATAGGGCTGGCTGGGGAGGTCTGTGCTGCGGTAACTATAATGAATGGTGTACTTTTTGCTTTAAATCCCTGTCTAATGAATATAGACATAGGCAAACAGCTACTTAGGATTCCAAAATATAACTAACCACAAAGCAGAGCCCCAGCTGGTCTTCCCCCCTACTGCATTGTTCAAGGGCATTTTCCTTATCAAGAAATAGCTTTTGAGCCTGAAGAAGGAAAAAGAGAAGCTGGTATTCATTGTGCCCAGCAAAAGCACTTGTGATGTAGTGCTGCTTTATAGTCTTATAAACGTTTACACCTAACATGGGTTTTATCCAGTTCATTATATGTAAAATCCTGACTGTGCAGAAGTCAGCAGGGCCCAGTTTGATGCTGTGTCTCTGGTCAGGATCCCCAGAACAGATGTTTACCTACTTTAGTAAACACAGATCAGTTCCTTGTCCTGTGTGAGAGCCTGAGCACTGCATTTTTTTTATGTTTTTTATATATGTTATTAACCTTCAATAGCTAACCAGGAGATTAAAATCTCATAGGGCCACTATACAAAATGTTTCACTTAGGGCTAATCACAGCCAGCAGCAAGTTAAAGACTTTCCATGCCAGCATTTGCAGATGTGTCAAAATATGGATCAAAGTCCTATTATGCACTTCAGTTGTTATTAACAAGCATTTTGTGTTAACAATTGTAGCTGTGAACCTCCGGTAGTAAAACTGGCAGATTCAGGAAGATTTAAAGAAAAGGCTTGATAATGTCTCATGTTATTTTCACTCCTTCAGCAATGTTTAGTCTGCTCTTGAATATTTTAGGAGCTGTTACATTTCACTCTATGCTACTTAAAAATTGATGCATGTTTCTCAGCTATTTAAAAATTATAGCTGGAGTGATTTCACCTGCCCAGGCTGCTCCTGAGGTTTGCTGCAAGTTACACCTGCACAGGATACTCAGCGCTCTTGAACTGCTGTGCAGTCTGGCACTTTAGCATGAAATCAAATTCTTATGTCAATCTTCGTTTTTGCACTGTCAGGGAATATCAAAAGGGGTGGTGTCACTGCATTTGCTTTAATTCAGATGCTTACTGAAGTCTGAAGTGACCATCCTCTCCTCTGCTTGTACAGCAAACCTGAGGCTTTTCCCCCAAGCCCCCATCACTGTCCTGTCTTTGCACATTAACCATAAATCCAGAGATTATGTTGCCTTTGGGTTTCTCCATCAGGATGACAATATAAGCACCACAAACCAGAAAGTCTCCCAGCCCAGGGTCATCCAAGCAGCAAGGAAACTAAATGGAGAAGCTCCTGCAAAAGTGGGGAGTACGGAAGATTAATGGGGATGAAAGGAGACAAACTTAGAAGAAAAAAATGGGAGAGTCACCTGCCAAAGACTGATGTGCTCAGAATGACCTCAGTGACTCTTTTTGAGAGGATATGAGAAAATACACCATTTCCCACTGTAAAGCTGTAAGATCTGAGCCCTGATGCTCTTCAGAGTCATTCTGCTCTGGGATAAATTTGCGAGTTAAGACAATGTAGGTGGTAGTGAACCTTTAAGAAAGCCAATGAGTTTCATGATGGAATGAAGGCTGAAGGCAGAAATACAAATACCATCATTAGCTACATTCCTGAGGTCTGCAAAGTACAACAGCAATGTCTGTTCATGCAAAAAAAGTTGTTAGCAAGCCTCAAAACCACCAAATAAGCGGGCGGGGATGGAGAAAAGATTTGTATACAAAGCTGTGTCTTTGTGAGTCAAAAAAAAAAAAAACCAACAAAAAAAACCCCACAAATGGATGTTTCTGAAAATATCTCAATCCTGAAAGATTAGCCTCAGCAGAAGTGTCACTGCAGAAACCATCTGCATATTGAAGAGGTTGCCTAGCAAGGTTTTTTTTTTTCCCTCATTATTATTTTCTACTTAGATTGCTAAGAAAAGATCTCTCAGGAGAAATAACAGTAGGATCTTAAAAATAGTTCTGAATCTGCCATTAAAAATTCAACACAGATATTGTCTAAGCCATCTGTACTCGGGTTGTTTTGAAGTCATCACGTTAAATATGCTGAGATTCTCTGCTGAGCTGGGTTTTAAATCTAGCACCCACTAAAGCATTTCCCTGAATTAGATGGCCAAAGAGCAGTCGGTGCTTGGGGAGCTGCTTGTGGGTTTGAGGGTACCTGGACATCAGAGCACAGCAAGCAGGCTCCTTTCTCCTAATGGAATAAATCAGGATGAGGAATTGCTCTGAAAGCAGATGAGGAGATCCATAGGAGTTATGCTGAGGACAAAGAATTGCACTCTAACTGGAAGGGCTGATGAGTAGGAGTTACCATGAGAAACCCCAGCAATAAAAATGAAAAGGGAGTGAACCAAAAACTAATGTTTTCTATGCTTCTCCCTTATGTTTTCATATGTATTTTTGTTCCTGCAGTGCCCTCTAACAACCCACACTTGTTTGATCCCAGAGTCATCACACTCATGAAGAGCAGGATGCAGCGTTCTTCCATGGTGTAGATGTTTGTTTATATTATTTACTGAAACAAAATTATTTGGATACATTTAGTGGGGATGAATGTAGTAAGCAGAAACCTGTGTTGTATTATGAATGTCTACATTTGGAGGAAAGTGAGTAAAATATTGACATTGGTTAAGAATTTCCATAATTCATCTTCATGCATAGAACACAAGTGAAAGTGGGCAAAACCTCAGCCCAAGTGAATCTAGTGGAAAACTACTGGACTCTTTAAAACACCCAGCAGAAGCCATAATTTTAGGTGGATGGGAAACACTGCAAAGATTTATTGTGTCCTAAATTCTCCATCACTGCAGCCTCCAAGCACATCTCAAGGAATATGAGTCATTGTTTCTCTTGACCTTCCTCTGGGGACAGTAGAGAATACAACACGAAAGGGTTTGTTTGTTTTTTTGTTTTTTTTTTTACCACCAGCTGTATTTTGGGGTGGAGGGGCTCAGGTCCTGTTTGCTCTTGCAAGAAGAGAGGGGAAGGTGGAGATGTGAGCATCTGGAGGGCAGAGAGCTGTGCCTTTGGCCACTGCCCATGCCCAGAGGAGTTCTCTTCTCAGGCTGGCACTGGGAACACCCATCCTTGCAATTCCAGGAGGATGCCTGGAAATGAATTCCAGCACGCTGGAGCCGTGGGGTGGGCACTGCCTCTGTCTCCAGCCCCATTGTGCATCCTGCTCTCAAAACACCGTGCACTTCAGAGCCTCAGACCTGTTCAATAACGTCAGCGAGTGCGTAAAACCTTTTGTGGTCCCGCACAATAATTCAGCTTCCATCAATGCCTCTGATCCTGCCAATGCAACAATACCATCTACTGCACACCAAAACAATAAAATAGCTGTTTCCATGAGCAGCCCAATGTAATTTGAACTCTTCAGTTCTTTCCAGTTATTTACAAGCATTGTGTGTCACAAACAGACCACCTCTTTTGTAATGTTCTTTAGGAAAGCTGTGTGTTATATTGGCATAATAGTCTTGTTCAGGGAGAGCATTTTGTTTTAATAAAATGTGTGCCACCATATTTAATCAATCAGATTGATTGACACCAGCACTAGCTGCATCTCCCAGCAGATGCTGCTGCTACCTCATTCTTATTCCAGTTTCATTTCTCAATCAAATCCATGTGTAAAAAACATAATGTGCTGCCAACATAATGTAATAAAACTTCAACTGAAATGCACACCACCACGACTGAAACTGATAAGTCAAAGTATGGGGAAAGTTAACTTTAGCAAAATCATTTTTGACATGAAAATATTAAAGTTTTACAGTTCAGATATGCCTTGGCTAACCCTAACATAAATGCAAAAGTTTCTCGGGTGTTAAAAAAACCAAAGCTATAGAAAGAAGTTCTAAAAGTTACTGAGCTTTTAGCTGGCTCCCAGCATTTTCTAATCTTTGGAGTTTGCTGGTGTCATTCCAGTCCCGTTTAGGCTGCCCAGGCAAGAGGAATTATAACTTTTAGCTGGAAATCTCAAATCCTGTGTTGGGTGAACACTGGGTAGTGCTGATGCAGGGCTCTGTGCCAGAGACTGAACCAGCAGGTTTGAAAAGCAATGATTCCTACGAGCACAATGGGAACCCCAACTGGGAGATGTCACACRCAGGATGAAACTGCTCTCAACTCTTTCAAAGTTCATTCWAAATAATCTGCATGAATGGGTCACAGAGCACATTTCTGGGGAATTTGCCTTTCCTGCACCTACAGGAGCTGCTTTCAGACCACTGAGGTTGAGATCCTGACAGAGGTGGGTCCCTCGTAGCCCTGAGGAAGTTGCTCCTCAAATCCCCAAGGTCAGGTTTCAACCTCACAGCAGTCCCTAAAGCCAGATGGGAATTAAAGATGGGAATTAAAGCAAAGCATCTGATTGCTTGACAGATTATATACCAGGAAGGATGTTTCAATGTGTAATTACTGAAGGAGGTATGAAAAGACCTCCAGAACAGTTTTTTAAGGCCCCACAATAAGTGACTTCACCTTCATTTATTTTATATTTCTCCCAGTGATTATATGATAGGAAACACATGCCATGAATTCATGTGCCACTAATTTTGATCCTTCTGCTAAAAAAAGGAGAACACAGGTTTTAATCTGAAAAGTTCCCTGATGCTTCAGAATACCTTTTTTCCTTCACCACTAATTTTCAAATTAAGAGGTTTCATTAGCTGTAGTCCTGCTGGACAGTGCTTGGGGCTCACACAAAGAAGGAGAGATTGGGAAATTTTAGGCTGCAAGGAAATTATCGCAGCTGAAAGTCTTTCAGCCTCTTCTTTTGGCAAAATGCACAAATGGTAACTCTCTAAATAGAAATAACACTTGCAGAAATGGCAAGGCTCGTGTATTATGAACCTGTCACGTTTTTATCTTCAGTGAAATCCAGCAGAGCCAGAGCTGCCCTCCCACCACCACCATCCTCCTCCTCCTCCTGTGCCTTCCCAGAGAGGAGCCAGAGCTCCCTGCCCACCAAACGCAGCAAAAACACACTGGCAGCCTGAAAACGATTCCAAAAAAAAGAGCCCAGGAAATTAATTCAGAGTTTGGAAAAAACTGCTTTGTAGGGCAAAGATCAGCCTACGTAATTCAGGAAAGTGAAAATTCAGCAATAGTTTTGTTATCACCTACACATGATATCAGGGGAGGAAATTCTGACAGCAGAGGGCTCTTTAAGCCAACAGGCTGAGGTACAGAAGCATCTGGTAGCTGCAAGCTCAAGCTAAATGCATTTGGACTGAAAATAAGCTGAAATTTATTAGTGATGAAGAAAACTAATCTCTAGGACTTCCTTGCTTTAGAAATGAGTTGGATTCCACAACAGCTGGAATTGTAGTTCCAGTTAGATTGTAAATATAATATTCTTTTAAATAAAAATGTATTTTTTTAAAGAAACAAACTTGTTTAAAATTGCATTGTTTTTATTATGACAAGCTATAGTAAAACCTAGACTTGATGTTGTCTTGGAATAATTCAGATACAGAAAATAACACACTGTATCAATGAGATAACAGTGGCTTAAACTCCATGGTAATTTCTTTTTAGCACGTATTCTGAGGAAGAAACTTGAACTTTTGAAAGAGCCCAGGTTGCAGAGACTTGATACAAAACCATGCAGGCATTGCCTACTTTTTTGTTTTTTTTAAGTTCAAAAGTCCTTACAAATTCATTGTTTGCTCTCAGCTTATTTTAGGATTGAGAGCCTATTAGAAGGTGTCAGCCAAATGCCTTTTTGTTCCCTCAAGAAACAGATGCCCTCTCCTTTGGCACAATGAGCATCCTGCATCAAAGGGATTTTCCAGGACACCACTTGCTGCCTCTGAGAGCTCAGGCATTGGCTCTGCAGCACTGAAATGTCCAACATTGAAAATCTTGTCCCTGTTCATCAGATCCAGGTAGATATCTCCACCAGAAAAACAAAAAAACCCTGCCCATTTTGTGAACAAAACACACTGAAGCAGGTGAGGAATGGCAGAGCCGAACGAAGCCAGAGCAGAGCTTTTTTGGAGACGGTACAGTGAGAATACACTTGTGTAGAAAAAAAAGAGAAACCTGTCCAAGAAGTTTTCCTCAGCACTGCTGCAGGAAGGAGTGTTGTGCCTCCACAGCACAAAGCACAGTGACAGGGCAGGGTTTTTCATGGAATTTCAGGTGTGCCAGGAAGAATCTGGCTTCAGTGTGGCTTCAGGACACAGAACTGATGGCCAGGTTCCAGGCAGAAATGGCTCTGTTAAAACTCAGATGAGAAAGAAAACAGCAACATGATTTTCAACCCTAAAAGATTTCAATAAAGTTTCATCCACATCTGTACTAAGATTCTCTCTGGCACAGCCCTGGCAACATCCTTCCAGTTTGTAACAATCTGTGTTATTCCAGATAGTACCAATGGAGCACAATTACATCCAGACCCATCATTACCATTTTCTGATTGGCAAGACAGCCACTTTGACACATGAATGTCTCTGTGACCTTTTCTGGATTTTTTTTAACATATAGTTCGAGCTGGTCAAAGGCCTGATCACTCAAGTGTGTTTTTGTGTGTACCTTTGGCTCTGAACACTTGAGCCCACGCAATTCAGTCTTCCACCACTACTATTTGTTGTTTCCTAATCTTTCTATATGCATATTTTTAATTATGTTTCCCTTCCCCTCACCCCCTAACATGAATTCTTTGTATAAGCAAGTGGAACAGTGCTCCTCCCTTCCATCAATGTTTCAGCCCTGAAGCAGAGTGTGCTGCCACAGGGTCATATTCTAGTGGAAACGAGGAGATGTGCAGAGGGAGAGCAGGTCTGTGCTCCAGATCCCTGCAGTCAAGGTGGAGAGGACACATTTTCCCTGTCTTCTGCTCCCTCTTGCTGCCTTTTCCTGCCATTCCCCAGCACAAGGCCAGGAGCGATGATTCCTTCTCTCCAAGACCCTGAAAGCTGTGATCCCATGATTTGACTGTGGATGACAGAGAGGATAAAAATGAGGCACAGAAGCAGGTGATGAGGGCAGAGGAAATAGAGCTACTGCTCCTTTTGTGGCCAGCCAGCACCGTGATTCCCTGGCAGCTTCAGGCGTTCCCAGCACAGGCTGTTCCTGCTGCCTCACTGCCCCGCTCTGCTGCGGGGTTCCTGCCTTCTATTGCCTTTGGCTTCCTTCCAGAACTTCCCTCAGGAATGCAACTGGAAGGAGGGAAACGGCAGTTTTTAACACTTCATATTTCAGCCCAAATGGAACGAAACTTCAGCAGAGCAAAAACACGGAGGTTGAGCATCTCTGCAGCTCACCAAACACTGCTGGCACACCATGATCCCAATGTCAGCGTTGTGAGGGGAAAAGACAGAGGACAGTTGTGTGAGGGGATGTGTTGCAAAGCCTGGAAAAAATATTTCATCACACAGCCTCGTCTAGTACAGGCCAGAGAAGTAAAAAAAAAAATATCTGGACATTAATAGTTTGGAAAGTTATGAAAGTTCAAGCTAATACTCCCAAATTTTGGAAAGTTTTCAATTCCTATTCAGCGTCCGTGGCCTGACTCCATCTCGAATCCATTTGTTACTGCATAGAAATTAAAAGTCCTGCCCTGTTCCATGTTGGGCTCCCTCCTTGGCACAGTGGGGTTTGCAGCCGGATTGCAGTGCCTTACACCCATGCTGCTCACCCGGAATTTGGCTGTGGGGTTATTTACAGCCTTTCCCATCCAACAAGGCGGGGGGACAGTTGCCAGCTGTGCTGGTGGCTTTTGTGATGAGCAAACAGAATTTGGCTGAAAATGTTTAATTCATTGCACAGTAAAAAATGAATGTATCAAATGTGATGCTCCAGTGAAGTGCCCTGCTGGTTGGCTTGGGTTTCTCCTCATCTGTGGGAAGAAGCTGCTGCWCRGCCCAAGTCTRTGGAGGAGCTGGGACAGCAGCTGTGCAGTCATCCTGTTGGAAAATTGCTGGATTTGAGGCTAGTTTTACAAAGACTTTGGCAAGATACAGAGAGGAAAAGACTTCAGGATATGTGGCCAACTTTGGGAAAGCCCCACCGAGGAGAAACTCAGATTGCACTCCTGATGTTGAAATACGTTGATTTCATGCCAATTTACACTTCCCCAAATAACTCAAGGAGCAGTTGAGTAGTACCAGGAGAAGTCAGGGAACAGAGAATAAGACTGGAGTATCCTCATCCCTGCCCATGGGCAGATGTGCAGACATCTTATACTGAAGATGCTTTTGCACAGAAGGTTTTGTTTTCTCTCATTCAAGGCATCCATCCTGATGTTCTTCTTGCTTCACCAGCTCTTATTGGCAGCCAGTTAAGGACTTACATATTTGGAATAATGGAAGTGTAACAGAGCCATGATTTGGGTACAATTATCTGTGCTACCCTGGCATAAACCAGGAGTTTTACCATCTAGGATGGGACAACATTTTGGCCAGCAGGCCTCTGTAACAACCCAAGAACATCCTTGCCATGACCTTACTTTGCCACGTCTCTAGAATAACCCAAGTGATTTATTTCTTTGCTCCACAAGAGAAACTACATGGACTGGGACTTGGTAAGAGCCATTCAAAGGACTGATGTTATCCCAAAATTTGAATAACATCTCCTGCAGAGAGCGAGGCAGAAGGATCAATGCTTAATCAAATTCAGGCTTTCATTTGCCTGKACTAACAGCTAAGGAAGCTGGTTTAATTTCTTCTGCAAGAAAAGTGAGATAAATGGTGTGTGTATGTGTCTCGGGTAAAATATTTGATCACTTACCTTCTTAGTCATCTCTGGTCTTTAATCGCACATTATGTAACATTACACCCAATACAGATTACTTTGGGGGGGAAAAYCACAACCATGCAGCCTGCAGAAACTAGAAAGTAATTTGTCTCCAGGAGGAAGGATGCTCTTTTCTGCACACTCCGTGTACAGCACCATTTATCATCTGGGAGCTTCCCCGGCGGAACCGCACTCAGCTGAAGTCGCATCAGAGCAGCTCTCCTCTTCGAGGCGCCTGTCCCAAGAGCAGCCAGACCCTACAAATTTCCCAGGGCAAGGGACTCAAAAGCAATGCCAGATCAGTCAGCCCAAACAGGTTTATAAGACCTTTTGAACTCTTGGTCACTGCTGTAGTGAAGCACAGCCTTTTCCAGGTTGACTCTTGGACAGTGTCATATTCTGAGACCTGCTGCACTTGCAGATTGAAGACAGATCTATTTAGCAATAACAACAACAAAAAAAGAAAATACTCACAAAGCCAAACCCTCCAAACAACTTATTTCCCACTGAAGAAACTTTTCTGAGCCCATGAAGCCTAACTACTCTTTGGCATGTTTTCCCAAACACAGCATGCAAAAGTAGTAATATTTTATGTTTCGATTACGAGCCATTGTGTGCTGCTGCCATCTGCTAAGAGGGATGTTCTGCTCCCTGAACATCCTGGTTGTAATTTGCACAATATTGGAGTTTCTGAGAGATACCAGCAGCTCCAATACAGTGTGGATGCCCAACAGCACTAACAGCACTGAAGACAAGGGAGAGCTGACCTGAGGGTGACAGTGGATTTTGGCACCTYGGAATTTTTCCCCGGCAGTGAAAAATATGAAGTGAACATACAAGAAACTTTCCCAAAGCACATGCAGCCCCCATGGCAAACTGAAAACATGAAGGAGTGCCTCACACTATAACATTATCTCCCTTTTCCGGAGTTACAGTTGGGTTCAATTTTCTATTATTGCAGATATTTGGGGTGGAACTTTTTGGTAACAACAAAAAAAAAGCGCTCAGTCTTGGCCCAAATCCTTTCCCGCTGGAAAACAATGAGCCCCCCAACMTCCTCTCTGCTTTAATGGCAGACGAGCGCAGCCAGCCCAGAGCGCTTCGGGAAATTCCTGCCCTCCGCCCGCTCCTGCACAATGGGTCAAATGTTTCATCCCTGCGTGAAGCCTGAATAAACAGGCATTGCACAAGGAATCACGGTGGGGAAGCGAAGCCGCCGTGCCAAGGGCAGCCTCGAATGCCACAGCCCCTCTGCGTTAACCATTGCAGCTCATGGACTGGGATCATTCCCGGGAATGCCGCTCCTGGGATCCTGTTTGACTGATGCCCACAAAGCTCTGAGAATGGTGGCTGACAGGGCCAGGCTGGCCATGATGTGGTTCACACTTTTATATCCTACACATAACAAAGATGGTARTTTCTGACCTTCAGGGGTCTTTGTTGTACAGTCAGTTTTGGTTCCCTGGTTGCAAATTGTGATGCAAGTTTGTGGTTTTGAAAATTTTCCCATTTCATTCATTAATGAAAGAATAAAGTGGCCATAAATGATTATGTAGGACCTTCAGAGGGAGAAGAATTTATTGTTGTTTTGAAGTGTCTGACCATACCACACCTACCACTGAAAAACAAACCAAACTTGGGGGAATTCACCTGCCACACCAGCCACACCCTGGAATTTCCTGACAAACCCTGTCTGAGCGCCAGCTCGGCTTCACCCAGGCAGCAAAAACAATCTGTGCTGAAAAGCCTGCAAAGTTCACCCACATCTTCCTCCTTGGAACTCACAGGTAAGGATTATGGATGGAAATGTGCAAGTCTGCAGTGCATGGGAGATTCTTCACCCCTGCAGGAGGACTAAATATGGGCTCAACAACCTTGAGCCTGCACCTTATCTGAGCAATTTCTGGTGAGGTTCATCATGCTTTGCCCTACGTCTCAGGATGTGCTTCCATAGGCCAAAAGGAACAAATAGGTTTTCTTCTGCATTAGGTAAACAGGCAAAGTAAATGGGCTCTCTCAGTTTGCATTATTTGAGGACCTGTCTCATCATCTTCAATGCCAAGAGAGCTGAGCATTTCCTACCATCTTTCTGATGGTGAAAGCAAAAGCATGAAGCACTTTCTTCAGGCAGCATAGAGCACTCATTTAAGGGGTAAATAAAGAAGACATCACGGCTGGATGTGCGTTCTCTGCTAGCAATCAATGCACAGCATACACTTTTGATGAGGTCAGATAACAAGCATCACATGGAGAGAGGAGTACCATGCACACACAACCTTCTGAATGTATGTCAGCAATAAAACGAGAACTACAAAGGCAAAGCAGTAGCTGCCCACTGTAGGATGTCTCATCTAGTTCAAGTTCAGCTGCACAATACAAGCCCAGCTCTGTGTAGTTTGATAAAAAGCCACCCTAAAACAACAACAAACCCCCTGTACGCTGCTCTGAAGGATTAGCACAAGGATATATCTTTGTTCACGGAGCCCTTTTTAATCTTGAAAAAGGAATTTCTTACATCAAAAAYAGAGAATTCTTTCATGTCGCAGTCAGCCCCGCAGCCCACCTAAAACTGCATTATTACCACTGACAGAAAGACAGGTGTTAACAGCTGGAGAGAAAACAAATGTAGAGCGCTGTGGCAAAATTTGAGGAGAAACAGATGTGTGAGCAACGCTGCCTTTGATATTTATTTTAATAGCGCTTCTCAAACGTGTTCAATATTTATGCAGCCACGGGCTCAGCTTTCACTGGCACACCAGAGCCCGCACCGTGCATTATTCGCCTCTGCCACCACCTCCTCTTTTCTTTTCCTCCCTTCCAACCRTCATAAAAAACAGCATCCGCAAATCTCCCAGGAAAAGCCGGCTTATTCCTCCTCCCCTCCCCCAGTATGAAATGGATAGAGTTTTTTAGCAGTGGGAGTTCAGTGTGATTAGTATGCTAATACGGGAGAGAGAAAAGGAAATGGAGATGAGAGATACGGTCCTTTAGCGAAGAAAAGCAGGAACAACTGAAAGGAGGATCTCTGCTAATCAATTAACCTACAATGGACCTAATGCCATAAGAAGCTATTGTGCATAAAGGGACAGAATTCTCGGTGACAGATGGCACTTGGGCTCACGATATTACAGGGTTGCTGCTCCAGAGCTTGTTTACCTCCCGTACAGGGGTAAGCAATAAAGCAGTAAAATTGCTTATTTATTTTAAAGAGAGAAGTTGAAATGCTTATTTACCAAATCAATCAAGGTTTACTAAGGCAGAACAGCCACAATCCTCATGGCCCTAAAATGCTGGATACTTCACTGATTTCAAATAGCAATTATCTATTGCAGTTTCTTGAACCTGCTCTGACTGCAAAGAGACGTTTAATTTGCAAATTTTGATGAAAATTGTCATTTTTTTAATTGCCTATTTCACCAATTTGAATTTTAAAACAAACTATTAACTAGAAGCTCATTTTTACTTGCCTTGGGCAAGCCCAGAAAAATATTTGTCAAGACCCAAGCCTGTCTGCTTAGCATTTGAGTTGAGAAATGCACAACTGCCTTCAAGTCAACATTAGCTGTGACAGAAGCAAGACTATTATTTAACAGTAGCTGAAAATGTCAAAAACAAGCGGCATTTGGCATTTTGACAAGACGGTGCTGAAAAGAAACTATTTTTTTTTTCCTGAACACTCAGATAACTGTAAATCAAAAGTGTACAATTACCACTTGGCTCAGAGTACTGCTTTGGTGGGTTCCTTTGAACCAGTGGGGAGAAGGAGAGCAGGCAGGTCTCCATCCTCTGCTTGCAGCCACCTTCAAGRTCCCACCACGGGCCAGGTCCTCTGTACTTCAAAAAGCCACATTCTGCACCCCAGAACACAGGCAGCATCATCCAAAAATTCATGTCAGGCCTCAGGCACATCAGCGTGATGAAGACATCCCAAAAGCTGAGAACATATGTAAATGCTCCAAGGTATATGTTTTAGGTGTTGACTGTCAATCAGAATAAATTCAGACTTTTTTTTTTTTTTTAAAGGAGGTGTGCCTGGGCATTAATCACTTTTTTTTTTCACATTAGAAATCGTAACAAAGGGTCAGCTGAATTAATTATAAATAGTGTTGTATTGAAGAGAAGTCTGATACTGAAGTAGTGCACGAAAGTTAACATCTAAAACACTTAGTTCTCACAGAGAGATTAAGTTGGAAGTTACTGTTTTAATCAACGACAAGATATGACAGTGCTTATGATAAACAATATTATGTGAACCATCTCAGGGAAACAACGCAGTGGGTGATAAGATACTGCCTTCAAGAACTTTAGATACCAGAATGAACAGGCCTTAATAATTTCAGAGATGCCAAAGTGATGWRCATATGTTCATCCCCGTTGCAYGCACCAGATACTCCCCACCATTTATCAGGGCTCAAGCAGAACAATTTTTCTAGCGAGGTTTCCTACCCGTGAAGTTCCCTTTAACATCAGTCAGCAGTAGGTAGGGTATCAAACCCCATAAAGATTTGTCTACACAAGTGTCAGTTGCCTGTTTCTGTCCTTCCTCAGTGAAATCCCACTGCACACCTCACAGCAGCTGTGCCAGAGACATCAGGAGATGTTTCATGGATCCCTTCCTAGCTCCCATCCCTCAGCAATCTGCCCTGTAGCAGCTCCATGACAAACCTCACCACATCCCTTTGGGTTTCATGAGTTACTGTGCCCTTGGAAAACCTTCAGGTTTACTCCCACAGAGGCTAAGAGTTGAATGCAAAAGCAACCTGCCATACCTCTCTTTGTCTTTGGGTACTTAAAAGGTGACTGTCTTTTGTAAATTTACATTTCAAAAAAAAAAAAATCAAAAAGCCAGTGTGTGTACTACACAAATAACATTGGTATTTGTCTTTGAGCTGGGCATTTTGACCTGACATCTAAACTGAATTCCCTTTTATATCCAGCCAGATTATCAGGTGACCCCTCCCATCTTGCTGCACTTCACTGTCCCAAAGTTCATCTTCTGGACAAGTGAAATGATCAAAGTCTGCAGAACAAACCTGGAAAAAAAAAATTTCCAGGAATGGGCACATACCTTCCTCTCTATCAGCTTCATTATTTCTTAACACTGTATTTCTACATTTATTACTTACATAATGCTACATTTCTAACATGTCTTATGCCACCTATCACCACAATGGACATATCACCTCATCAATTCATGTCCTTGAACCATCAGTCTTGAGGACCTTTCAATTCATCTTCTTCAAGCCACTGTTGCAGCTGCATTTTTGCTTGATACACTGATTTGARGAAACTGGTTGGTTAGAAGAGTCTGAAACCGCACAAAGCAGTATTATTTCTCTCTCTGCAGTTTAATCAGAGCAGGCACAGGTCCAACACAAAGCCTCAGCTGAATTTCCTACAAACAAAATACTAAAAAAAAAAAAAAAAAAAAAAAAAAAAAAAAAAAAAAAAAAAAAAAAAAAAAAAAGTGGGATCATGGCAAGCATTTATGACAACACGCTCATCAGCGGCCAACATTTTGTATTTGCATCATTATTAATCTGCTCTGCCAGATCTGATTCAGATTGTCCTGAAGAGATGATATCCCATATTAAAAACACACATTGCAAATCACAGAGGACGAGTTTTCATCAGTGCTGAAAGAGAGGACAGAAAAGCGGAATCTGCAGTCTCATGTGTAGCACCAYGTAGGAATTTTCTTGACCTGGATCAGATGAGAAAAGAAGTAAGGTCTAAACAATTTCATCCCTTTCAAACACAGTGGGCCAAATTCCCAACCAGCATGAAATGCTGCATATCCACTGAAATCAATGGAGCTGTGCCAGTTCGGCTGAGGACTTGGCTTTGCCTGTCAGTTCATTCAGCAATGATTGCACTTGACGTGCAGCTCGGAACAAGCATTTGTTTTAAAAAGAAACAGTGGAGTCTTTCAGCACTAACCCAGCCTATCACATAGTCCCAGCTCCAAGAACRAGATTATCTGTCCATAGCTCAGGGTCCCATGTATTTGTGCAAAGGAAGAGTAGGGAGGAGGAAAAAACCATATTCTTCTATCCTTGGCACACTGATGACATGTCTCACCCTGTGAGACAAGAAATGTTACTCTGCAGAGCAGGTCAGCTTTGCTCTTCACTGGAACCTGTAATTAACACATGCACTTCATGTCCTTATAGGCTCTGGGTTTTCTTTCACCCCAYCTGAACATCCTGGAGCCCCATCCCTTACCTTATGTCACCGCTGCCAGCCCATGCCCTGGGCCAGAGCGGCAGCTTCTCCGAGTTCAAATGGAATGTGTCAATCTCAGCAAGAAGTTGCTAAAGCCACGTTCCCATGAGTGCTCTGGTGGCACAGCCAGGCTTACCCCGGGCACCCCCAGTCACTGAGGAAACAACTGGCACAGCTGGGATGGGGAAAACAGACGAGCCAAAACATGTTCTGGTGATCATGGCCAATGAAGGGAGGCATTTGGAGAACAGCTGAGACCAGAACAAGTCAATACAAATGCAACTGTAAGAACCCCCTTACCCTTGTTTTGAAACCCAGGGTACAATCAGAATGATCACCTACTGTTCTTTTCTTTCTTGCAACATTATGGAAAATGCTGGAGGCTCTCCTTGCATAATT
This sequence comes from Malurus melanocephalus, assembly GCF_030028575.1. NCBI lineage: Eukaryota > Metazoa > Chordata > Aves > Passeriformes > Maluridae > Malurus > Malurus melanocephalus. The sequence continues at coordinate 26,392 of NW_026623299.1, forward strand.
TCTATCTGATAAATCAAGGTGCAACMCTGCTCCTCACAGCTTTCTTTTTGTCCAAACGTTTCTCCTCAATAACTGTGTGAAACAAATCTTGCTTTGAAGTTTAATTACCAAAAACTGTTAAACATCTAAAGGTGGRTTACAAGACATGCACTGAAGGACAGAAACAGCAAAACTGTATTGTGAATTCAGACAGTGATGTATTTATAAATAGAGTTTTCTTTCAATAAATGTTTTGCCATATTTGCTTCAAAGCACTATTTCTACCAACGAAGTCATAAAAAGTAGATCTTACAGCTCCACCTGTGGACCTTGCCATAGCAAATGCTCTGCAATGTGTGCACATATCCCTGCAGAATTGCAGTACAACAGGTCACCTCCTGCAGGGATGTGTGACAAGGACAAGGCAGAGCTGCTGCCCATACAGAAAGTGAATCCTATGAACCTCAGACTGGAAATGCTGCAGGTTGTGTGTCTGACAGAGATGTAYGGGGCACACTGGACACAGGGCTCTCAGCCAGTTTGGCCTGAAGCAGATTAGTAGCTGCCCGTTTGCTTTATATTCTTTTTTATTCCTACATATTGCTTCCTCTCTGCTATAGTGCTAAGCAGGGTAAAAAATGAGAATGTGCAACAGGAGCTACTGAACTTCTGCAGTTCAGAACCAAAGAGCAAGAAAGGAAAACCTCTAGAAAATGCCACACTACATTTCCACCTGGATTTCAGTTCTGATCAGACCAAGAAATAACCCCTACTTTTTCTCTCTTTTAAACATTCAAAGCACAAACTCCCACTATACTGCCTGAAAAGCCCAGGCATAAAGTTTATGCTCTAATTTGAGGCTTTGTCATTTGAGTGGGGAGGGAGGTAATCAGGASAAGGCTCTGGACCATGCTGCTCAAAACATGACAACAGACACACCAAAAATCCAAGCTGGCTGCCYGAAGCAATTAAAGGAGTGTTTACTATTCCATGACAGTTAACATGTTGGACTGACCTTTCATTTACTGTTTAGTGCWGAACATTAAGCTGCAAAATTACTCATGCTTTGCATTTAGTACTGGCATCAGAACTAACAGCATGAGATAGCTATTCCCACGCGARGCACGCGTTCCCTCTGCCCAGCTGTGCACGTACTTTCACAAGCACTGATCTGATATTTAACATCACTTCCRCAGGTTTCATTCGCCCATTGCCATCAGGAATTATCAGTAACRCTGCTCAAAATGTAAAAAGCGTACGCAAAATGTCTGGGGTGATGTGGCTGGTGGAATTATGTCCCTTCCTTACGTACCAGGGAATTAAAAAAGGGAATGCCCACAAGGTCCTTGTGGCAGCTCCCAGCCAGATGGCAGCGGGAAGYGCAGAAGCTACGGAGGAAAAGTTTCTTTATTTACTCTCCTAGCTGCTCACAGCAGCCGTGTCTGAGAGGCACTTTTTGAGAGCCTGACAGCTCAGCAATTGRAAGATTCCCTCAAAACTCACGTAACTTTCTATTCCACACCCACAGGATGGAAGGATGTGGAATTTCCATTCTCTAAGGCTACAGATGGAAGGGAGAGGTTAAGTTTCCAGCAAAACAATACCATTCCAGCAAAGCATACCTTTGCTCATGTGCTTTTGGCTAATCTTAGTGCTTACTATCCCAAATTATGGTTATTTCTATCCCTGGCTGTAATCTGCCTGGTCAGACACATCGCATGCCCAGGGTGCTGCATTTTGATAGCAGAGTTAGGAATTTTGGGTCACAGGCTGCCAACAAAAATATGGGATTTTTCCATTCACCCCCTGCACTCCTTCTGGCTTTCAGCTGTGGTGCTGTGCTGCTGTGGGACTGCATCCCAAACCCCCATGCACCTTTCCTCCCACCCTTTCCTCACCTCTGCCTGGACACTTCTCCATTACACATTTCCAAACCTCTCTTTGTCACATATTTTTTGAGACAGTGATGGGCATGACAAACGGAGTCTGTGAATACCAGAATAACATTCAGTTCACATCCAGACCAGAACATTAATAAACACAAATACATTATGAGTTTCCATGCCATTTGTGTTTTGGGTTTTTTCATATTCATAGAAACTATTCATATCTAAATCTCTATTTTCTGCATTGTGAGTGAAGTTATCTTATTCCCASTGCAGATTCAAAAGGGCAGATTTTCCAAAGCTGCTCAGCATGGTAATTAAGAGAGAATCAAAGCTGATTTGATCTTCCCTGCTTCTTTTTCCCTGTTTTTATACAGGTGTGCAACCAATATGCCAGCTACATGGTCAGAATTATGATGAGATTGCTGATGGAAGGCAATTCAGCATATTTTAAATATCAGTATCCTTTCTTAAAGAAGAAACCTATCAATCAAGGTTGTAGCTGTGTTTAATGCACATTTKGCTTTTAACAGCAATTTGYMATTTGAAATAGCATAGAGCTTACAAGGGTTAATTGGTGAAGAGGTTATAGTGYTTTCAAAGTTGTATYTAAAATATACCTAATKCATTCTTTACTGAACAACATTTTAAAGATTGTCTAATGTTATAACTATATACTATACTGCAGTAGCATGTTCACACCACTGAAGGCCATGTCAACTTTCTCATCATGAACTTTTCCAGGGTTTTGAACACATGATCCATAAAATCACAGCACACTTTGGAACAACAGGACACCCACAATGTGGTCCTGTAATGRTGTTAGTCAAGTAAGAATAAAAAGAGTAAGACACATATAATTAAGGACTCCACCCAAATTTATTTTGGATGATTGCTGCCTTTGCACAACATGCTCAAAATTTCCAAAATGAAATTTAAAAGTCAGCGGACAGCACAGTCTAACCAGGYTTAGCTGAATCTGAGTGCAAAGTGCTGCAAAGTGGATGCCACAGATGCACAACAACCACTTCTCACATACTGCACATTTCAACACACACAAGGCTGCCTCTGTGGAAGTACTGAGAGTGGCAGGTAACAGCAGTTCTACCACCACAGGAATAACAAAAACAACTCATCTTCAGTTGTACACACTCGTGGGTCATGATGAAACTACATTGTTTACCAAGTCAGCATACTGGCTACTGAGGTACCATGTCTTTCCCCACAGTTAGGATAAGAAACATTTGAATTTTCAYGCCACTGGTGCCYGGATAACTCAAGTGGGACTGCTCAYGCTTGTCCACCAAGCCRAATCCATTTGTTCAAGAAGGTGGACAAGGTGAAATACTGTAAGAGAGAGATCAAACAGCTTCTTCAGAGAATTGCCAGAGCCTGCCTAAAGAAACTCACCCTTCATTCATGCCCAGCTTCTTGGTTTTATTAATAAAATGCTTCTTACAGCCATATGGTTTGATTAAGAGAAAAATCTCTAGCCAGGGATCTACTTAGACATGTTCTACCTCTGCTTAAAGCAAAGTGCCTCTGTAGGTGCTTTCCTGAAACATCATCCTGAGACAGTGTGCTGCAGGTGATGACACTGTGCAGCTGCAGAACCAAGCTCTTCATACATCACTTGCTTATTTATTATTTTTACAATTCCACATTTGGGAAATTTTCCATTTGTGACTACATCTTTTGTTACAATGCTTTTGGAAGTGCTCCATTCCACACTTTTCAGCCTTGGGGGTAAGGAGATAAGACTGAAAAAGTTGCCTAGTTCAAGCTTTGTATACAACGCATTCACACGTTTATTAATGAACACTTGTCTAAACATCTACTTGTTCTTTGGACCAATTCCAGCCTCCCAAGGTGACTGTAACATGTCTAGAAACCTTTCATGGAAGACTTAAAAAATAGTACTTGAAGACAAAAAAGGAAAACAAATACATTTAAACATCATCAACAGACAGAAGGGGAAAACAAAACAGAGACATCCCATGCCAAATTCACTGCAGGCACAGGTTAGTAGCATCCTCTTGAAATCTGCTTTCTGCCTTCTTGCACAACTTCTTCTAGCTTATGGTTTTAAAAGGGCAAGCCAAGAGAAAATTCCACGTATGCCCCCAAATATGGGTCACACACYAAAATCCTTCTTAAGAAGGGAACTGATTAGCACGTGGCCTATTTCACTTGCTGTCCTACCAGGCTGTCTGTGCACAGGCACCTGTCAAACAGGGGCAGCAGCATTTCTGTACCTCAGAAAACTGCTGCAAGAACAAATATATGTATGATTGCATGGACACAGTAACAGCAACAGGGCTCCATCAGTACCTAAAACACAGCCCTGCTGATCCCTGCCAAAGGAGCAGGTGGTGGGCAAGGACCACCAAGAGTAACATTGATAATGGAAAGATTTATGACACTATATGGTAGTGGCTGATTTACTTCAGCAGAATTAAATTTTGCAATAAAAACTCGCTAAGTTGTTTTTCCTATCAACACAAATCAGCTTAAAGGCTTGTACAAGAATGACCTGAACTGTGTGCTGCTGTGCACACAAATAGTTTCAGAATCTGTCCATGGATCACATAAATTCAAAAAACAAATATATATGCTGTGTGTAGCAGGGAAGAAAACCAAATAGTTTCCAGACTCAGTATCCATTTGTTGTTCTGTGACACTGGGCACACACCACAGACAAATGAAGTGCTATGGCAATACCCCATGGMACCCACATTAAGTTTCCTCAACTGTGAGTAAGAAGAATTATATAATGTGTTAATAGGCATAAATCAGTTACTTATTGCATCAGAATTCACCTGTAATCTGTAAACYTTATACAGCTTTTATGGGCTATTATCATGGAAAGAGATCTTCATTGCTAAATGTGCACCCYCTCTGTCTTTCACTAGCTGTTAAGAACAAATTCCTCAAAACTTTGAAGATAAAGTGAAGCAAGAAGTTTCAGCTACAGAAATGTAGTGCAAAGGTTCAGTTTGGCACTGCAACATTACAGAGACAGGAATTTATGGTAAACTGTTTAGATTTGGAAAAAAGAATCCTATAATTGAACCAATATTGTCAAACGTATTGCATACTATTGTAACTTCACAGTAATCAAAATCAGACAACAAGGTTTCTATAGAAGCAGCAATCACAGATTGCAGTWAAGTATATCACTCAAGGGAAAAAATTGCATTTTGGCAATTTCATAGTCAAGTGTTCCTTATGCTCCTCCAACAGTCATTTGTCAGACATTTTCCTGTTTAAAAGGTGCATATTGTTTCCTCTCAGTCCTCGTGAGAYTTCTCTGCAATGACTTTGCATTCATACTGAAAAACAAAAGTTGACAAAATAATGTTAATTTACATAACTAGTGAAAAAGACTTAAAATTTTTCTACAAAATGGATATTAAACACCACTTGTTAAGCTCCACCCAGTAAATTTGATCTCTTTAAGCTCTGTGCGTGCACTGGTGGCTGCAATTTCTGTCCCCTCCAGGGGACAGGTCACATTTTGGGGAGGGCCTGATTTCTCCCCAAACACAGGAGCTCTTACTTAGCTCATGGTCCTAAAGGCATTAACAGRGTGTACARAGCAAAGCAGGGCTGTGCCCTGAATAACAGCATGATCAGCTCACAACTACATCAACAAACAATGACAGCTGATTTCTACCTCACTGCACACCCTGGAGCCAAAAAGTTGGCTGGTATGCATGAAGGAAAAAATTATATGTACATTTAAATTTTTACTGAAAAGCAATCAACCCCCCACCTCCAAACTCACCATTGCCAGCTGCCTGCCAATATTGCCCATTGTTATTCCACCAGCAAAAAATATACATGGCAACCAGGAACGAACATAGAGGAAATCTGGAGATGTGTATCTGGAAAAGAAYGTGCATTTCTGAGCTCAGTGCTGTGCAACACAGAGAGTCCTCCAATCACAAGGCAAATTCACAATTATTAGAACATTTCAACTCAAAAAGATACRTATTATAGAAATTTAATTACTCACAGCAAACAACAAAGGAGGCTTCTTATTGATTATAGCTGCATTTGTTCAACCAAACAAAGCATGTTACATTGTTGGCAAGGTGGCAATTTTATTTCAATTAGCATTTCTAACTAGATTTCTCACTTGCACACACATAAGAGCTTTCATAAACAGTCCAATTTATGCTGTGCTCAGAATTAGGGCTGACAGCTTTGAAAATCATGTCAAATCGCACCCTTTCAGTTACTCTGTTTTAATGCTACAGCTTCAGAACATTATAATTTCACTYCAGGAGAGGAAATACTTACTGATAAACTCCATTGTACACCAGAAGCTGTGACACCAGTGTGGCCAGGAAAGCAATTCCTACTCCAAGACCAAAGCCACTTCGTGACCTGTCAAAGGTCCACCACAGCCCAATGGACAGGGCTGCCAACGTGAGAGAGAGCTGGATATTGTTAGCAAAATCCACCTTCTGTGTCAGCTGTTAAGGATAAGCTTGGATATATCATGTACAAGTATAAAGCAATTTTTGTCATTCTGGTTCTATTTTGGCACAAATAATACCAACAAGAAAAGTACCATGTTACCTGTATCAGCTTTCACACAGSTACCAGATGTGAGGAAATGAGCTCTGTAATTGTCTATATTTCAGGCAACTAAAATCTTATGACACTTCAGATTTTAGGGTCTGTACTGTACAAGAGTGAAGAGCCTCTTCACCTATCAAACAACCGAGAATTTTATACAGACACACAATGCATACGTTACATCTCACCCTCACCTGGACCTTCATTACACTCAATGGGAAATCTTAAATCTAGCATTAAACTTCTTAAACTGAGAGAGACTTAGGGGAAAAAAAGGGATTTATCACTCTTAATGCAATTTTTTAAAGCTTACATGATGCTTTACATTCAGCTAAACATTAAAATGTAAATGTTTTCTATAAATAAAAATGAAAGTATTACTGGGAAGTGTTCATGTAAATCAACATTTAATGTCATTTTTGTCAACTTGTGAAAGAAGTGTGAAGTCAGTTCAGATCTCTTTGTAGTGCTTCACATCCCTCAAAATATTTTGGAAACACTAACTCATCCTCATTACTCCTRTCCAAAACAGATAATCAAAAAGGCGTTTGTCATGTTTCACAGGCCTAAAAGCAAATTTATGGGATGACAATATAAAAACCAYTCTCCTATTTTCTCACAAAAATCTGGAGAGAGACCTAGTGGAAATGAAAAAAAGCTTGACTAACTGAAATAAATAATTACAGGATAAAAATCAATAGCTTCAGAAAACAACTCAAAGAAGATCAGAACCCTCAWCAAATCTGGCAATGTGCAGAACTGGCAACAGCTGAAGAGAAAGCAGTCTGGAGAGCTGTCAAGGAGGAAATACAGACAGCACATTACTGATGTCCTGGAATGTGGGGAACAGCTGTTAGAAAACTGCAGAAAATTTGCTGTAAATAACCAAACCATGCAGGGAGGAGCTGTCARCTCTTCTTACAAGCAGTGAAGTTGCCCCATGCTCACCCAACAGATACCAGCCAGGTCAGTGAGAACCACAGCACCAGACCTTGGCAAGGAGAGCGAGGTTTGTGAGGGACAGTGGGAGTGCCTTGGAACCTTGGTAATTCCAGCTCATCCAGCCATACCGGATAGCAGAGGGTGGGAACAAAACCATACACAACAAAACCCATCAGAGGGCCAAGCAACATCAGTGAGAATTCAGCCAACTCTCCYGCCTTTCACTTAACTTGCCCTCTTCTTCTGAGAATGAGGGGATTCAGGAGCACACAAACAGAACTGTCCCCATCATTTGTGTGAACTGACTTGCAGCTGACACYGATGGAGATGAGCATCATAGGGATTATCAACTTTCTAAAAAGAYCCCAATTTTCATGAGCAGACCCTGGTTTTAGCTGACAGAGGCACTAGGCATATCTACAGAAAACCTCAGGACCTATGGCACTGCCAGTAAGGTGCACCAGACCCTGAGAAAAGCACCCTGTCACCCACGGTACTCTCTTGACGTCAAGGAAGGCATCCTTTGCAGAAGGGGGTAGCAATGCTGTACAGTCCTGGGAATTCCTGGTCCTGAGTTTTCTCCATTCTTTGCTAAGTGCATGTGCTTCACTGATCACCTCAAGAGAGGGCCTCGACCTCTTACTGCAGTATTAAAAGGATATCAGCTTGGAATGTCCTAAAGCACTTTTCTGTAATACCTACACAGGAATATTTTCCCACACTTAACTTTAATTATTAAAAGAAAACAAAGACTAAGTAAGACAAAGCCCAATATCAAGGTTTTTAATGAAAATACTTCTTAGAAAAAGAAGATGTCAGACTCATCACCTCCCATATTGCTACAAGTTTGACTCTAACATATATTCTGCATTTCCCTTGCAAAAATGCTGCATGTTACAACTTTAACACCAATTCACCATGACTGACTCTATGAGCATTTTTTAAGTGGAAACCCATTTGATACCACCAATGTGATYTGAATATAGGATACAGCACTGGCATGATTTATTCCCACAAAGACTGCCACACATCGCATGACACTGGACCATTCTCTCTTGAACTTATGTGGCTCTCCCAGATGTCTGTCCATGCAGGGGTACAATAACCCAATCACAGCTGTGGGGACAGGAAAGAAAAAAGGCCCTGAAGTTAAAGGACTGACAACATTTAACTAGAAAAAGACTTTCTAGACTTTAACAATTACAGTCACTATTAAAACGGATCTTTTAAGGATAAACAGCACAAAAACACACATTGTAAAAGAAGAGGAAATTCCAAGAATTTTGTTATTTAAAAAAGCCCTGTAAACTTCAGCAGCATCATCAGCAGAAGTAGCAATCCAATTTGAGCCGGGGCAGAGGATGACAGAGCTCWCCCCCACACCAAAATCTGCACTCAAGTTCAGAAAGAGCACTAATACCTTGCAGGCTGGCACTTCAAAAAACCCCACATATCAAACAAACATGTTTAAAACAGCTGCAAAACCAACACACTGCAGTACGGGTGTGGTTTTTAACATCAATGTTTTGTGTTTTCTTTTGTTCTTGTTACAAGTAGGCTTTGTTTGGATAATGTTTTTCTCTTTTTCAATGCTACTGTCAAGCTCACRCAGAAGAGAAGCCAAGAGCCTATGGTAGCTGTTAAATACAGAAAGCAAATAGGAATTGCAGCCCCAGGGAATTGCAATGCTCTTTCAGAATTTCTTCACAAATGTGTTCTCTACTGCAACTGAAGCTAAAAAGACTTTTACCAACCCCACTAAAGAATAATAACAGTGCCTTAATGTTAGACTGTATTGGTGTGAGCACAGCAGAGCGTGAGCCATCAGTACAGACTCCAGTACCTTCAGCCCAGCACACTGCTGGGGGTAACAGCAAATGCTCTTTATTCTGCCACAGAGGAAACTGATCTCCAGGATTCAGGAAAATAAATCATCAGTATAGCTGGGGCAGAAAAAAAACCTCCCTGAGCAATTTTCTTGCCAAAGGCCTTGGGCCAAACTCATGACTAATAACGGTGATGGATGAAAGGACTTCTCTGAATGCAGCCTCGATCACCACTGATTATAAATATGCAAAATACCTTTATTCTGTTCATAATAATAAACCATATTGCAGAGAAATGTTCACGTCAATTCCAGGAAGGCTGTGCAAGTACRAATGGCAAGAAAACGGGTGAGTTATCAGCATTTACCACAGAGGTTCCCTGTATGCATGCTAGCAGRGAAGATAAGAAAATGGAGAAGACTGATAATGAAAAAAAAAGACCCTGAACACCTCAACAGGGGTGACTCCTGCAGGGAAAAGCCAATTAAAGCTGTAGTATCTTTAAATCAGGTGGCTTAAAATCAAGTAGTGCAACTGCCTAGCAGGTGACTGACTATACTTTACAAGCCATATCCAGTGTTTCCATCAAAACCACCAACCCAGCAGATCTGGAAAGGCTCACAAGCTYCTTGTGAGATGATGACAAGACACAGACTCCCTGAGTTCCCACTGGCAGCTGCAGCGTTCTCAGATGACCCAAGAGAGCACAAGGCGCAGCCGGATGCAAACAGCCGATGTGCAAACATTGCAGTGAACACAGCAAACCTCAGGCACTGCTGCTGTGTCAACTTGGGGTTCACTTCAAACCCCATTAATCCATATATAAAAGATCAACTTTTACCAGGCTTATTTGTCAGGACAATCAGTTTAAATCAGYTTAAASCATAGAAGAAAACTGCAGCAAATACAGACATGAACGAAAAACAAATCAAGAATCTCATTTTCAAGACAAGAAAAGGACCAAGATAACTAGCAGATAAAGCAGGTATGTAACTTCCACCACAACATGTCATATGCATTTCCACAGGAGAACAAAACATTCAGGGAGCTCTCTGGACAGTTTCCTTTCAAACCAGGCTCCTCTACAACATCTGGGGTGTACTACTTCAAAAAGGTATCAAAAAAATGCAGTTACACTACTAGGAAAAATATGGCTTAAATATTATCATTAGCAAAAAATTAGTGATGCCGTCTCTAAAGCAAGTTTATTCACTCATATAAACAGCCAGAATCATGAGCTTCTCAATCTGATTAAAACTGGCCTATAGGAAGACACTGCCTGTAAGATAAGTTTCCCAAAGCAGAATCCTCCAGTATTGGGTGCTAAGAATATCCTGTAGTAAAACATGAAACTGACCCACAGGATCACTGATTTTCAGAGACAGGTAGAAAACCAAATTCCATCATGCTTATAACATGGAATATGCCTTGATACTTGAAAGGAGAGGAAAAAGAGGGTACTTCTTATTACCTACAATAGACAATTCACTTAAACAGGATAAACACAGAGAAGGCTCAACTCCCTATGTAGTCATGGGAGAAATACAGGTTAGCCTCTACTAACTATATTACCACAAGACAAATCAGCAGAAAACCTATTTCTGGACACATGCACATTTGTGCATATGTGAAAAGATAAGAAGATTAATAACAGCTCAACAAGCAAAATGATGCTGAAAGGGAATTTTTTATCTTCTTCACCTCTCACACAGTTTTTTGTAACGACCTAACTACCTCTGCACACGAGGCATGCACACAACTGGACTTACCTGATGCTGTGCCACAACAAGGTGGTACCCACCAAGCTGAGGAGAAGATGCTTGTGATCACGTCAGGGGGGAAGAGAGTAACATTCCTCTGGATCTGAAGCAAGTTTAATACTAATGCAAGAAATACACCAATAAAAAACAGCACTACACCACGAATTACCAAATTCATGCCACGACTGGTTACAGATGAAATGTATGGGCCACACTTTTTTGGTAAGGTTGGCATTGCATCATTTTCTGCCATGACTTCTTATGTTATCAGAGGCATCCAAGAGGCTGACTGAGGATTCCCTTGCAATCAGTATTTTGACTCTCTTCAATTAGGAGACACCCAAACCCTGAAAAATAATAAAAAAGGATGAAAATGCAGAAACATTACCTGCACTTCACTTTAATTATTTGGAGACCGGGTGTAAAAAAAATCTATTATATTTTTTCTGAATTTTCTGATGAGGCAATTAGTCCTTTGATAGCAGAATCAAGCACAGCTGCAAAAATGTCTTAMAAAGGAAACAAAGGTTTTACAAATAGTTTTGTCTATTATGAGACAGAAGAAGAAACATGTGGAGTAGGACAGCTTCAAATGGGAAAGCACATTCCAGGAGGTGAAGAAATGACACTGGTATCAAATGGAAGAAAGGCTTGCTTTGCAGTAAGAATAAATTGTTTTTCTCCCTTCCTTTAAGCAACAACTGGAGGTTATATAATTCAGCAGCAAGTAAACACAGCCCTCAATTCCAAGTCAGCCACAGAGGTTCGGAGATCTCTCATCTTGAACAGACACCAAAAATCATTTCTCAACTGGAAAGTGAAACCTGAGAAGTAACTTTCCAGCTGGAGTCAATTTCAGCAATCCTGCAGCACATATGTTTTGTAACCTCCAGTAAGAGCAAACAGCTCAACAAACCACAGCAAAAACTTCAACAAAGAGAAAYATTCACCAAAGCAACACACACTTCTGGTGAAACTGCCATATATTACTATAAACTTTAACTGTAATCAGGCACAGAAGCACCTGAGGGCAAAGGAAAAGGAGCTCTACCTGCCCGCGCACTGGGAAGTCTCTGACACGAGTAACTGCCGGCACTACAGGAATGGCAGCGTTCCCATCCCAATCCCTCTTTTGAAAAAAACCTAAACCTGTCCATCAAGAGTCTTGTTATACATGGATTCAGTGCCACATTCATGTATAACAACGATTCTGATCGACAGCTTAGCCACCTGGAACTTCAGAAAAAAAGCCCTGACATTGTTTTTAAATTTGAAACTGCCAGTTGGTGGCGGCTTCTGTTAACTCTTATTTATGGCACATGAGGAGCCAAACCAGAACATCCATCCCCCTTCCTCTTGGCTCCAGTCGATCCCTAGGAAGCTCTCTAAAGATACAGCAGCAGAGCAGAGGGCTCAACATTCATTCACTTCTGCTTACTGAGAGCCAAAAGGGGCTTTAAATATATCCAGGCTAGTTAAGATACTCCAGTCAAGAGTGCACAGAAGATGTGATGCCACACCATGGCATCCTCCATCACATGGAAAAAGTTCTAACAGGCATTAAAAAAAAAGAAAAAAAAAAAGTTCAGTACAAAACTTCCCACTGGCAGTTTGGGGAGGCAGCAGTGTCTTTTTAAGAATACAGGATCTCTTCTGCATAGCCAATTCCCTGCGTTACTTGTAATCATGAACACACCTTGGCGGGGAAGAGAACAACCACGTGTGGGCTTTTTAGTCTGCTTCCTGACTCACACTGCCAACCTTGATGTCTGCATCAAGGCTGGCACTGGCACTGCCACACACTTCCTCCAAGCAAAAAGGAGGTGCCCCAAATGGTGCAGTGCTGGAGCTCCAATTGGAGCTTTAGCCTCCAAGAAAGAAACCACAGTCACAAACACATCACCATTTCAGCTGAGAGTCTCTCCTGTGTCCCTCGGGGCTCTGCCCACCAGGTGATCACAAGAATTCTCAGAATTTACAGGAGTCTTTTCAACTCATGGCACTGGAGGCTGTAGCTCCCAATTACCAGCTGCAGGAACACTATGCCTAACAGGGGCTTTCAAACTTTTTATGYCCCTTTTCAGCTTTAGCTTGTCTAGGGAAACAAGCTAAACTTTTTACCTTCCACTTGCTTTGCCATCCCAATAGATCTTGGTATTTCCTGAAGTCTGCAAATTTATTTTTTTAAATGCTTGACCAAAGCTAATATGCAAGTACACACTTTTATATCTCTCTTTAATGTGCATTTTTGCAGCACACAGGATCAGAGTTTCTTTTTTCAGTCATATAATGGTTTGCTCACGTCCCATGACTCTTTACTATACTGAAKTCTCTCTTCTTTGCTGTTACTGAAGTTATTGCTCCCCGGTACCAGCTCCAGACCTTGCACACTGCATTTCAGCCTGTAGGTGTTACTGAACTCTTGCACTCAATGCTATTCCATTTTTCCTGCAGGATCTCTCAGTCCTCTTTGGCCCTATAAATGGTTGTCAGCTTTCAGCAAGCATCTTACTGCATCCTATTTTGTGCACCAAGGTTACCAGGTAGAACAGAATCATGGGATGTTTTGAGTTGGGAGAGACTTTAGAGATCATCTAATTCCATCCCCAAAATACTGAGAGAGATCAGCCCAAGTCTCTACCTCTGATGAAATCTATTAATAATCTCCCTGCAGTGATTATTTTCCCATTTTACACTCTCTTGGTATTTTCCTCTAACAAGACTCTGCTTCTTATAATTCTTCAACTACAGGAATCTTCAGCCTAATTAAGAATYATCAACTGTCCCACATGGCAATACTGATGTAAACACTGATTGGCTCTTATTGGCTTTTTTTTTTCTAGAAATGCTGATGATCAAATAGAAGTCCAATTTTATTCTGGTATAAAATAATCACTTTCAGTCCATAAATCCTGCATTTGTATAATTTCCATTTTTAACATACCATTCAGCAAATACATATGAAATTGTGAAGGCTAATCTAAATGTAACAGAAAGGAAATCACTTTCTGCTTTTACACAACCACTGCAGCTGTGAGTTATACAAGGCACCAGCAATATATTATTATTAGCAGGTAAACAGCCTGGCCACAGCGAGGGCACCTGGGTGTGCACACATTGACAGATGTTTATCCAAAGTAATGCAAGGTCTGAAACCAGCATGATGCAGTAGTTTCCACCTGGTAGTTTCTCAACCTACACAAATCATTCCTGGTTGTTTTACCAGTTTCCAMATTTTCCATTGACCCTAAGACTTCTGGCATGCCACACAGCAACAGGGGAACAGAGCAAAGTGATCAATGCTCAGGAAAGATTCTTTAGTGCCTCAGACTGCCTGGGCRCACAGTGCTCTGGCACAGCAAACTATATACTATCATCACCTCTCATAGAAACTAAATTAATATCTCTAAAGACATCACTTCCTTCTGACTGGAATGCTACTGTTCCTGCAGACAGAGAAGATCATCTATGCTTTTAAGCCTTATGTTTTACTGCACGGTTTCTTCTCAGATAGGAACAGATCAGAACATATTGAACCAACACGACTTCCGAGCCTCCATCTCTCGGGAATGCACATTCACAGCTGTAACACCGCACCGAAAGCTGCAGGCTTGGCACTGCCAGAGTCTCAGCTGCACTTCCTTCCTCGCTGGCACACACGGATTCAGCCCGAGCTTTTCAACACCCGTGCACCATACAAGACTTGCAAGGCAGCCACACGGCGTCTGGCATTGCGCAAGAAGTTAACAAGTAAATTATCACCCTAGACATTTTTCAAAACACTTAGTCACTTAACTGTCCCCTAAGGAGAAGATCCGTCCTGTTCCCCCGTGCTCTCCCTGCGCACCGGGAGCGATTCACAACTTCTGACACCACACAACACACCGGGCACGGCGCGGCGTGGCCAAGAACGACAAGATTTATTCAGGCAACACCACGCAAGAGATGGCAAGAAACCATCTGTGTGCGGCTAGGCAACACCAAAAGCAASGCAAACCATCGCTTCTACAGCCATCGGGCGCGGCCGTTGTGCCCCGTACCCCGGGCCGAGGCAGCCCTGCCCGCCTGGCAGAGGTACCCGGTTGGGCCCCGCACGGCCGGCGGAGGGGCCGCGGGCCCAGGGCAGCCCCGCCGGGCACAGGCTGTCCCGGCTGCCGGGAGAACGGCCCCGCCGGCCTCTCCCTCCGTCGCCCCCGGCCCGGCCGCCCGGCCCCACCGCCCCGAAGCACCGCCCCGGCCCGCGGGCAGTACGGAGCCGAGGGGCGCCGCTGCCTGCCCGCCCGGCCCGGCTCATCTCCCCCGCCCGCAGCCCCGCAGCCCCGCAGCCCTGGCCCAGCCCGGCCCCTCCGCAGCGCCGGGACTCACTCGGCCTCCGCCATCTTCCGCAGTCCCCGCCCCGCGCAGCCTCCGCAGCGCCCGCCGGGCCTCGGCCGTGCCGGGCAGGGGCAGCGCGGGGGGAGCGGGGATGCTCCGGYGGGAGCCGCCCGCACCGCCTCGGACAGGCCCTGGGTACCGCAGCCGGGGCTCTGCAGCACGGCCAGAGCAGCGCCACGGCGTTTGTAAGAGGAGCACTTCAGCTGGAGTGCTGGGTGGGGTGTTGGGCACCACAGCATAAGAAAGGCATTGAGCTGTTAGCGTCYAAAGGAGGCCAAGAGGATGGGGAAGGTCTGCAGGCCGAAGGTCTGAGGAGCAGCTGAGGGCACTTGGTTTGTGCAGCCTGGAGAAGAAGGGACTGAGGAGAGGCCTCATCAGGGTCTTCAGAATCCTCACGAGGGAAAGTGGTRCCTGTCTCATCCCTTTCATGAGCCGTGACAGGGCCTGAGGGAATGACCTGAAGGTGAGTCAGGCGAAGTTTAAGCTGGATATCAGGAAAATGTTCTGCACCCAGAGGGTGGTTGGGTACTGRAACAGGATCCCCAGGGCAGTGGTCACAGCACCAAGCCTGACAGAGCTCAAGAAGTATTTGGATAATTCTCTCAGGTACATTGTGTGATTGGGGGTGTCCTGAGCAGGGCCACCCTTGTAGGTCCTTTCCAGTTCAGGATATTCTGTGATTCCATGACACGCTAGGAAAGTTGGGCTTGTTCAGCCTGAGGAAAAGAAGGTAGTCTCAAAGCAGCCTTCCAGTACCATCTGAAGGGGCCTACAGAGGAGCTGGAGACTGACCGTTCATCAGGAACTGTGGCGATAGGTCAAGGAGTAATCAGTTGAAATTGAAAGGCAGGAAATTTAGGGTAGATATGAGGAAGAAATTATTTACTGTGAGGTTGGTGACACCCTGGAAGAGTTGACATGGGAAGCTGTGGATGGCCCAACCCTGGCAGTGTTCAAGGAAAAGGTGGGAGCAGGCTTTGGTCAGCCTTGTCTAGTGGGAGGTGTCCCTGCCAATGGCAGGGATGTTGGGACTGGATGATCTCTACRGTCCCTTCCAACCCTAAATATTCTGTGGTTCAATAATAAAAACAAAAGCTGGATGTGTTGGGCTGTTTCCACTGTGGCCTCATTCCCAGTGGACTGGGACAGCCATGAGGGGCTATGCCACAGGCTGTTACTCATTGAGGCACAGACATAGTGGGAATGAAGTCATTCCCAGCACGGCTCTGGCCCTCCTGAACACCTGGTTCTGCAAGGACTTTCCCATGTGTGTGACTTTATTGATTGAGGCCAAAATTGTGCGTCTCCTTATCCCAGAAGCCACGTTTTCATTGCCAGTTTGAACCTCTTGGGTCAAACACAAAACCTGAAGCAGAAAACAGTTTTCTTTAGTTTGTCTTGACAATGCTAAAGACATCACAATAAAAAACCACCATTTATATATGTGGGATGTGGAGGAATAATCCTGTTACATTCATTTATACATCATATATATTCATTATAACATTACAGTAATTATTATTCTATTACTGAACTCTTCCCTTTCTCATTGCAATGATACTGAATACAATTTATTAGACATATTTGCACATTGCATTCCCCCAAGATTAGTATTTCACTGCAGGGATTTTGACAGTTTTCCCTATTACGAGGTCAGCAGTGATTCACTGCATATCACATTACAGTTCCCAAAAGAATGACTGGGTAGGATGGAATTTGTAGTTGTTTACTAGAGTGGCAACTTTATTTAGTGATGGCAACTTTATTTAGTGATAACTGTGGTTTCTTTGTGCTGGTATGTTGTGACCAACAGTGTCACCAAACATGTACAAACTCAGAGGGGAGGATATGAGTCTATAATAGACATGGTAAGAATGGTAAAGAGAGATGTTTGCAGCAGCAGAAAACCATTGTGGTTTAGATGTGCAATAAACAAATTTTCAAATCATTCAACTTTGGCTTTTGTCACACAGAAACAAAGTCTTTTTMTTCTCAGTAATTCCTGCTGAGCCACTAGCCCTGTCTGTGGTTTAGATAGTTACTTTGCTGTACTTAAACTCCAAACTCTGGATTGGGAAAGACAAAAGGTTTATATAATCAAATAAAATATCTTTCCCTAACGTCAGATAAATGCCTTTGGCCAGCTACATGCCTGAACCAGAATAAAGTGCCTTAAAGACCTCGACCATCAGAAAGCCTGAAATCAGAAACTTTGGGAACATGAAGTRTGTGCATTAGAGAGGAATATATGGCATAAGAGGATAGAGACTGCAATTGGTTTGCTCAGCCTGGAGGAGACTGAGGGGAGGCCTYATCAGGGTCTTCAACCTCCTCACAAGGAAAAGTGGAGAGACAGGTACCAAGATGTTTCCTTCTCTAGACACGTGTGAAGATGTGGAAGTTCTCCATACATAACAGAACAAAGTTCTCCATACTTCATAAGTAAAGAATTATAGAACTGGGTGCATGTTCCAGAAATGCCTTTTATCTCACTAGCTGGTTTGTGTTTTATTATCTGCAAAAGGAGGTGTAGTAGCCACCCAGGTTAGTACACAGCTTTGTCACAGGCAGAGAGCTGCACAGCTCACAGGTCCTGCAGCACACAAGGAGTTTGTCAGGCACAAAGAGCAGCATGCTGGGAACTACTCTGGGGTCTTGGCAAGAACATAGTGAGCAGTGGACAAGTTCTATAAAATTGATTTTACGATAGTGTTGGCATTGTAGAGAGGGAAGGGGAAAGAGCAGCAGTGTGAAACCATTGGAACACGTGCATTCACACATATATGAAAAGGGCTTGTGCTTATCTCATGTTAGGGGCTGAGGTAGGGGTCATCTCCAGGGGCTAGAGTCCTTTTTTTATGTGCTGAAAGGTGCTGCATGGACAAATACAGTTTGGGTTTCCCTGTRTCGCTCTGCCAGCGTGGCTCAGCCCTGATCTGGTTTCCATACTCATTCAGTACTCACTAAAATGGTCACCTAGGGAGTAAACACTGCCAGCCACGGCCATGGTTTCTGAGATAYGGAGTCCAGCCCAGTCAGAAGCTTGCCAAGATAACCTCATTGCATCACATGCCAAAGAGCTGCAAACAGCTGTAGCATTGAAGGACTGTGGCATTTAAACAAGATACTGAAAATGCAAAGTAATCATCATCACCTTAGATTGCATCCAAATGGTGAATTTAGCAATTAAAGGCTTCTTATCATATTTKTATAGCATCATGCAACATCTAGATTCAAGGGACAGACTAAATAGGTGGGACACTCACCTTCAGTGAGGCATATTTTTTTCTGTGGTAAATTCTGGTGAGAAGCAAGGACAGTGTAGAGCCTGAAGGTACACATAGAGTGGATATGAGTGCATTCTAGTCCTGTGTATGCATGCATCTGTCATAAGTGTGTCACTTGCTAAGAGTCAAAATAAGGCCAGTGCAGATTAAGTAYGAAAAAAAGGGCAAGGAGGAAATTAGTGTCAAACCAAGCTAAAAATAGACGGCTGAGTGGTTGAGGAAAATGGCATAAGAAATGCAAGCAGAAAAACTGCAGGCTGAGAACAAAAGTAGCCTCGCACAAGAATTTAAAATTTTTTGGACTTGATTGAAAATATGTTAAATGTATGTGTCATTGAAGTTAAAATGAAAATTAATATATTTAAATTTGGAAGTTCACAATTTCTCTCCCCATGAAACTCAGATTCCCTTCCTTCCTTCCTGCCTGCCTTCCTGCCTTCCCCCAGAATTTCTGTATAGTTAGGCAATCACCATGACAATTGCATTTGGAAATATTGTTGATTGAATTTATTTCTATTGGCATTGTATTTGTAGAGATACAGACTTTATACCTAGGCCTACAAAAAATACCAACAACTCATATTTTGAGATAGGGCAATAACCCRCTCCTATTTTGCCCTCCAGTGTAAAAAGGCAGAGTGTGAACCTCTCAGGCACATGTTGAGATTCTTGGGGTCGTGCTGTGCAGRCTCAGGAGTTGCACTCGATGATCCTTTTGGGTCCCTTCCAACTCAGGATATGCTATGATTCTGTGAACAAGTCAATTCCTGCAGTGTTTGCAGTCCAGAGAGAGCAACAGATTCCTCTGTAGAAAGAAATAGCACACACRGAGTGTGATCCTTGTGCTCATTTGATGTATCTAGTTTAAGTTAAAAAATCATCTTCTGGAGAGGTGTGTTTCTTTCCTTCACCTGTTGCAGATGGAAAAAGTGCCAAACTTCATGGATATCCAACTTTCAGGCCTCAGAATCAGGAGATAATGATGTTATCCTGTGTAATTTGTTCAACAGCACAGGTTATSTGGGTCAGTGTTGAGGAATGTTTGTGTTGCAGCAGTCTCAGGTACTTCCATCAGACAGCAATCRCTGCTGGCATTGACAGTGCTGGGAACAACACATTACAGAGCAGTTTGAAAAATGTCTAATTCTCTTAGCCMATGGAAATCTGCAAATCTGCAGTGACAATTCAAATACCAGAAATTCTAATTTCCAACAAATATTTCCATTTTGCAGCATTCAGCTTCCTCTCAAATTTGACCTTTCCCTCRGAGAGCATATGATGCAAATGCAAAAATAAAGGAACCAAGAGCTCACTTAGAAATGCAATTCTCCATTAAAAGCAGTTTTAATGAAATATATTCCATCAGCCATAGTTGCTTTTGACAGACAGTAAGTGATYCAGGTGCCTAAACACAGGATTCATGGTCTGTTTGAGAAATACTCTRAGGCATCCAGGATACCTGCATGGAGGTGAGGATGTGACAGCCACYTGCAAGACCCTTACCTTGCTGAGACCAGGGCTGGGGCTGGGGAGGGACACTCCAGGGCCTCTGGAATAGCATTACACACTCTCAGTTGGGCAATTAGTCTTAGAATTTCCACAATTTCAGACAATAAAAACACCCCATCTGATGCCATTACTAATGGGCTGTCAGAGCCTGGTAAAGGAGAGAAGGCAGCAGAGCAGTGCCCTTGAGTCTTGCCCTAAATCTGTGATGCTCTTTTGGCCTCTCCTGGTTATTTTACACCAGAACAGGCAGAAATTCCTGCTCTGTGCTGTGACCTCCAGCGAGTGCTCAGCAGCAGGCAGCTGGTTCACCCATCACCTCCATGCCAAGCCCCAGAGCAGGAGGCAGGTTGCAAAGCAGGGACTGCCATCAGGAGCCCTGGGAACACTCCAAGCACATGGCATGCAAGCTTGGCAAGAAAAAAGTGAAGTCTGATGTTGGGCAACCAGGTTGTGCAAGGAACACCGGGATAAATGGAGCAGTACGTGGCAATCAACTCTGTGTAAGTCTCCCTGAAGCTATAAAAAGACAGGGAGGATTAATAATTGTCTGAGTCAGCATTATTATATATGTATTCTTTAAATCTCAGGGTCACAGAGGCAACACTGGAGAGCCATGTGCTGGAGAAGGAAGACAAGTAACATAACCGGTCCAGGCTGGATGTGGCTCTGAGCAACCTGGTCTAGTGGAAGGTGTCCCTGACCATGGCAGAGGGTTGGAACTGCATGATCTTTAAGGTCCTTTCCAACCCAAACCATTTTATGATTCCATGGTAATATAATATACGTGGAATTAGTATTGCAGAGTTCCCAGGCCTTTTCATCCTTAATAATAATTGTATTACCATTTTGGCTATAATCTCTGTGAAAAGATAAAGAATTATCTCTTTCTTCTATAGTGACCTGCTCGTTAGTGTCAGCAAAGRGTTGTTAGGTCGTCCTGGATTTCTGAGCTACTGCTTCAGCTTGACCTTTTCTGATGAAAGCAGGGCCTTAGCCCTGTTGTGTAAGATTTGATGTTACAACCAGAATGCGTGGCATGAACCTTCTGAACTTGTATTTTAATGTAATGGCAAATGGTTCTGTTAAAAGAATCAGTTGCATTCTCTTCTACATATTTTCAAGGTTTAATGAGGAAGGCGTAAGAAGGTTTAATGAGAAAGATATTTTTAAAATTCTTACCTCTTTTAGTAGAATTATCCCACACAAGTTGAACTGAAGTACACAGGACTTCATACAGTGAAAAGTACTTGCACAGCTGTGTTGCTGATGTGGAACACAGAAATATGRYCAGTTTAACTGGCTCCTGGATTTTGTCTCAGCCCTTTTGTCCTATGCTACACATTTTGGATGGCATTAGTGAGGAATTTGGCCTTGTTGCAGAGACAAAATCTCAGTTATCATGTTTGTGTTTGGATTGTTCTTAGTAGAGATTTTTTGGTAAGTTGTTTTCTTCTTTTTGCTTGAGTGACTCATTTATGAAACAAGATGATGAGATTCAGGTTTCTGATGGTCTTTCCATTACCAGGAATTGAAGTACTCTGAGCAGGCCAGGACTTGCATAAAGATAAACACRCATACTGAAAGTGAACACAAATACTTTAAATACAACTTGTGCGCCATGCTATTTACCCTGCTGATTTTCTACTGTGGATTTATGGCTGTTGTCAGTACTTACTTTTCTGGCCTTTCTTGGAAGAAAGCTTTTTCAAGAACTAAATTAATTAAATTCGCAGAACRTTAAACTAAAAATGTTGTTCATACAGATAGGCATATACATGCATKCATATACCTACAATGAACAACCAGTTCTGCAGATTTGATCTAAATCCAGCCAATCAGATTATCTGATAATTAGTTTGTTTTGAGTTTGGATCTGCAGGGCTGGWCTCCAAATAGCATAATTACTTTGAGAAAGGGCACCAGCTTCTCATGTGTGCATCCTTAGAGTTGTATGAAGATCTTCCATTCCAAATAAATTCAAGGCCATGTGTTAGTTGCCAAATATATTGTTTAAAAAAATAAAAATCATGCACCAGTCTTTTTAATCTGCTTATACATTTTCTGGATCATTTTCCAGTATTTGTGGTGCAGCAGAATAAAGATCGTGTTTTGTTCCTGTTATGAGATTTTAGCTATATATTATTAGAGACTTTAAAAGTAGCTTGACATGCTTGTAGCCAGAACATAGGCCCAAATGAGTGATGTTTTGTCATCAGTGAATTTCTGCTGCTTCGGAAAAAGTGATCTTAACTTCTGAACCAGCAATGATGTTACATCATACATCTTCAGAGGAAACTTTGTCTCCTGTGGCTGTGCTAGAAAACTGTTTTCTGTTTGCTCTGTAGGCAGAATTTCAGCCATCCTCGCTTTCTATTTTATTGCATAATAAATGAGGAGTGTCATTCAAGGGRTTTTTTTCTTATTCATAAATAAGAAATCTCATCCTCATTTGGTGTAGTGCCATTTCAGATGCTTKAGTAACATTTTATTGTCTGCCTCACTAATAAATACATTGTGTGCCCAGAAGCACTGTGGCTTCCCTTAGATTGTTCTATTCATTTGATTCAAGTGGACAATAAAACRTGCTGAATGACAGTGTGTCACTGATGACTAGAGAGCTTTAAAGAGAAAGCATTCTGCTTCCTGCCTTTTCATTGGTTTTCTTATATCTGAACGTAGCCTGCACAACATACACTGTATTTTAATAGCCTTGCTGATATATTTCTATTAATTTTGAGTGATTAAAAAATAGGGAAAGTACATACCTAGATGTCGAAGATWAATAAATAGCCTGCTATTGAGAAATGTCTGTTAAATATATTTTGGTAAATTATTCTGCAGTACTTGGAAAACAGTGTAAAACTGAGGGAGGTCCTTTAAAAAGAAAAAAAAAAAAGTATGTATGTCCATCTACTCTGGGCATAGATGAAAGAGATGACAGAAATGGCTRGTCTGTCACTTGTATCAGGGGTGGGAGTTGGTGGAATACCTGGTTTGATAAGAAAAGACATTTCTTCCACTGAGGTTGGAGTTTGCCAGGTTGCAGAGCCTGGTACAAAGCCAGCACCTTTTGTTCCCTTTCGGCTCACACAGTGCACAGGTCTCATAGGCTGCACAGGGATAAGGTGTTATTTACACTTGCTTTTCTTTTTTCACTCTTCCTAGTCAAGCAGAAGTGTAAGTRACTGTAATTCCTCTCTCCATTAACTAGATGTGACACTTCAGCAACTTTTGCCTGACATKCATCTGGTTTTCTGGAGTCCCTTATCCTGAGGGATCTGCTGGTCCTTCAGGTGCCCTTCAAGTGTTAGAAACCACTTTGTAATTTTCAAGGTAACCCAGGAGATATTTCTTTCTTTCTGAAATGCAGATAGGGTATTTTCTTTGTTTATCACATATTCAGGCATTGCAAGGTGGATATGGTGTAAAATACAKGTGTATAATGGCAGCACAGGTGAGGTGACTAAATGAACTACCTTGGAGAGGGATGGTACTGTGTGCTCAGAATGTTRCAGCTCTGCACCTCTGAAAATTGCATACACTATTTACAGCACGTCTTGTTTGAATAAGAATTTATTTATTTTTCTCCATGTCCACCTAAATGTTAAATATGACATCATGCAGTACTGCTCTGTGTCTGGGTGAAGGTGCAAATGGAAAGATGTACAGAACTTTCCTCTGTGACATTCCCATCTAAAGATACATATGAATTGATAGAAATAACCTTTTATAATACCCACAATTTTCTGTAGTTCTAATTTTTATTGTGCCTGCTGCCTGAAAGATGATAAGGCTTATTCATAAATTCACACTCCAATGGTTTGATAAATATATAACAGTCTGAAAAGGAGTTTCTTGGTGCAGTGCATGTTATTTATCAGGTCTCAGTTTTTCTTGGGTTTGGCCCTAAGGTTTGTTGTTGATTTTTTGTGTTTTGTTTTTTCTTTTTTTATTTTGACATTTTTGGCTGACTTCTCTGATCCTCTTCCCACTAAGAGCCACAAGGAAAAATAGCACTTGGGACAACTAAAACTAAATTCATTGTGACAAAAATATGTTTATATACCTTTATTATATAATCTCTTCCTCTCTATCTGATAAATGAGGAGGCGAGAATATTGTAAAGTGATATTCTATAGCAGGCACAATGCTTATCAGTTACTTTCCTTTGACCTTCTGCCTTAGAAAATTAATTCACTTGAGCTGTTCGTACACTAGAACATTAGGAAAAAAATAATGTTAGCACTGGTGAATATAATCTCTGCAGGAAAGCTGGGCAATTATTCAATGGTCTAATCTTATCTCTTGTTTCATTTTTATATGGCAAGTCTACATTTAAAGTATTAGATATACTGTGCTTCTGCTCAGTACCATCAAACCCCAGTAAATAAACGCCACTAAGTGCCACCATGAGTGAAGGAGCTTATAATGAGAAGTGTGAGCRGCTCTGTGCACCATTCATCATTCTGTTCAGGCCCATATTGGGGCTCTTTTTATCAGCACTATTCGGAGCGGTGTCATCACCTCTGGTATAAATCTTCTGTCAGTGTCTGTCGTCCCCGTGCCCTATTAAACTCATGCTCTCACATAATCACAGAATGACCTTTGGATGTCTTTCATTAACCTCTGACCTGAACCCCGCTGCCTTCTTGTTGGTAGGTAAATCTATAACATGACATTTGCTTATGACTCAACCTTTATCCTTGCTTAATAGTCATGCCTTTCAATTTTTTTTTTTTTTGTTCTGGAGCAAAAAGATAGTTACAATCTTAAGGCACAGCTTGGATTTTAAAGGTTGGAACATAATATTCGCCTAAGTGTCTCCTATTAGACTTTCTAATATTTTTCCACTGCTGTATACTGAATCTTATCAATTGTAAACTGATGCAGAATGTTAGCCTCTCAAGTTATAATTTCATCTCTGATAGAAGTTTTCTTTCCCTCAGATATTTTCTTCTTGCTGTGTTCACCTAATCAGGGATTAAAGACTGATTAATTCAAATTCAATTGTACAGCTGTGTCACAGCTTAGCCTAAAATTTCTGATCCTGCAGATGAGAGTAGCTACTACACAGGAATAATGATAACAAAAATAAGGCAAGATTTTGTTCTCGTGAGGATCAAGTGGGCTGGAAAGTRGTTCCTGCAGTGCTCTCTCTGTGTTGCCGATGTCTTACTGCAAAGCCTTGGTCAAGCTACTTGCTTTTTCTATGACTCATTTACCTCACTTGTAAAATGGGTCGTGGTAAAACTGTGCCTGTAGAATAAAACATGAAAAATGGCTTCTATTTACCTCTTGTGTGCTCGGGAACCAGGCTGATGCTCTTATTAACCCTGCTCAGATAAGTGTGTGKACAGTTGAAAGCGCACTGAATTATGTTTCTCCTCTTTTAGCCCTCCCTCCCCCTGTGAATGTGCCCCTAGTTACTTTTAACTATAATTAGTACCAATTAACTAAAATTCTTCGCCATTGTATTCCTGCAAACCCACTGATGAAAGGGGCTCTTGGCAGTGAACAGGAAAGGAAATGCTTGGGGTTTGTGGAAAAAGGGCAGGAGTGGCTGGTGCTTTCTTGTGAGGGTTTGGGGAATGGGTTCAGCCCCTGATGGGAAATGGGACAGAGGGAATGGATTTGGCACTGGAGAAGCTCAGAAAACACAAAATGCAGGTATTAAGGGTGAGGGAGATTGTGGGGAGAGAGTGGGCAGATAGGTGTGGTGGGGGTCTGTCTRCAAGGTACTGTGGTGCTGATTCAGTGTTTGGAGTGACCACAGAAAAAATCACAGGGCTTCCTGCAGGAAAATTAGGGTAAAAATATGAGTGAATGTTCATGCACAGCTTTTGTAATTTTCTGATAAATTGCTGTAAATCACCCCAAAGCAATGTTAAAGTAAGAAAAGATTAGATGGCTGTATCTTCTCCGGAATTTTACACATACCTTTAATAAGAATATTTTAGCAGAATTGTGTGCATATCAGAATTTCAGCTAATTTGTGTAATGGTGACAGTGTTTTCTTCTCCGTGTAATGCACACACACTCATTAAATCAGTCTTGATTTTGCTATGCAGGAAGCTAAAGCAAAATGCCAGCAGTTTGTTCCTGAAATATTCTTTTACTGTATTCAGGAATGGCAAGTAGGTTATGCTTCTCTTTCCTGTTCTGGTATGAGGCTGTCTCCTCACAGCTGGAAGGCCATTCTCTTCTCAGCTTGTGATCAAGCATCATCAAAATGGAGAAAATTTCAGGGAATTGGGAATGAACAAATAACCARTTTGTCTCTGTTTTGACTTACAGTGTTTTGTTCCAGCATTTCTCCATTTTCTCAGTGTTTTTCTCATCTCGTTTTTGTCTCTCATTTTCTTCTATGTTTGGGTTTGTGTTTTTTGATATTCCAAATTTCCTGGCTAGAGGCTGTCAGACTGCTCTCTTTGGCAAAAGGGAAAAGGACTGGGCAATGCAGTGTGTGATACCAGTGCCTGGGCCGTTAGGGCCTGTTAGTGCCCATGGGACACTGACACAAAGTTCTGCAGTGAGAGGGAGGCAGGGACAGGGAGCAGGAACCAAGAAAATGGATGGAAAGGTCATTTCCCTCAWATGTGCCTAGTGCCAGTCTTCACTTGGGCCCTCTGTTGGTGAATCTCTGTTGGTGCCCGTGGTGTGAGCAGCCACCTGGGCACAGGTTCACTGCACGGGGATCTGGTGTGTCAGGTTTCACTGGAACTGTTGTCATTCCAAATAATGGTTACACGAATGACAATAGCAATAAGATACAACAGCACTCTGGAGCTCTTGCTATGGATCAGAATTATATTGTGCTAGGCACAACAAAACCCTTTCCATCACCACTGGAGAGTGGGGTGAATAAAATCAAAAAAGCATRGGAATAGAATTAGAAAATAAAGGACCGTCTCTTTCTCTATTATTTGGATTTACAAATAAATTTTAAAATGATTGTCAGGGGTCAAATCTGGCAAAATGCAGTTGAGAATCTCTGGGCAAAACTGTATTTTGAGGAGAAATTACATAGAGTAAGGACCTTGTCTCTTAGATGGCTCAGCCCCACAAGCCTGAGTGTACTTTTGATCTGGCTATGGCAAAGCAGAAGATTTTCAACAGACAACAAGAAGAGAGGATTTTGGATGACAGCAGCAAAGAAACACAAAGGGATGGTTAATTGTGTGACCCACAGGGAGCACTGGAAGACATTAATGGGTATAAAGAGGCCATATTTCCATAAATGACCATTAGTCTTCTGCAAATGTTCCTTGAAATGTAAAGGAATGATTTTCTCTCTCCAATTAATCATCCTAGAAATCCTCCTTCGTGTAATCTTGAAAACACGGGAGAGGACTTAGTATCAGTAAATGTTGCCAGATGTACAAAATGGCAGAGKAATGTGTTGTATAAAATGATTTTGGGTGGCAGAAACTGGATAAGAAGCCAAGAATACTGCACCAACATTTGAGCTTTTCTGCGAGAGGCGTTGCCAGCCTCGGGAGGGAGCACTGGATAATTTATAGGTTAACATTTTCTTTTTATGTGAATAGCATTTTTTCTCATTTATAGTTAATTAGGTTAAGCATGCATGGGGAGTGAGGGAGGAAAGACTTTCAGAGAGAATCGAAATGATTAGTAATTTGAATGAAGTAAAAGAATCTGCTAAAGGATGTAGCTCTGGAATTAAATATGTTGCTATAACAAGTGTAAGTATCAGATAGGAATTTTAAACATTCTTACATTAATTATAGCAGCAGCATAAAAAGAGGTAGAGCATATTTACAGATTTGGCACATGGGTTCTTTTCCCAAGTAGCTGCTGTTTCATTTAACTAGAGGAGGAGAAACTATTTGTCCCACCATTTCACAGGTTCATATCTTTTGCACAGATTTCTCRTCTCAGGGGTTTTGGTTCACATACAGGATCAGTTAAGGTGAATTACAAAGTAAAATGAATATTCCCTTAACCACTGAGTTTCTTCAAATCTTTTTTCCTGTGTAAAATCCTCTTGACACTTTCTGGTTGAATGAATATTTTTTTTGGCAGATTCTGTGTCCATCTCTACTCAGGGATCGGAACGGTTTCACATAGACCCCTCTAAAAATTTTAGATCATATCTAGTCCAGGACAGAYTTTTATGCAGACACTCAAATGGCTCAGGATATTAAAATCACCTGATCTGCAGTTTGTTTACTGGTTACACAGTGGGCTGGCATCTCCCACCACAAGGGTGGTGCCACTCTCCTTTGCAGTGCTGCATCACAGGTTYTGTCCCATCCTGATGTCCCATTTCCCTGGCAAAACTGGCTGGTTTCCTCCCCAAGCCTGGCTTTTCACTCTGCCTCTGTTGAGTGATTTAGAGACAGGGTAACTTGTTCCTGGATATCTATGATGAGACAGAATCTAAAATAAGGAAGACACTTTAGGAAAAATTTGTTAAAATTAATTTTCACCTRGAATGCCTTCCACTGTATAATTTTTGAAAATGCTCAGAACAGCTTTTAACTAATTTTTAGTTCTCTTAAATGTTTGGTGGAGTTTTTAAATGTAAGCATTTAAGTTCAAATTTAAGCACTTTTRTCCAAGGGATCTGATGTACAAGTTCTCCCAGCTGAAGTGTGTGCAGTACTTCTGAAGACCAGGCAGGACTTTGAGTTAGATGCTAAATATAGATTTAACAGTTTATCCCTTGACACTCAAATAATTCAAAGGTGAATGATTTATGATTTCAAGAAATGGGTGATTATTTATACTGGAAAACACAGCCATTTTTATTGCAGTTCCACATGGAGAGTTATTCAAAGTTGTTTATATTTGTGCTGTGCCCATRAATGCCAGTTTCTTTTTCTAGAAAAGGATCTTTAAAATATCCTAAAGGAATTGAATGCTGAGCCCCAGTGAAATCACTGCTCAGGGAGAGATAAGCACTGAATTCCCTAATTTTAAAATATCCTAGTGTTTACTGGCTTACCTCCAGCTGACAGAACATTTTAGAAGCAATTTTGGGCTCTTCCAACATGACAAGTGTGGTGCAGTGAGTTCAGATGCCCTGCCTTGGGTGACCCAGGGAAGCAGAAGCAGGTGCAGTAGAACAGAGGGGCACCTGACTCAGAGCCCATTCACCTCCTGAAGCACAGGCCTTCTCWCACAAGCCAAGGGGATTCTTTCACATGTGCAAGGAGAAATATCAGTGACAACAGTTTAGCTCATAGTAGSTTTGGATAAACAGGTTTTGGCCAAGCAGCCAACGCTGAGGAGCAGAGCCCTCAGTTTGGTTCCTGGCTAGCTGCATCTGTGCCTCTGGTGGCTMCTGGCAAATCCTTCACCTCATCAGCCTGAAAAGGTGGGCAGAAATGACTTACAGAGTGGCTGTGAGAATTAGCTGATTAACACTGTGCAAAAAAGCTGCTCTGCCCTTAGTGGAAGAGCCTTAGATGTGTGCTCTCTCCAGCCTCCTGCAGTGTGGGATTGAATTGCACAAGGGCCCATCTGTTGCTGCTGAAGTTATTGGGAGGTATTTTGATCCACTCTTTAGCCCCAATACCTGCCCAGGCAGCCCCATGGGCTGTAGCTGACTGAAAGTGGTGCAGCAGGACGTGACTTCAGACGTTTTGAGCATCAAGCAACTCCCACAGGGCAGCCCAGAGAAAGGGCTGTGCTGAWMWCTGCTGCCTGTGGAGCAGCACCAGATCTGAAGGGCATGAACTCTGCCACACCGGATTGCTGCTTCCCTAAAGCATGTCCATAGCTCTCCATGAGGAGATTCCAGCACACTGAGAGTGTTAACAGGACTTGTCCCTCTGACACTTGTTGGTTCCCATACAAGGCAGGAATGGTCACAGCAGAAGTATCCTGGTGAGGAACCACAAGACTCTTTATTTCCTGACATCYCTTCTGAGCAGAGAGTCAGGCCAGTTCACAGGGGGACAACTCTGGGATTAGGCAGGTGGACTTGGCAGCTGCTGCTATATTTGTCCCAGCATCAGCAAATGACTCCTCTCTTCCTCTGAGAGAAGAAGGAAGAGTATTCGGCATGTTTTATCACTGGTACAAATGGCRATATCCAAGGAGAGGGATCAAGAAGGAATAAGAAGGATTGGTGTGGCATCTCTTCCAGTCCTGGATCACACCACTGGCAGGTGAAATGCTTCTCCTTGGATGAGTTTGTTTTCCCATCTTTGGGAAGGATTCTTTCCCTTGCACCTGGGTTTTGTCTCTTTTTTACTGTTACACCTGATCATCAGGGCAGTGAGAGGTGCTGGGTGCACTAACAGTGCCTGGATAACTGCGTTGATCTGAATGGCTTTTGCTGTTTCCTTTTGGTGTCTATCCTGGAGCCTGTGCCAGTGGATGTTAAAGGCTTGGCTCATAGTAACATTCTTTTGAAAAATAATGGTTTCACTGGAAGAAGTTGCCAGTACATTAAAAATGTAAGAAGGACAGCATTTTTCACGCAAACACTTGCTGTCAATATGGATAATGAGCTATGTGCTGCTGGTTTCCTTCTTAGGGTGGGAGACAAAGGAGAACTGGACTTCGTGCTGAATGGATGGTTGTGAGAAGCTGGTACTATTCAGTGATTCATGAGCAGCTTGCAGACATCAGGAGTAAAGGTTCGTTACATCTCTAATTTTTTTGTTCCTTTGGGCAGGTGGCCTAACAGCCCAACAGCTGATCCTACGTTTTAAATTTAATTTTAATTGAATGCACTGCTAGAGATGCCTTAAATTGACTCTTTTTGTTTGAATTTCCTAAGGGAGTTTGCCCCAAGACCTCTATCCTGGTGATAACTTATTCTGGCCAATRGAGCCAGTGTGTATTTATTGTATAGCTCTTCGTCCCCTCTCTGGCTTCTGCTCCCATGAACACTGTGCAGTTGCTGATGACTAGAAAATTACTCAAGTGTGAACTGTTTCACTGTCTGTCACTTTGCTCATTAGGCTAGTGAGAAAATGTATCTACGGCTCTGTCACACACAGCCCTCATTAGGTTAGCAGCACATTGAGATCATTGCCTTTTTTAAAGATGGCTGCAGGAAAATGGCTGGGTAGTTTGATGCTCCTCAGTAATAAGTGGAAGTAGCAAAACTAGGGCTTACTGCATTCCCCTCTGAGATAATTGCATTGTTTGCAGAGCCTGATCAATGGAATGAAGTGATACTGCTGGGGAAGGCGGCGTAATCCCACTTCTTACTCTTGAGTGAAAGGGCAGAAGGTGATCACAGTAATTCAGTGTGCCAAAGAGATTTAGGACAAGGACACTCTCCATTTTTGCATCTGCTTCTCGTTGTGCCTGTTAAATGGGAGGAGCTGTACTGAAGGTGGTGTGCTGTCATKTGGATCAGTATCCCCAGAATTTAGGTCTGTCAGCTGTAGCTCAAGCTGGCAATGAAGGCTACCAGGAGGTTTCTAGTTCCTACCTCCAGCAATTAGCCAAAGTAGCACTAATCAGTATAGATCCATTCCTAGTGAGCTACATTTAAACACCCTCACTGCCAAATGTTTGTGCCAAGCTTCTGCTAGAAAAGATATGCTAARTGACCACATGCCTTCTCTCCAGTTAGTGCTTTCTTTCCAGTTTACTTTTTTTCTCAAGCAAAGAGTGCCACTGACTTCCACACTGGCGGTTCCCTTGAAACTGATCCACTAACTGTTGTATGCTCTGGAAAGACAGGGAGCTATTTACTCCAGCCACCAGAGCAGAACATCATCCTACTCACAGTAGGACCACAGTGTTGGATGGAACCATTGATGGGAACTGCTGCTTGCTTTGCTGGGAAGGGTGATCCTCAAAGCTGCAGCACAGCCTTTTCTGCTGTGGCTTTGGAGTGGACGTGGTCTGGTTCATGTCCTTACTAAATGTCAGCATTGGAAGGTGAAGGTTTCATGTCACTACAATTGCTCAGAAAGGTAATTTTTCATGAGAAATTTCTTCTATGCTTTCATGGTAAAGATTTTCTACTACAGATTTGCTTTTGTGTGGTGATCCCAAAGACCTGAAAGGCGGTTTACACAYAAACTTTTACATCAACTGAATTTTTATACAAGTGTGTGGGGCAGTGTCTGGTCACCCCACCGGACCTGCAGTGCTGATGATCCATCTCTGTTCCACCACGGGAATGTTCATTTATTAGCCTTGGTGCAGAGGATCTATGATGTTCTGTAGTTGATTAGGTTCATAGCAGATACGTATCCCCTAGGGATAAGATGATGAAAAAACTTAAGGGCTTTATGCTTATTTAAAGTTGATATCCAACTCCAAGTTAAATTGGATATCAAGTACTTGACTTGCTCTGCATATATTCKCTTCAATTCCATATACATAGGATTCTTCTCATTATCTGCATTTACAAATTCAAAGGCAATTAGCCCTGAAATAGCTAGAAATGTAGAGAAAGGAATGTTTCAATTTTTATTTCCCATAAAGTTCACATTTTCTTTTTCATTTAAGTGGAAGTTTAATTTCTTTTGAAGCACGTAAGACAAATGTAAAAAAAATAAAGTCCCTCATGGGATGGGAGGTTGMAAAGGACCATTATAATGAAATAGAATATTTGCTTCCTAGGCCGGTGATTCAAATACTCTTTGAAAGGCTGAGTCTATATCCACATGTTGGGACTATTGATGCCAGGATGGCTGGGCTCTGGTGTTTTGGTTCTCCTGGCAGCTGAAGCTCAGCTGGGAGCAATGCTGGGTGTTTCTAGAGGCCAACTTGGATTGTGTGCTCGGTACCAGCCTGCAATGTCACCACAGAGCACAGACAAACCTGCAGCACCTCACCATCTGCTGTGTCCCGCCCGTTCCTGCCATGGGCTGGCATTCAGCTGGCTTTACAGTCCCAGTAGCTTTACAGCTCCAGTAGGAGCTCAAACTTTTATCCAAGCCAAGCTTTGGATCTACCTGTGTTCACTCAGATGCTGAGTGGCTGTTAGGCTACATGGGAGTGGAAGAAAGGCCTCAAATTCTCATTTAAGACATAATCCTGGTGTATCCCATGTGAAAWGGGCCATTCCAGTTCCAAAGGAATTGGTGTCCCCATACTAAGAATGAGCAGACTGAGAAACTTGGCTCTCATAAACCCAAGCACCGAGCARCCATAGGATAGGAGCCAATATTGTGGATTTTACTCCTTCATGTCAGAGTCGACCCAGCCTGTGAACAGAAAGCCTGAGCTGTGTCTGCAGTGCCTGGGCAGGAGGGCAGCTCTGGGGAATGTCTCCAGCTCTGCCTTCACTGCATTCCTGCAGACCACGCTGTCCATCCCTGCACCACGCAGAGCTTGTCCCACATGGCCACTGGGAATAACAGGTTCACACTCTGTGTCGATTTTGTAATTGTCTTCAGTTTTGTATTACTATTTAAGTTTCCTTCTCACACATAACTTGTCTTCAGAACACACCAGCATTTCATGAAAGTAATTAATTTACAGCAATATTACTTAGTTCATCCAGCTGGCTGGTTGTGCCTTATTAGTGCCTAGGAACAAGACTGKTTTTTTTCTTCTTTCTGACAGGGATTCTTGGAGCCTCAATGAGCAATTAGTTTAAAAAAGCTGTCCTTGGGAGACAGAATTACTACTAAAAAGGACCAAGCCCTAACTTGAAAATCTTCAAGATGTCTGAAGGTTTTTTATTCTTTTTTTTCAATAAAGGATACATTATTAACTAACAATCTTCCCCAAAATACGTATSACCTACTAAAAAGTAATAACTTTTTGAAAGTTTACAAGTTGGTTTTAAGAATTTTCAYTTAAAGCAAAAATATAGCATCATATTTCAAGAGGTGAATGAGTGTCCTGCTGAACAGATGATGCTTCAAGTATTGTTTAGGGTTTTTTTGGTTTTTTTTTGTCAGTTGGGTTACATTTTGTAGAATGACATTTTCATAAAGAAATTTCCCCTAAACAAAATTACTGCTGGAGTCGAYTTTCAAAGGATTGTTGGTGGCATCAGTTTCTTCTTTTTATTGGAGCTGGTGGGAGCCAAGAGTAGACTGTAGACTTTTAAGCATCTCTAAACGATGCAATATCTGCTTCACTAGGAAAATAAATAACCAACAGCAATACATGAAGACATTATATGTAACATGGCCTGAACTAGTACCTCACTAATGTGTACATAACCTGCTTTATAAAACCGTATCTTATCCAGGCTAAGCACTTAATTATTATTGATTAGTTCTGCCCACTCTTCCAATATCAGTCGTTATTGAAATAATCTCCGTATCCCTCATTAAACATGCATCTGTTTCCATGGGAATGCATTTTTAAATAAGAAGTGCTATTTGAATATTATTGGTTTCACTGGTTGTKCAGGCACTTGGTACTGTGGTTGCCCAATCTGTCATAGTTAATCAACTCTCATCTCTTAACACTGGCTGCAGTTATCAATGAGTTGAGGATTAATATTCTGGGCGAAGCAGATGATAAATCATTTGTATATAATTAGTGTACAGCAAGGTTACAGCTGACATGAATTTTTATCTTAATTATGAGAGAAATTTGTTCCATTAATTTAATTTAGTTTGCATGAGTGGCTAGACACCTAACAAAGTTAATCTTACACCTGTCATTACAACATTAAGGAGAGGCTCATTTTCAAGCTGTAGACACAGAAACTCTGGTATATAAGGATAATGTTGCTCATTCTGATGTGAAAATAGATGATCGTAGACAGAAGATACAGAACCTACTCTCTTTAAAGACTTCCCARAGGATTTATGTGTGAATATTACAGAGATTCAAATCTGGTTGCTGCTGTACCGAGTAGACTAATTTTCCTTCATTCTCCTTCTGCACTTCTTCACGAGAGAAGCATGCAGTACCTACAAACAAAGGCACAGATTTTCCCCTTATTTTCATGGATGTGCGTTTTAATTACTTTAACTACATACATATAGTTAACTTGTTGACAATGCCATAGCACTTGTATGACATAATATCTGCATTAATAGCTATGGTTGAGGAAATTGTGCTGCCTGCAATCCAGCCTTCATATTTATGTGAAAAAGAATTATTCATAACTTCATCTACTACACAAATGGCAATTATGCAGGCATTTCTGAGGTTTCAGCAYACTGAATAAACCTAAATTCTGTTTTAATTATCCAAGCAATTATCAAGTCTGATAAATCATACATGATTGATAGATAAGGTGGGGCTGTTTGGGTAACAGGATATGGTGTTAGTTATTTTGCTGATAATTAACCAAGCACCTAAATGAAAGAAGACKATTTGTGGCATCTCTTATAAAAATGTTTATCTTTATAGATTTGTTGATTATRGTTATTTTATTCTGGTAGGATGACATGGAAAAAGAAAAGCCAATACCCAAGTCTTTTTACAGCTAATGAGATGAGACTGAATACAGTGGAGACAGAAATATAACTGAAAATTGCATTCTGCACTAGCTCAAGTCCAAATACATATTTGTAATACAAGCCACAGTCTCCTTCACATTTGCAGCATAAAAATAACCCTCAAAGAAACATTAATTGAACAGTAACTCAGATTAATGTTTTGTAATATTAGTTCACAATTATTACTCGCAGCTAAGGTCAAGAAGTATATAGTTGGATATTCACAAAGAAATGACTGATTTAAAAACAAAGAGCTCTAATGGAATTCAATAGTGCTTTTCAGTCATTCCAGTTGGCATCTCTATTACCTGAAATGATTCACAGTCCATTATGGGAGCTTCCATGCTAATAGAATGTCTATCTTCTGTAATACAGACACATCAGGGCACTAACTGAGAATCTGTCACAATGAATTTCATCTAGATTTCACTTCATCTCTTCATGGACTGTAAAATTTGCTCTTGTACAATGCCTAAATTTACTGTGGGTAATTGAGAGAGATCTATAGATGCAGCACACAGTAAAAAGCAGTTTTCCAAAGATCTATTGTAAATTGTGCAGATTTGGTTCAGTTGGGAAAAGATTATGAAATGCTGGACACCACTCTCTGCTAATTAAATGTTTTTGGTGAGCTCTGAAAATATTTTGAATGGATCATGGATCATGGTGAATAGAAAAGTGAAAACAGCAGCCTGCTTAAAATATCTCTCTTGCAGCTAGAAAGGCAATGAAAAAGCTTTTGAAATCTAAGAAATYCAAAAAAGAGGAAGGCAAATGAGTGAAAGTAAGCTTCATTACCCCTTGTAAGACMTATGGATCATATCAAGTAGACCTGTGATATTTTTTATCTCTCTTATGTTTACATAGTGCAAAGTGGGGATATTATCCACTTAATCTGACTTCTAGTTCTTTAGAAAATCCTTCTTAAATAGGGCAGGCAACTCTGGTTTATTTTTGCAACTGAGAATGTCCATCCTTCCTGAAAATGCTGCTGTTAAGTTCTATGCATGAATTCTTGATAAAAAATTAAAATAACGTTTAATGCGTAGCTCATTTTTTCCCAGTTGAATACTCCTCTGCTCATGAAATAGATATCCTGAGCTTTTTTAACCACTTCTGTACTTTTTTTTTTAAAATTTTACTTGTTTCCATTAATAACTAAATAAAGTTATTGGTATCCTTACTGATCAAAGACTTTAATATTTGTTAGCCAATTACAATTGTGATATATTCTATAGCTTTTTTCCTAAGCCACAAACAGAATAATAGCATCACGCTTCACTGGAAGTGAAGTGATCTCAGCCTTTACATTAGGAGAAAATCAGAATGGTATGACTGCAGTTCATTACTGAAATAGGTAACTGATGAACTGAAAAGACAAAGGGCATTGTTAAATGAAATGTCATTATTAGAGCTGCTCATGTTTAACAAATGTACTGTAAGTTAATTCAGTGGTGTTTTCTCCAAAGTTCTCTGTAGGACATTCACCATTCATGCTTATGTCTTCACATGTTCAAAGAATTTTTATTTCCTCTGTGAAAAAAAGCTTTAGCTAAATCTTAAGTTCAACTGTTGTAAAAAATTCTATATCAATTTTTGTCCAAGGTTTACTTCCAGAGCTGTGGCTCACCCAATGATCCCTGAAAGATAAGCCTTTTTGAATGTTTATGTATATTATGTTTGAATAAATACCTTGTTTTCTTCTCCGTGAAGGAAAAATGGAAGGTAAATACAGAGTTTCATGGGGAAAAGGTTTGGTCTTTAGACTTCAATTCAGCAATTTGTGACTATGCAACAAAGCACCTTGGCACGTGTTTAATGTCAGGGCCTGAAGCATCTGTTTTAATATGTTGCTGAATTGGGGCCTTAAAGCACAAGCAGAAACTTGGACCTCGTATTTTAAGAGCTGTGTAAAAGTGGTGTTCTGATATTAAATAAAAAACATATCATACTTTCAGCATCTGTGGGAAACTGTTTGCATTGCCCCAGAGGTGATAAAAATAATTTATGGACTCAGTATTTTTCACAACAAGGAAATGACCTCAGCTTTGGCAATCTGAGGTAGTTAGTGAAGCTTTTCTGCTACATTTATAGATTTACTTGAGCTACATATTCTTTGACCTGTATTTTAGATTTATTGGCAGATACRTAAGTCACAGTGAATAACCTAAAAAGAAATTGATGCTCCGTGCATTTTGTACATGGATTGACTGACAGATTAAGAAAGGCTGCTTCTTCAYAAGTGATTGAGACCTGTGCCCTGCTTGTTATAAATATGTCTGCTGGAGTGTCATGTGAATTTTTTAACTAAAGGTTTTAATCCAACACGAAGATTAAAAGCATATTGAGACTATAGGATGTGTAAATATGAGCTTGAAAAGAGAATAGGTAGTTATGGAGGCTACGATTAGAGCAATCAAACTCCTGGGAGCAGTCCTATCTTCTCTGAGAAGTCCCACTGGCTTGGCAYTCTCTTAAGAACAGGATGCAGAGGCCAAGTCTGTGTTGCAGAGCACTAAAGGTCCAAAAGAGCAGGGCAAGAAAGGTTCTCTGGTTCCTCTCCTCCTGCTGTCGAAGTAGGGATACGCAGATCAGCACTGATAACAGCTGAGTCTTCAGAGCTTGCTTTGTCTTGAGGGGTTTTGRAATGAAGCTCTGGGCCTTCAAGGCACATATTCAAGGCACTGCTCAGAGTTTTGCCTAATTCTGCAGCACTGAGTGATTACCTTGTATGTGAGGGAGGGAGAGTCCTGCTGGGTTTCTTCAGGTGGATCAAGCACTGAGCAGTAAATAARGGAAATAGATGCTCTGTTTGATGGAAGGAAATAGATGCTCTGACTGGAAATCACAGGTAACATTAGCAGGTTTTTTTCATGACACTGCCATAGGACTAAGCTGTTATTGACATTACGTAGATATCCCTATTATCTTTTCATCCCTTTTTCACTTTAGGCAAGGAACTTAGTAGTTGAAATCAAATATCTSTACTGAGATCTCCATCATTTACCTGATGGGAACTGGAAAACAAACAACCCCCTCTCCCATCCTGCCACCTTCTTGTTACCTTGAAACTCTTTCACACAGTTTTTTTGCCAGCAAAAAAATAATTGGCAATATAAAAGTTTTAAAACAATCCCTGGTGATGTATGTTCATTTTCTCAGAGGAAGCACAAGACACGTGATAAAGAATAAAAGTTATTCACTTGAAACTGAACTCCATCCTCATGTGTTCAGCTATGCATAGATCTTAAGTGTATAAAAGATGGATTCTATTTGTTSTACTGTTTCTGTCATCAAAGACATCACAAACAAAATACACGACTTGGGCACACAGCTATGGAAGAATTAATATTTTCTGTCTCCTGAATGTGCCACAGGAGATCTCTGGATTGAAAGTGAACCTTGCACTGTCTGAATATGCACGAAGCTCTCTGAGCTATCTGCAGCACCACCATCCACCAGGCAAAACATATTTTCTTGACTTATTTCCACTCATTTGTTTAACTTCACTGCCATCTGCTGTTGAGGAAGGGAACCTGGCTTGTCTGGTTTATTTTTTTTTTTAATTACCAGAAGGCCTGATAATCAGTACAGCTGTAGAAAAAGCAAGATACAGTCTATGTCAACTTAKGCCCTAACAATAAAATTGCATTTTGGTCCTGATCTCAGAATGTCTGTAGCCATTAAAGCTAAGTTATGAACTATATGGCAGGAAAAATGTAGTTCAGCTTTCAGATGCTGTGTAAAGTGCAGAACTGGCAGTTAAAAAAAATCTTATTTGGCCTTATAAATGGAGGGTATTTATTATGAAGTTCAGTGAAGAAGCATCAGAAAGGAACACCAAGGTGGGGGCCAGTTCTTTAGCAGAACGACATCCCTGAGGATAGCAAGATACGTATGAAAAGTTCTTGTCCAGCATTTGGTAACCTGTTAGCACAGAAGTGTCATTCTGGGCACAATGAAGTAACAGTCAAACTCATGTCCAGATCCTCTGAAAAACCTCAGTTTGAGAYCTGGAACAAAAGACTCTGATAATGGAAGAGCTAAGTAAAATACTTTGGAAAAAAGTTGGGCTTTTTTTGACCATGGTCRAAGGCCAGAAATGTTGCTTTTTTTGCTTTATGTTGTATTTCTCCACAAAAATGCTTAAAATACTTGTTCTGACTCTAACCTTTTCACCATACACTTGTTTGTTTCCTCAGTCTCTCCTATGGAACAAGTAGATGTTCTCTTGAGAATATCCACTCTTCTGCACAACTATCCAACATTTGTGGAAGCAGACTTTCATAAGCTAAAGTCCCTTCAGAACTGGCTCAACATTTGAAATTCTGCCTGTTGGMAAGTTCATGGAAAATTACTGGTACATGGTAGTTCTGACTTACTGCCTGGCATGAGAGCTGCTGCTTGTCTTCTGACTTTGGAACTYCCAGTTCACTTTGTCTTCCTGAAAGCAGGCTTGGCTTTTCTGTCTCTCACAGTTCAGCACAGAGCTGTTTTCTCTAAGCCACTGTGAAACATGCTGCTTCACTTCACAGACATTTCTAGAAATAAAGGCAGGCAAATCCTGATGTGATGTTCTGATAGAGCATACGCATTGRATTCATTCTACTTTCTAAATCAAAAATTGCAGGATTTTTTTTGGCTATACAAAGGGAAGAGTACAGGAGATGGATTGACTAGAAGACAGCCAGTTAGGGAAGCAAAGACTGACAAAAAAAGAAAATGCATTGTCAGATTTTTCTTTAAATCTGTAATAGAAAGGGTACTGGGAGACATTTTCACCAGAAGAGATGAAGACAGGGAAGTGGCTTTAAGCTCAGTAGAACAGTAGGCAAGGTAAAAGGTTAATTATTTTCTTGGTGGAAGTTATAGTCCCTGAATTAATGGGGGCCAACTGCATCTCTGCCCGAGAAGCAGCTCCTGGGTTCAGTCATTTCTGCT
Organism: Malurus melanocephalus; assembly: GCF_030028575.1. NCBI lineage: Eukaryota > Metazoa > Chordata > Aves > Passeriformes > Maluridae > Malurus > Malurus melanocephalus. The sequence goes on from NW_026623299.1 coordinate 66,836, forward strand.
CCACATGGCTCCAGTTATGGCATTGCACTGTCCTCACTGCTCAGCTTCCCACCAGCCTCAGGCTTCCCAAAGTGGAAGGAAGTAATTTCTGCTGAGTCTGTCTGTAGGAAATGATGAGTTTCATAGCATGGCTTTTTAGCTTACAAAAAGTCTGAATAAGAGAAGCAACACATCTCCACAACCACAGGGCATCACAGCCTGGGGTATGGGAAGSTGTCAGAGCAAGGCCAAGAGATGGAAAGCTGGAAGAGGTTATTTTCCCTCCATAGAGGYGGATTGAAGAGATAGGATGTGGCTCCACATCTATTTCTAAAAGTAAAACTAACATTGATCCCAAGGAAGAAGGCAGTAGCAACAGGAAGCAGAGCTTGCTGGAGTTTTTAACACTTGCTTTGTGAATGAGCCGTGATTTTAATAGCCATTCCAAACAAACTACATTGGACAGCATATGGCATATCCSAGGTGTTTGTGTACCTGTAGGAACTTTCCTCCTAATTTCAAAAGTCATGGAAGTTGCAAAGTAGCCTTTTCAACTGTCTGTTTCTAGAAGGCATAGTCCCTGATAAGAGGGCATGCTTTGGGGACAAGCATACAACTCCAAATATATTACTTCCAGCCTTTCAAAATCACAAGGATATGAACTACTGGAGACAGTGGAGAAATTGCTAGGAGAATTCTACAACAAAAGACTTCATTAGCCTTGAACTATAAAAGAATCCAACATAGTCACTAGAGTCAGCCATACTGCTGCTTTTGAGGTGATTGATAAGAAAAATGTCAACAATSTTAGAGGTAAATCTTTTTCCTGAGTGGCCTTGCATGAAGAACGTGAAGTTGCATAATAAGCCATTGACWATTCTCATTATTTTTATTATGAGCCTTGCAATATTGATGTTTGTTAATAGCCCAGCTCCCAGAATCAAGGGATTAGGTGGAAGTCTGTTTTAATTAAGAAACAAAGGTTTTCTTCATTTTGGTTGCTGGGAGGAAAAAAAAATCTCCAAGGGTGAAAAGCCTCCAAAAATCAGATAGAAAACCCTTCATGTTGATATATGATGTAGATATATTRAATTACCTGATTTAAGTTGATTACATTATTTATGGAGGCTGAATTTTTAATATTCATTGTTTAATAACTCTAAAACCTACAGCACGTTCAACATGGACACAAACTTAACATTTCTAGGTGGCATCACTGGCTGAATGAAGATTTATCAGCCCACTGCTGTGAGATGCTGGGAGGAAACACAGCATATCACTTTTCTTTCTGGTATTCATGATATGCTCTGTGYTGACTTATTCAGACATGCTAGTCAGTTTTATGCTAGGTGACATTCTTATTATTATCTTCACAATTTGGAGATGTATTGCTGTATTATCTTACTAAATAAAATATTAAATCAATAGTAGGTGGACCAGGTTAATATGATAAACTAAAAAATTGTTTGGTAATTACATGRCCATTTTTTTCATGAATTATTTACTTAAGTGCAGTTAAGAACTTTCATGGTTTCAATATTCTTTATCTTTACCTAGTTTTTGGCAAGGTTACCTGATGTTTAGGGGCTTTTCACATCTTTTGAAGTGTGAGAGAATCAGTCTGCACAAACCCCAGCCTTAGAAAACCAGTTCTTTGCAGACTAAAATTCCAGGAAGTATTTTCAAAATTTATTATTATAAGCACTAGCTGCTTTTATTAATTCCTAACRAAACTCACATTAGCTTGCCATTGAATTTTAATGAAATGGGTTCCATCATCATTGTGAAGAAGAACCTATTCAGAAAAATCATGTATTTTATTTGTTAGCATATTTGGGTTCAATTTGTGCAGAAATTAGCTATTATTTGCAAATAATAGTTAGGTTAAGATCCATCCTTTTCCCTTACCCCTGAATAGCTAGAACATCAAAAGGTGATTCATTTTTCTTAATAATTGCTTCTGTGGAAAAAGAAAATCTYTGAAAAGACAGCTCAGCCAAGTTTCTTGAACACTGTAAGAAAATACTTGGATCACACACTGAAAAGCCTTGAACTGTCCAGTGCAATAAAACTTGGGACTGCATTTCATGGTGCCCATTAAATCTGCTCCAAAACCTCCTAAAAAATGTCTCAGAACAATTCAGAAAATGTTTGATTCAAATTACAAGAACTCGGTGATTTAAGRGACAGGAGAAATAAGGTCACTGTCAGCCCGGATTTTTTTTCCGGGTGCTCACTCTTGTACTACTTACATATAACAGAATAATGAATTAAAACATATTAAACTACATCGAGGCAGGCTTTCCAGAACACAGCCTGTACTCCAGGAATGTTTCCTACCGGCAGCAGAATACAGCRATGTGCCTGATGTCACCAGAGGGTGCTCTTCTGCCATTTGTYAAAGCGGCTGTCTGAGAGTAAGCASGCTTTGATTCTYAAAGACWCTCGGTTCTACTGGCAGTTTTGGGTTATGCCAGAATCCCCTGCTTAGAAGCAGTCTGAAAATGGAGGGAATAGTAGTGAATGGTAGCAAAGTTTACTTGTCATTTATGGTTATATTGCAGTCAGGCTAAAATTCCTAAAAGCCATTGCTTGGTGGGACTGTTTCATTTCAGAATTCACAGATGTATAAGTTACTCAAGTTAAACTGGATATCTACCCAGACACTACACAGCTCTTTTTTTCCCCTGCAGGCTATTTTCCTTTTTGCTAAGCTCTCTCCAAGGTTACACTTCCAGTCCTCACCTTCAATCTCTACATTTCTCTCTTTTTTACCTCTACATCACTGATGTTTTATCTTGCTCCTCTTACCACTTCTCTGCCTTTTCAATTCTCTTGCATAAAATCAACATGGAAGAAGAAAAACATAAAAACCTCCTCCATCTTAGATCATCATTCTCTTGGGAGTGAGGTGTACCTGTGAGAAGTATGTTGCTGCTTCAGTCTATCTCACTCCATTGGGAAATTAACTGTTCATTCTTATAACTATTTTAAGTGAAGGATGTGTCATAGTATTATGGCATGTAGAAGGTAAAGTCGAAATCCATATATTTTGCCTAGAGATGACACAGGGAAAATATGCACCTCTATGCCCCTTTGTAAGGATTTGTAAGTCAATTGTAAGTATTATCCAATTATATCCAATTACCTGTACTCTTCTGTTCTTTGAACATCAGCTAAATCTTACTAGTAGATATGTTTTACCTTTCACAAGTATAAGTTCCTGGGCTTTTTGTTTTCCAACAATTTTGTATCAGATTTGCTCAGTCTAAATATAAAAATAAGCCAAAACATKCTTCACTGTGTGAGCATCACAGAGCTGTGATCTGAAATTTAATATCCTGGCTCAAATCAATGACACTTGTGATGCACTTATAGGGCAAAGGTTCTCATTTTGTTTGTTCCTTCTCAGGTCAAKGCTCAGTGAATCAGACTTAATTAGTTTTTCCATGGATGATACGTGAGTTAGAAAGACCCACTTCATTCTCCTGGAGATTTCTTTTGAGCATAACAGCTGCAGATGACCAGAGACTTGAGAAGATGTGTAAAGGCACTGTCCTAAACAAAACTCTCTGTTGGTGACTACTCTGTGTCAAGACGTGTTGTGCCTGTCCTTATGTGGACYTTGCAATGTGTACCCACACAGAAACAGAGAAGCTCCTCAGCAGCCCGATTTTCAAAGAGGGCACAGTAGCACTCTCTGAAAATCAAGCCTCTCAAAAATTGAAATACTCAAAATTATTTGCTACTTGCAAACCAAACTGACCTGTGTTTGCCTTGGGTTTGGTTGGGATGAGCTGYTTGGTAAGTGAGCTAAAAATGTTCATGTAAATATTGCCCATCTTACAAAATAATATTAAAAATTACACAAACATAATTTTCAAGAAGAAAATGTCTTGTTTGCCTGTATGTTTTAAACTATTAAGTGCTGGAAATAGGAATTGTTCAGAAGAGAGACTGAACAAGACCTTGGCTGGACTGGACCTTCTAAATGTCACCCATGGGTAAAGAGTGAGGATGTTTAAAATAACACTATTTACTGTTATATCTGAGTGCTGAAAGGGAACAATACCTGGCAAAGAATATCAGCCAGTTTGATGGGATGCAATGGTCTGCTGCAGCCCCTAACACAGTGGCTACTGTAACAGGTCTGTGATTTTTCATTTCACAGTGCACAGTGTCACTTCCACTGATGAYGATTGGGAATTTGCAACTGCCCACTGAATGGTTCCCTATGCCTAGTACATCTCAGGAAATAGATGAAGGGGAACTGAATAACTGTAAGTACATGGGATACAACCAAGACAACAAATTAAAGGAAGAATAAATGCATGCAGAGGAAGATACTAGTGCTATGGCCATCAGTATTGCAGTATGAGCCACAGAAAACAATGTAAAATCTGATAGTGAGTTTGGAAGGCTTGGGTTTCGTTCCCTACAGGTGGCTTCAGTTTCTCTTGTAAGCAGGAATCCAACTGGGAAGATGCAGTACCAAAGTCCACAGCCCAATGCAATTCCTGAGATTCTTTCCATTTACTCTGAGATCTGTCCACTGGTTTGTTTTATCTATCATGCAGAATGGAAACACAACTCTTTTAGGCCTTCTCGGCCGAGAGAGCATTGGAAAGTTACTTAAGTTACTTTGTTTATCTGACTGTGTCTGCCCTACAAAGAGTGGAAGCCTTTCTGTTGCTGTTACAACTCCATTTCACGTTCTTWCTCTTATTACAAGAAGAAACAAATATGAGCTAAAAGATACAGTGAGACCTATTGCTACATTTTCAGTGGTGACTGAGTTTGATTTGTCACAAGTCCAGCCTGAACAGCCAAATGAATCTCATGGCTATATAAAAAAGGTGGAAGCTCTATAGCTCAGCTTTGTGGGATCAAGATTAATGAATAGAAAAATTAAGAAAGGATTGTTGAAAGCAGCTGCACTGAGAGCCAGCGCTCACATACCTTCACGGATCAAAATAAAGTAGGGAAGTGGAAAACCAAGCTTAAATTCAATCTAGTAGAGATTTGCAAGCAKAAAATCTGAAAATCTGAAGAAAGAAAGGTTTTTCTGTTTTGGATGGTACTGCTCTTGGTACTGTTTTTAAACCTAACTGGTATTTAGAAGATYGGTTATCCAAATGTCATAGGGCACAACAGCTCTGTCAGAATAACTGAGTGAATTTGCATTACAATTAGGTGTTGGGAAGCAATGCCTTTGCAAAGCATTTTAATTGAGGTTCAAGTGATCAAAGATGAGTTGTAATGGACATAGATTTTTATATTTTTATGACTTCACTTTTTCTTTCCTAACTACATACCAGATGATGGAAAATTCCAGCCTATAAAGGAGAAAAATGTTTCCAGTCTTTGTGGTCTCACAGACACAGAGCAAATTGAAAGAACCTATTACATTTCTGTAAGTACATCATTCCAAGCCAGCTTTGTGATTTTCAGGACCAGTTGCATGAGTTTTAAAGTTCATAGGAGTTAATTAGCCCYGTCTCCCTCCTTTGCTTTACTGTGCTTTAAAAAGCCAGAGAAATAGTACAGTTTCCCAGTGTAGGTTAGTTCCTCCCCTTGTTTGATACTCAGTTACTACTTAAGCCCCTAGTTCATACTACCTTTGGCTTTTTGTTTATCCTTTTTCATCATTGTGTTTCTTTGAAAAGGAATTTTATGACCACATCATGGCACAGAAAGATTTTTTTTTTCAAGTTGATCTTTATTTTCAGCAGTTACCTTACAACCTGCACTTGCTGCTGCACCTGAAGGTTGTCTACATCCCTTCCTAACACTCTCCTGTTGATTCAACCCTTCTCTTTGTCCCTGCTTTTTGCTGGCTTCAGTCTTCCTCTGCTTCCTAGAGCTGCACAGCTCTCTGCAGACAAAAAGCAGAATGCCCATATTGCTCTGGTGACCACATTAGCCCCTGGGGCTATGGAACAGTGTTCTGCAACTCTCTCTAATTATGATGTGGCCAGTGGTTACACCAAYACATGGCCTGAGCTGGTCTGGCCTATTTTGCTTTTATTATTATTACTGTTGTTGTTTTGATCACTCTGTCAGGAGTCAGCAGCCATCAGACTGGCTCACGTATGCTCTGCTGCCCTCCAAAGGATGGGAGCACTGCACTCCTGTTCCTTTGCCTTCTTGAGATGCTTCCAGCCACATCCCATAAGAGCATTTTCTGTAGTGCTCTGTGTGAGTCTGGAAACAGAACACCTGTGATAGACKTGAAAAGAGACTCCTATCAGATATTTCTGAAGCTGTCGCCAMCAAGAATGTTACCCATGAAATGTTGCCATGGTTTGCTACGAGGCTGTTCCACCCATCAAATCCCTCTGCATTGGTGTGATTTTATTCATTAATCCAACATGTGCTGGCAACCAGTCAGTGCCTGGCACAGCATCCAGAACCCAGCACACTCCCCATCACTTTGCAAGGTTTGTCTGGTGCTGCCAAAGTGAGCACGGGAGGCCACGCTCCAGCACATCCTGGTACCCACCTTCCCACCAGGGGATGCTCAGACATGGCCCCACGATGTGTCCAGAGCCAGCACAGATTGCAGGGTTTCCTTGSYWTGGGACTGGAGCACAAWCTGATAAGCAGCAGCTGAGGKAGCAGGGCTGTTTAGCCTGGAGCAYGYTCAGGTGTGACCTTTTCACCTTCTGTAACTCCRTKACAGGAGGGTGCAGCCAGGGGGTGGCCAGGCTCTGCTCCAGGCAAGTGACAGAATGAGAGGACATAGTCTTAAGCTGTGCCAGGGGTGGTTTAGGTTGGGTATTRGCAAAAMTTTCTTCACAGAAAGTGTGACTAGRTAGTGGAAGGRACTGCCCAGGGAARTGATGGAGTCACCTGAAGGAAAGCCTGGAAAKGGCACTTGGTGCCATGGTCTAGTTAACATGGTGTTGTTCAGTGTTGGACCCGATGATCTCAAAGGTCCTTTCCAACCTAACTGATTCTGTGATTCCASCCTAAGTGATTCTGTGACTTGTGTGCAGGGGGGAAAAAAACACAATTAAACCCCACTTCAGCTGTCAGGTCACCAAGGGAAACAAGGCTGGCAACGAGAAGTGTCAGCGCCCTGCGGGGCAGGAGCGGCCGTGAGACGCTTCGCAATCACAGAGCACTCAGTAACTTGTCCTCCATGCTGGCGGGAGGCCTCAGGACCCCTTGCAGAAGGGAAAAAAGCAGAAAGGAGCGGCGGRCGAAGGGCAGCGCGGCGCAGGGGAGGAGCCGCGCTCTGAGGGGCCGCGGGCACGGGGGCACCCGGGGGCGCCCCCAAGGGCGCAGCTGGCGGGCGGGGCCGCGGCCGTTGCGCTCCGCGCAGTCCGTCAGTCACATGAGCCGCCGCCCTCCTTCCCCCGCACCCCCTCGGCCGCGAATGGCACGGCCCGGATGCGCTTGTACGCAAGGAGGGTGCGGGCGAACCATTGAGCGGGGGCGGGGGAACCCGGCAGCCGCCGGCCGGGAACACCCCTTCGCCGGGGCGCTGCGGCGGCGGGGAGCGGACGTGACAGCGGCGCGGCCGGCGGCGGAGGGCGATGGGGGTCCCGCGGGGACAGGAGCGCCAGGCCCCGCAGGAGGTACCGGAGCCGCGTCTCTCCCAGCCCCCCGTTCCCCGGGCGCTGCCGAGGCGCGGCCGCTGTTCCTCCGGCCCCGCTGCACCGGCGTCCCCGGGATCTCCGCCTGCTCCTTGCCCTCCTTCCCGGCCCTCGCCGGGAGCGCGGGGTCGGTGCCGCGCAGCGGGCTGGGCGCGGGGGGCGCGGGGAGGCCTGTGGGGCTGCCGGCAGCGCTGTGCGGGTCACCTTCGGTGCACCATCGCCTGCCCGTGTCCCATCTGCGAGCCGCACTCGTCGGGTTCCCGTGGGAGGGAGAGGAAAGGAGGAGAGTGCCCAAAGGATCGGAGGTGGGGAGGGTGTGCAGGTGGGTCCCTGCAGCMCCCAGGGAGACCTGGAGCCCTTTTACCGTCTCTCCGGCCTAGGGCCGAGGTGTTTGGGAGCTCTGTGCCTCTAGGAAATCATGTATGTTCTGATTGTGGGGTTGAGTCCTGTAAGGTGGGGACAAAAGCTCTGGGATGGGCTGGCTGTGCTGGTGAGGCTTCGGAGCACCGAGGCTGTCCGGGCTGCCAGTCACAGTTTACTTTTGTTACTGCTGTGCTTTTGAAAAGGCATTGCTCAAAAAAGTGGAATTCCATGTGAATGTCTTCTCCTGCTTTTGTAGAAGGATTATAGAAGCGTGTCCTGGTTTCGGCTGGGATAGAGGTTAAATTGAGGCGTGTGATTTTATGAACCCTRAAATTGAAAGAAATGTGCGAAATGGAGAATAAATTAACTGGCTTATGGCAATAGGACCRTCTCACTAGCTGGAGGCAAGCAGTTGACCAGGAGTTTGAACACCAAAAGCAGATTAAAGTATTTAACTGGGTGAAAATATGTGATGCTAAATCCATGTTAGAATGTGTTACCTGTTTCTTTAAGGTCTTTCAAATTAACAGGCAAATTGCTAATGGAAGGCAGGTTTTCCCTGATATGTGGTCTGTGCTAAGAYTAGGTTTGGCAAGTGTTTGTTCCTCAAATGAATGAGAAATGCTGAATTAGTGTTGTTTGTTTGTCAGGTTGAAACGAGAGAAGATGAGGAACAAAACATCAAGCTGACTGAAATTTTGGAACTATTGGTGGCTGCTGGGTATTTTCGAGCAAGAATCAAGGGGTTATCACCCTTTGACAAGGTGAGGCCAGTACAATACTTTTAAACCCCTTTTTTTAAGTATACAAGGCTTATATGTTTTGCCACTTTGTTTAGCAATTCCAGGTGACTTTATAAAAGACATTTGCAACCTATGAGGCTTCCCTGTATGAATAATTCTGTAAATGACCTAATTTTAGACATACAGGGCCTCCTCAGTCATGCAATTTTGTGCAGCAAGGCCTGTTTCARAGGAGACAATTGGATGAAAGCTAACTGCTGTCTCCTTTTCTTTGGTGGGTGTTATGGCCTGTCTTAGAGTTGTGCACAAGGAATTTTCCTYTCTCAACAGCAGTAAGAATAGCTAGAAAGACTGGATACGTGGAGATAATATGGTAATTTTGAAAACAACATTGATGAGAAATGAGGAAGTGTCTGTGTACGAATGGACTAGTTAGCCTGGTGAGATTATTTTGGGGCTGTTTTTACGTATCTTTAGAATGTCATATTTGTTAACCTTTCATTGTCCTAGGCAGGAAGTGTGTGATGCTGACAGTGAGCAAAGTTCAGGTTGAAGAGAGATTTCTGAATTGTTTTAGTGCTGACTCTGTGAGAAATTCTTGAACTGAGGTTTGAAAACACAGAGCTACAGCAGCCTTGAAATGGAATCTTCTGTTTTTTGCTCTCTCTTTGATCATAGCACAGCCTTGCTTTGCAATTCAATTTTATTCAAACTCCTTGGTATTGCTAACAGTAGCTGCTCAGGAGTCTGGGCTCGCAGACAGAGCCGTTTCAAGGAGACTGCCTTAGGATGTAACATTGTTGCATTTATTTGTAGAAATCACTTATACTTACTAAAATACAATTGCAAAGTTACCATTTAATGACAATGCCCAACCTCACTGAAAAGAGCATTGCTAGTGAAAATTATCATGCTGCTAATGCAAAAAGGATATGTAGGTTATCACTTACAGGAGCGTGAGGGGGTGATGTGTTAGAAACCTTGTAAGAAGCCAAAGTTCCTAATTTGCTGCACGCTGTTGGCAAGTTGCTCCACATTTTAATCCCTTTCTCTGTTTTTTTGCCTTTGCCTACATTTAGGTTATCTTCCACATGTTTATGCAAGAATGTCTTTAAATATTTATGTAAAGTTGATGAAATGGCTTGGGAGTTTAAATATGCCTAAGTAYGTGTCAAAATAGGGCCTGAAATAGAGATTTCTGCAGAGCTGGGGWTTTCCGTTGCTGTGCTGATATAGTCTAGCACTTTGTGTTGCATGCATCAGCAAGCAAGAAGTAATAGTAGTAAATATGTATACACAAAGGCAAATATATGAATGCAGTAATTATGATCCTAGATAACATTTTGATATAGTCACTTTTTAGAGGTCATGACTTTTAACATATTGTTGTGTTTTATCTATTGCTTTTTTTGGTTTTGGGTTTTGTTTTTTTTTTTCCTTTTTTAATCTGAGAGCTGTTTCAAAGCTAATATATAAAACTAAGGAATTTAGAACTCCTGGGTTGGTTTCTGTCTTCTTGTACATGTGTGTTGTATTCAGAATTGTATGATTGTGCTATCTATTTCAATCTGTTTTAGAGCAGAGAGGACACTGAGGATGGAGAGATTATTGAGATGTAGTTTCTAAAAGAAATAAAGCCTCGAAGATGCATTTGGGTTTACCTCTTTAGTTTAAAATGGCCCTGATTGTGCTTCTGCTCCTTTGCCAGGTGGTGGGAGGCATGACGTGGTGTATCACTACCTGCAGCTTTGATATCGACGTGGATTTATTATTTCAGGAAAACTCTACTATTGGTCAAAAAATGTAAGTTGATTAAATAGCAAGGGGGGGATTTTTCTTCTTCTTAGAAAATAAAAAGTGAGTGGGGAAGTTTCCTGCTATTTTTCTGCTTCTAAGAAAGAGTTTTAGTTCAAGTTTCCTGYTTTTCAGGACCGCCTGTTTACAAAATATTGCACAGTCTTCTGGGTTTCTCAGACTGTAGTTCCACAAACTCCAAAACCAGAAAAAAGCCTATTTCAAAAATGGCAGGGCTATTCCCACTAGGCTGCCATGTTCTTATATCCTGCTAAACACTGAAAGCATTTATGTGGCTCCACACTGAACTGAATTGGGAACTGATCCAGATTAAAACGTACCCAAAAATACCCCCAAAAAAMCCAAAAGAAAACAAAAAAGAGAATAGTTTTAACATGAATGAATTCCTGGATCCAGTTCTCTGCACAGCTGCACAGATGCTTGTGCTGGCACAAGGGGATGATGCAGAGGCCAAAGCAAAGGGCAGGGGGAGACCACGCTGCTGGARCTGGAGCACAATATTGGAAGACCTTCCCTGAGTTCCCTGTGTCTGCAGTTCTGCTGTGTAAATAACCTCTGACTCCATTTTATGGTTCTGGGTTGGAATTGTAAGCATCAGCAAACAGAATTTAAAGCATGTCACTGTTGCCAAAATAGTTACCTGCCCCATACTGAGGAGGAGGATTTCCTTCCTCAGAGTAACCCAATGAGAACATTTTGATTCATTTCTAATGCCTGGAATTTKCTCATAAGCCAGCTAATTCCTGTAGTAGGGAGGTTATAAACATTGTTTATGCTGGGAAAGGGAACACATTCTAAACTCCATTATTTCTTTATGTGTATCAGTGATAAAAGAGCCATAATAAAATTTTGCAGGAAATAAGATAGGCCTGACAAGTTACAGTGGCATGAAGAGGCTTGTTACTCAGTGCRACTAAAAAGATCATCTTTCTGTCTTGTTTTCATGAAAGTAATAGAGCATTGGCAAGGTTTTTAACAATAAATATTTGTAGGTATTGCAATTGCATTTGGGCACACTCAAATCATGATAGGTAACTAACTATATAAAACATTGCTGAGGGCAAAGAATTAAGTAGAGACTAGGAGTGAAGATGAATGAAGACGGTGGTGGYAGTTTTTTATCTTTGTTATCCTTAAGAACAGGGTAGGAAATAGTTAAGTTGTTCCCAAAACGTTCTGTTATTTTTTCCAGCTGAGTGGATGCAAAASTGGCAAAACAAAAACCAGGCTCCTCTCTGAAAAGAGCAACAATGATTTATTTGTAAATCTAAAGTGTTCAGAATCACATGAACATGGGYTGTTTTGATGTCCGTGTAATGTTTGTCTTGGTAGAGGCTCAGGGCTTCTGTGATGTTCTCAAGATAAGGAGAAGTTAAACTGTGTTTTCTCAGTATTATTCCAAARGCATTGTAAGGGTGTCCTGTTATTTAATGGCTGAGCAGAAATAAACACGAGGAGAGGATCTTGCATCTATTGAATAAATAGTTTTTGTTTTAATTGCATTTGCTTTGATTGTGTTTCACTTGCCTTTAGGAAGAGTAAAGTTTCAGGCTCTATAGCCAAATTTTGGTCACTGTTTCATGTCTCTTGATCCTCTTTTGTTCTTCCAGGATATTAGTTGTCCATTTGGACAGTTCTAAATATCATGGAGGTCAGTACTGACCAGTTAATTGTTTTTACTTCATGGGGAAATATCTTTGGTTTTCCTAGTAAAGTTTTCATCTGCAGTGGTGACACCTGCTTTAAAAGTGTACTTGACAACATTGACAGCAAAAAAAATTCTTGCCTTAAAATTAAGTATTCAGTGGAAACAGGATGAATTTCTTGCAAATAGATCCCTTGTGGCAGGGTAATCCTTTCACTTAACCAGCTCTTACTGAGCTCTAGAATGAGATTGCTGCCAGCAAATTCAATGTTAGTCACTTGAAAAGTATGCGAAGTGTATTGTGTATTTAGCATTTCGGTGCAGTATGTACTTAAATTAATAAAGTTTCAGGAGTAACTTCAAGATATATTTTGGGAGTTCTGCTAAATAAATTTTAAAGTCCTTACATTTGATTCCAGACTTTCTTGGAGCATGTATCGCTTACTTAATGCAACTGTTCTTAGTTTGTTTGCAAAAATAAATTGTCATTTGCAAAAGAAAATTGTTGCAAAAAATACATCTTTTGTTTTGTTCTTTTATATAGTGCCTTAACTGAAAAAATCGTGTCAGTATTACCAAAAATGAAGTGTCCTCATCGTTTGGAACCACATCAGATCCAGGGACTGGATTTCATTCATATATTTCCTGTTGTACAGGTAATAATTTYATGGTGTGTTGATACTTTGCTGAAAAAGTCCATAAAACCTGCATAAAAAATTTAACAAAGCTTTGAATTATTTTTTGGCTCTTTATTTAACTTTGGAATAAATAGTCACAGAGATGTAGCTTAATGTTTTTAAAGAATGGAGTGACATCRTGGATGATAGAATTTTTAAGTGTTGTTTGATCCACATTTAGAAAGTTAACAAAACGAACACTAAATTCTTTGAAATGGAATCAGATTGTGCCTGTTGTGGAATGCCTCCTTAAAGAAACCAAAGWTTAATCTTATTGTGGAATTTGATAGTGTACTTTGCCAGACTAGGAAATAGAACAAATACCTTACAGTCTGTGTTTAAGCTTATGGAGTAAATTATGCAGATGGACCTTGAGTCAGAAGGATATGAGTAAGGCAAAAGCCACTGGGGTCATTTCTCTAAGCATAATTCATCCTTATTTCATATAACTTAAAAACTGCTCTGAGAAGTGATGTCTTACTGTGTGTTTGTTGAGCACTGCTAAATCACCATGTGCATAGTTCTCAAGTTTATTGAGATTTAAGCTAACACTTGATGTGTTCCAGTTACCTATGGTATTTTGAGAATCCTTGGCATGTTGTTATCATTTTTTTATTTTCCTTTCATCCACACACAGAAGCATATCTTTGACAGATAGAGAAAATTAAGACTGTTGAGCAAGCTTCTTTTCCATTAAATATCTCCTTACCTTAGGAAGTAAGAATTGAATCTAAATTTCAGGGTGTAAAAAGTGTGGAAAAATTCCTGGTGCTCTTTCCTGTTATCTTCTAGTAGGAGGCTGTTGAGGAAAACCACACTTAACTGCACGCCCCACAGAACATTCTGTGGTGTGTGCTACTGCTACACAGCTTTCAAGCTGTGATGATGCTGCCTAAGGTGGAACATTTGTATCTTGCTAATGTGAGTTTTTGTTTATGAACTCTCATTTCCTCCCCAGAAAAAAAATGAAGTTTAACCCAGGTGAGTTTCTTGCCCTGGTCACTTGATGGCAATGAATGGTCACATTTATCTAACACAAGGCTTCTTTCACAGGAAAAATATTCCTCCTGSTGTAAAAACTATAGCACTAGGCATTCTTTGCCCTCACCTGCCTTATCCCAAATCCTAGTTTGGGATTTACCTCTGGAAAGGATAAACATTAGTTCTAAACAGGGAGGAAATCTGCTTTTGTGTTTCTCCAASAGCCAATCCAAGTGATCCTCAGTGTTAGTAGCTGGCCAGTAGGTGGTAGAGCTGACCTGTACTTGGTGATAAAACCTTTTTTGATGGGCCTAATTTTTTGAACGAAGAGGATATTTTTTAAAAAATTTCTGACTTTCCATCAGGTCCCTGTGATTTGTGCMTGTTCCACATACTGCAGGTTCCTCATTTCATCACAACCAAGGCAGACTTTCAAGAAAACTTGTTGGTGTCGCCAGTATACTGTATTCTGAAAAAGACCATGCAAAAGCTAGAAAATCCTGATTACATAGTCCTATGTAGTAATTATGTATTTGATTATGGCATTTTATTCAATGCCGTGTTAAACTCAGGATTCCACTTGTTATCTGTAAATCTCAAACCAGCTTCCAAATAATACAAAAGCTTCCTCTTAAGCCTGGCATTGTGTCCCATTAGCCCTTGCATTGTGCAAGAATTTAGACAGATCCTTCTCTACAGGAAGAAATTAGGCTGAGTTGGCTCATTGCCATAGGGGGTAGCAGAACTTTAAAAAAAAAAATATGACAAATATTCTGTTGGGCAGAAATGTTGTTGTTCTTCCCAGGAAATTCTGCTTATGATCACGGGCAAAAGTATGTACACAGTCTTGTGTTGAGATGTGCTTGGTAATTAATAGTCTGCATTTTCATCTCTTGTTGTCATCATGTTCCCCTCGCTTTCCGGGGGTCCATGATTATAGCACAGGAAACAGTTGCTGGTTCAAACTTGGATCACTCGATTGATCTCATCTCTTCTGTGACCTCCTGCACAGGCTGTCAACAGCCTGCAAGATTTATCTTCTCCAGCATTGTTTAAAATGTACTTCAATATTTTGTGGCTTTTTGTGTGGTCTTATAAATGTCAGAAGTCTTTTTTTCTTGCAMAGGCATGTGGTTGTTCATGAACACTTCATAGTCTGGAAGATATGTCTTTTCATGGTGGAGCTGTAGTTTTTTAACCAGTGAGTGATCTGTAGTAGGAGAATTTCATAGAAGAGACCTGCACAGAAGAAGAAAAAAATGTGAAGTTTATAAAATAGCTAAGGCTGAATAATTTTGTTAGGATTAGGCCCCAGAGTTACCATAAATCACAAATTTTACAAATAAATCACATGCAGTAGTTTGGTATTTGCTGCTGTGATTCTTCCTTTCTCAGCTTATACGATTTTTCCTTTTTTTTTTTTCTTTTTTTTTCAGTGGCTGGTGAAACGTGCGATAGAAACAAGGGAAGAAATGGGAGATTATGTCCGTTCTTACTCTATATCACAGTTTCAAAAAACTCACAGACTTCCAGAGGTAAGATCAAGCCAGTTCTTGGGATAGACAGATTTTATTAGCTTGGGGTGTTTTTGATTCTGATTTAAAAAAAAAAATATTATTTTTAATGCTTAGAAGCTAAAATAACAGTAGAGGAAACTTCCACATCAAGCCTATCCCTGCTTCATTTCTTAATAGTGTAGTAAAGATGGTATTTGTGTCAGGTACTGCCTAAGCAGAGAGCAGAAGGACTCCTGATCTGGAGAGAGTTTTAATGACCTATCTCCCATCTGAAGGCAGAAGCAGGTRCTTTTGTGTGTTACAGCAAAACACTAACATGTCACCGAATAATTGGGCAACTCAGAAACTCTTTGATAGCATTGTTCATAGACTCATTTGAATGTTTGAGATTTAATCTCCATTCCTGGTCTTTTTAATTACCTCCACTTAYGTCTTTCAGGATGATGAATTCATGCAAAGAAAAGAGAAGGCAATCAAAACTGTTACTGATATCTTTGTAAGTATGTTAGATACTTTTTTGTTATGATTGCGTGGTTTTAGTAATGAGATGGAGTAATTCTGTTTTATGCAACCAGTCCTGGGTTTTCTCGTTAGAAGATCCCAATTAAGTTACGTGTTGAAATTCATTCTTAGAACAGGTCTTGAATGCCAATGTATCAGATTGAAAACCTTTCAGGTGTGCATTGTATGAGTAGATAAACTGTATCAATTGCCTGYACAGAGTGTGTGGAAATCCACACTATCAAACAAAAGTCATAAGGTAGCATACAGACAATTAAGTGCTCAGCAYGCTTAAATGTATGTTTAAAGCTATCAGCAGTTGTGCTATTTGTCTTGAAATTAGTTAATATGATGGCTTACATTGCCTTTCTGTAGATGTGAAAATACATGCAGTGGGAGATAGTTGGTCATAAAAAGCTTTTTCATGTGACTGCCAAAAATGTAGCAAGATTGAATAGCTGCAAGCAAAGATGACAGAAATTAAGATTAGAAATGAAGTAAAAATTGTAAAGGGCAACAGACAAATCCAGGAGAAACTTGCCAAAGAATAGTRTCAATTTTCACTTGTTTGAAGTCTCCACTTTGGGATTACGTCTTTGAGATGGAAAGTCGTTTGAGCAGTGTTATGGTGCAGAAATTGTTTGTTGAAAATAATAGTTTTATACAATAAGTCAGATCAAGCAAGAAATATTGTTCCTTTTGTTTTTAAACTGGAAGCAGCTCTATGAGTACAAAACAGTACTTTTGAATCCTTGTTTTATTTGGTGGGCTGTTGTCCAGCTATTGGATTACATTGAGATAGCAGGAGACTAAAGTAATTTTACTACCAAACTTCTTGAGACATTTTTGTTCCTTAAACTAAAATAAAATCTGCTTCAATTCYGCTGTAACCTGTGATCATTGAGTAAATAATAATTGCATGTCATTATCTAATCARTGTTTAAAAATAGAATTAACTTACAAAGGAGGTAACATTTCTAGACACTGGCATTAGCCAAATCATTTTAATAGATGTTGAGTGTTTTACTTTTTACTCTTCTTTCAAACATGACAGAGGCCATGGTTGCGATATTGTTTCTTGTAAAATACCATTTATAACTTTTTTTAAAAGACCATTTCTATAGCAAAGTGCTTAGAAATGAATTAAGGTTTTATATGTAATTCCTAAGAGACAAAGTGAAAAATGCTTTCCAACTCAATATACTTACCCAGTTAAACAAACTGTGTGTGTATCACTCTAGATAACAATTCCTCATTTATTTTACAAGAACCTTTTACAAGCTTTGAACTCATTCATTGTCTTGAAGGAGGTTTACAAACCCCAGAGAAAATACAAACGTCAAACAGGAGCTGAGGAACTGCTGGATGAGGAATCAAAAGTTCATGCTACRCTTCTGGAATATGGCAGGTGAAAGGCTTCATTTAGCTCTCTGTGCATTTTGTATTGTGTATATTACAAGCATTACAGATAAAATTAGGATTGTGGTGGCATTTTTCCAACTACTTTAGAATTGAACTATTTCAGATTTATTCCTGTTTAGTTTCAGATTTTATTTATTTACCCTGTAAATTCTCTGGGAACTGGACAGTCCTCATGTTTGTGAATCATACTTTGTACAATGGGAGGCCAATTTCAGGTTTATGCTCCTGGTAGGRTATGTTTTTTTAATATACTTTGTGTTGGGAGAATGTGTAAAAAATGGCTTAAATTAATGATCCTTCTAGGTAGTGTATGTCAATCAACATTGCCTTTTTGCATGCAGTCCCCAGAAATTGTGAAGCTGCAGTTGCTATTGCTTCTTTTTCTAGTTCTTGTGTGGCTGCTGCATCAGGAGGCTGCATCATGGTAGAATGTTTTGTCTTTTTACTTTCCTGCAAACTTCCATTTAGAGACAAAGTTACCAAGGCTTTCACTTTTCCATTATCTTTGAAAGTCCCTCTGGTTTACTGAGAGCTYTCCAAACACATAAAAATGAAGTTACAGAAGCTTTTATTTCTAGTTTTTATTTCCAGCTTTCTTTCTTCAGTTTAGTGGTAAGGACARCTTGTCTGCTCTCTGAGCTCTTAATACTCAATGAGTGTGGATGACATTTGAATCCCATTTTGTATCTTCTGGGGCTTCTTTTCCCCCAAAGCCATAGATGTTTAGATTTTTTTTTTCTCGCTGTTTTGAGTTATTTCCTTTTAACAGTAATGTGGACTGTAGTGTAATAGCTCAAGAATAACTTTCAAATGGAAAGAGGGCATACTTTTTCCTTTCATGAGCTATACATGACAGTGTTTTATGGAAAGTCAAGATTTGCAAATCATGATGGAAGGAATAGATGGATCTGAAATCTTTCTGTAAATACGTTGTAGTACCTGCTTATTTGGCTTACTGGAAACATTTCAACAACTAATTTGATCCTGGCTGTTGGTGCATATCTTGTGTTGAAAACTGATAGAAACTTGCTGTATTTGTAAAAGTAATAAACAACAGTATTTTTCCCTCATGTTACTATTGTTCTTTTAGGCGATACGGATTTAGCAGACAAGCAGGGAAAACAGAACAGGTAAAAATATACTAATTTAAAATACTCTAATTGTGGGAAGAGCTGCATTGTTGAAGTGTTGGTTACTGTTAAATCTTAAAAGAATACAGTAGAACAAACAGCTATAACTTCTGTTATTAACAGATTTAAAAAATAGCTAACTGGAACTAAAATCTGCATGYGTGAAAGGTGGAATTGATTACCCTCTTTTGAAGGATTTCCTTCATCTCTGCTCACAGATCACAATTTGCAAACACTTTTTTTGCTTAGAAGAAAGAAGGTTTGGGCRATGTGTTTGTTTTGGTTTGATTTTTGCTGCAGGGTAATGACATATCTTGTCTGTTTAGTGARTATCTTTTAACTGAGTGCTCCATGATGTGATTATGATCATTAAAGTGTTTTTCTTTTTAAAGAACATTCTACTTGGCAGGAAATATTGTAGGTATTTATTACAAAACAGCTTGTTTAATGTGATAGAGAAACATTATGCCATGCCACAAATAAATCATTGTGCTTCTTGAAAAGTAGCATCTTTGCCGTGCTTTTGATGATTATGGAATCTTAAAATGTGGAGTACCTGCAGTTTTATTATTTCAGTGCAGATATTAATTTGGAATCAAGTTTTTATTATAGACAGAGATAATCAAGGTGATGCATTAAGCATGTCTTGGACACAACAATACATTRAATAGATTAGGGTTGTTCTTYTTCATTATYACAGTATTCCAAACACAAATTTCAYRCTTRATTTTTATAAATGAAGGTATTTYCCAATCTAGTCATGYCTGCTTTCCCCACAGGGTAACYGCCAGTCAYGTTTATAGAGTTCATTTTATTTCTTAAAAAATTTTGTTGACTTTGGGATATTAATTGGGTAATTACATGTGCATCATGATGGTTGTGGAAGTTGAGTCTCCAGTAAGGCAGAAGTGGATGGTGAAATAGTCCATTTAGTGGTGCAGTAGAGTGACCTAGAAATTCAGTGTCTGCCAGCTCTCATTAGTTCAGTGGTATGAATTTTCCAGTTTTGCACTTTTTATGTCATATGTTTATTACACCAATATTAAGTTATAAAAATGATTTTTGTAAAAAAAAAAAAAAAATCAGTCTTGTCCTGTGTAGTAGATATCATATTCTGTGTTGTCTTCTGAGGTTAGTAGCTCTTAGAAGGCTGTGGAATAAGGAATCTTTGGACAGGATGAGTTGACAGGAAGCCAGAGACACACAGTTGGAAGGGTTGGAATATTTGTGAGAAATCAGGGAGGCTTACATTGCAGTTGACATGCTTTGGAGTGTGAGGATGTTCCAGTAGCTGAAATGTACCCAAATAAACAGCTACATTTTTCCATTTTTCTCCTTGATGTCTTGACACTTCAGAATATTGGAAGTAGATATAATAATGTCTTAATTTTCCTTTAAAAGGCTGAAGATAAAAAACCAGTGCTACCTCCAGGGCTTGCAACAGCAGGGAAAGCTGAGCCTTGTGATGAAGATGACCTTCAGGCTGCTGAAGAGGTGTGCTCCTCACACAGTAGGCATGGGAGTTACTATCTTGGGGGGTGGACAGCAGTTTTTACTGCCCAATTATTCTCCAGAAGAAGGAAAATTTCCATGAATAGTCATGGAATAGTCAGTCTCCTGCTTCCCACAACAGAATATGGAGACTGAAAGTGGTGCACAAAATTAATGTTTGTTGATGGTAACTGCCCAAAAATTCAATTTTTGTTTTGGAATCTGAGCATTTKTTAAAAGGTTGATTTTTGGTTGACAGTGGGAACTGAATAATCCATCTGAACATTTACTGTTACAAGAAATTCTTCTTAAATTTGGTAACTTTAGCCACCTCTTCATCTTTCACAGACTTAGTGCATCATTACATGTTTTAAAATACACATTATATGATACTAATTATGTGACCCTGTCCCTGGCAGAAGAAAGGTAAACAGTATAAGTTAATTATGTGTAATTCTTCGTATTTTGCTCCAGCTTCGCATTAAAACTCTGATGACTGGAATGGCTGCAATGGCAACAGAAGAGGTCAGTAGCTTTTAAGACTCATACAGCATTGTTTAAATTATGGTTTATTGTGGTACTTATTCCTAAAATCAGATTGCTGATTCAGGTCTAAGACACTGGAAATACTGGATATGTAATACTGGATATATATCTTGTTTTCTTAATTTGTTGTGTTTAATGGTATCGTGGAACTTGTAGTCTGTTCTTTGATTTCTGGGTGAGAGGACTGGGAAGAAGCTCAATTGTTAAACAATATTTCTGTTTATGCTGGAGTTGTGAAAGAAAAGGCAGTAATTAGTCTCAGAGTTCATTGATATGCTTGCTACTGAAAATCCATTGTAGAATTCAGTTCTATTTGAAAACTGGTTTTATACATGCAGTTTAAAGGTGAATTCTTGCACATGCCTGCATGCTCAGAGTTTTATTACTGCAAATGCAAAATTCAGTATAAAGAATAGAATTAAAATTAAGTTTCTGAAATCYGAATAAAAATTTGCTAAGACRCTTTAARTAAGAAATTTTTGTCAGCAAAATTAGCTTTGGGGGGTGGAATGTTGCCTGGATTTTTCTTACAATTAGAGATTTTTCCCATTGTGCAAATTCCTGTTTGAAATTAAAACTTACTGGGAATTGTCATGTGAACGTACAAGCAGTTCCAAAACTCCAGACATTTTCTTGCTACAATTTCAGGGCAAACTGACAGCAAGCACAGTTGGCCAGATTGTTGGACTCCAGTCAGATGAGATCAAGCAAATCGTGTCTGAATATGCTGAAAAGGTAAGTGTGTTACCTGAGTGGGTTTAACCATGTGGGGTTTTATAGCTTGTTAATTTAGGCCTTAAGCTGCCAATATCATTGCCATGATTCTCTTGAAACACACTGTTTAATATATGCTGTGGGCAGCAGCACAGCCAGAATTCAGGAAAGGATTTGAAAGAGATTCAAACCACRCACAAGCTTTTGATATGATAGTACATACCCCTGAATTGCATTCATGACTAATTTGGGTCTAAGCACCTGCCTAAACGCTTTAATGAATGAAGAAGGGCCTATGTTGTATCTGTTCAAACTAGAGGGCTAAATTCTTAAAATGTTTTAAAATGTTCAGTGTTGAGCACAGAAATACAGTTCTGTGGGCCTGCTCAGAGAAAAGTCTCCTCCACTTAGAATTCCACATGTGTCGCTGGGCTCCAGTTCTCAGTCCTGGATCTCAAGTTTTGATCCTTGTCTCATCAAACCAAAACCTTTGTTGATTTGAGAAGTCAAGGCAATTAAATGTGTGTGTTTGCTCCAGTTATTGTGTACAATTGCAATGCTTTTTTGCAGTAACGTGAAAAGAAAATCTGGCTCTTGAAGCAATTAATGCRTCCAATACATCACTGCCAGATATGAGTTATAGGTCGCTCTTATTTGTCCAATAGTCTTCTCATATTTCTTCCATTTTGTTGACACATTTGAGGTATGGAGCTTTCCCRTTTTGAAGATAAACCCTATAGCTCAACAGAAACTCTTGGCCTTTCTTTATTATAAAAAATCGGAAGAACAGAAGCCCAAGGGTCATATTTCAATGTTAYATTTCTTCTGTTCTCAGAGAAGGCAGCAGGACCTTGACTATTATAGTAGAACAATGATTAATACTCTGGAAAGCAAGAACTGATTCAAGTCAAACCAAAAATAGATCACTTTTCAAATCTATTGGATGTGATTTCAAAAAAAACCAAATCTGTGCACATATACATGCATCAGGAAAAGAATGAGGTTATCAGAGAGTTTGTTGAAGCATTAGCAATGTTTAGATATAATTCTAATAGTCTTAGCCCCTTGTAACTATACATAGCCTGAGCAACATAGCAGTGCTTATTTATCTGCTGGAGTCTTGATAGAATCCACAAGCCCAGTGAAGATAGCTCTGACTAGCCCATCCTAGATCTGATGTTGCCCTGTACCAGGACCTTTCTTACAAGAGGCATTTTTGCAGAAGATCAATGCTTACAGTTTTCTGTATTTGCCCCTCCATTCTGCTGCCATGTTAACTTGCTGAGTTAACTGGGGGAAGGGTTTTAGTGTCGTTYCTCACCTTCTAAAAATWYTGTCAGAAAATTATGAGTGAGTAAYAAATTGATCATTAAACAGTCAGAGACATTAGTGCTCAAATAGAGCTTCTTAAACTATGTCCAAAAGGCAGCCACTCTTTCAGTCTAGTAAGAGATCAGGTAATAAAAAGGTTTAAAAGCAAAGTGGCTTCTGTAATTTGTGCTTTCTTTCTTCTGTGCTGAAAGATGGATTTTTCTCCACAAATTGGATCCYACTTCCTCAATAAAGCTACAGTGCTGCTGCAGAGTGGATTTTTAGCCCACAGTGACTGCAGGAGGTTCACCTCTGTCTTTTTCATTTTCAGAGCAGAATTTCTCTTCAGAAACCTCTTTTATTAGGGTGATGGTTATTTCCCATTTTCAAAAAGCAAGCTGTAACGTTAATTTCTTAAAATATGACTTTTTTTTTTTAATGCCAAAGCTGTACTGTATGGATTTTTACTATTTTTGCARACATCAGTCTCAGGCTGGTTTAGCTCATGTTTCTTTTGCATTTCCATTTTTCTCCATTTGTRTCTTATGCATGTAAGAGGCTAAGTGTGTGGTGAGAAGGATGAGGTTTTGGAATGCATAACATGATGAAGGAATGTGATTTGACTAACTAATGAGAGAAGGCTGAGTGTCTATTTGTTGAGTAGCTCAGGATTACAGGTGTTGCTGTGAGGCATTTCTTCCTTTCCTAAAAAAGGAAAGAAAGTATTTGAATTGTTGGGTCAAGATGTCAGAATTGRTCTTTTTTTGCTGTGGATGCAGAAACATAGCAAACCATTAGGCTGCTCTTCAATATGAATAACACAGAAAATAGAGAGGAGGAAGACACATTTTGCCTCTTATTKTAATTTAAAATTAAGATGCTTACCCATCTGCCTAGAGTGGAACCAGGAGCAAATATGAGTGAAGAGTATATCACACTTCTTGTAGCATTTTAGCTGATTATGCATTGTAGCAGTTGTCAACATTTGGTAATTATTCAACAAGCACTTAGTATTGAAGTCTTTGACAGGTTTTAAATTAGCAGTTGAGATACTTGAAAATTAACTGGTTTTCTAATGAAATATTGGAAAATGGATTAAGTTGAAAAAAAAAGTCTGAGTGCATGAAGCAAATTACCAAAAAAGATGGATTTTAGTATTGAAGACTTTCAAAAGGTACAAAAWTTTTTAGGCAAAAAATTCCATAGATATCAAGATGATATCTTGATATCTGTTTTTTGATGATTCTTTTGTCTACTGCAAATACTCAATTTCTATTATAAATGTTATTTCTGAGAATGTTTTTGTCAGCTTTGCTTTCACAATTCAGAGGGAAGGGGAGACTGGATCCAGATTKCTGTCTTCATTATGTATTTATGAGACACTCTCTTGGCAATGCATCCTGGATTGATAGTTCTCAGAAGCTGATGTCAGTAGTACATGTGCACACACACACAMAAAAACCCCAGAGTAAATGTAGTCGTCATTCAACATTAAGATGCAACCAAGCTTCTATTTCAGAATCTTAAATATTTTGTATTTTTTCCATTTGAGAAGTCTACCAGGTTTAACCATAATGCTGATGCAAAAAACAAATTGTCTGTCTTCTAGTACACTGTAGTACTTTTCACTTGTCCCAGGGCACCGGACTTTATTTTTAGCTTACTGTACTTRTAAATTTTGGAATACAATTCTGTTGTTTAGCTGCTTCCTTATTTTGATGYGAGATAAGTCAGTCAGTCATTCTGTTGGATAGTGGGACACAGGTCTTGGTAAGGAACATCATAAGTGTGTCCCACTTTGATACCACTTTCCTGAGTTTGTGAGGAGGCAGAAGGTCCAAAAAGGCTGCTGTTACTGTTCTTTTAGCAATCTGAGCTCTCTGCTGAGGAGCGACCAGAAAGGCTTGGAGCTGCCCAGCAACACCGAAGGAAGGTGGCATCTCTGAACAAGCAGATTTTGCAAAAAACCAACCTCCTTGAAGAGGTAAGCATTGTGTGTGTAATAAAGAAGAAAACATTAATAAAAGTGGTTGATCACRAAGTTTTTGTCATCCAGAAAAGATTTTCAAGCTGTGTTTCGCGTGGCAGTTTGTCACGCTGAACACTGATTTCTCTGAATATCTTGCTTGCATTGCCCTTGGATTGTGAGAACAGGTTGTGTTCTTGGGAGCAGTCAGCTCAGGCTTCACTTTGGGGAGGACCATGCTATTTGCCATTTTAACAGCTGAGGGCCCTTTAATTCTGTGCTGCTTGTTTTTAGTACATAACAATCTCAGTGCTGTTTTTATGTGGGGAAAAATGTACTGACAGCTGTAAGCCAAATATAATTCTTTATCACTTTAGTAAAGTAAAAATTTCCTGGCTGAATTTTATTTACCACTTGCCAAAAGCAGCTTTTGAAATCAGTGACAGTCAAGATCCTGCCTTAAATAAAATGTTTATGGAGCTCTGGTTTCAATACTACAGTAAATTTTGGCAAGATTTTGCATAACTAACAGTTCATGTCAGTTTTCATGAGATGTGGACTGCAGACTTAAAYTTTTTTCAGAATTAGAATACAGTTTATTGGTGAAAAAATGTGAAAAACAATGCAAAAGCTTTCTTGTTGTAAGTTCAGCTGTGGGAAGGGAAGAGTGAAAGATTAATTACAGCTCTGTATTGTGAATAGCAAACTAAAGCAGCWTGAAAGGAAGTGGAACTGAGCTACCATGTGCATTTTTGTTTGCTCACTTTTRCTCCACTTTTGTAAACCATGTCCCATTTTTGTTTTACTATTTGCAATGTTAGCTTAAGTCATACGGAGTTTCAAAAAGGATGTTCTTCTAAAACTAACCTCTGTAAATTAAATGACAAGTGAAATACCTAATATTTGGTTATAATACCTGTTTTGCTAACTGCTTTCTTATTAGACTTTACATAGTTRCACAAAAGAAAACCATAAAGCAGATTGGTTATGTGGTGTGGAAATGTCTGTGGTTTGGTGCTGTGGTGCTTCTGTGCAAGTCTTGAATTGCCCTGACTTATTTGGAGAAGTATAAAATGGGATTCATTCTTAGCCTGGTGTGAAACYAGGCCAGTACAACCAGGCTAAGAAAGTTTGAGCAATTTAGCAGAGATTCTGTCCAATACATCACCATTCTGTTGGCCTCTATTTTGTTGTTTAGTCTTGGACCTAATACACCTAGAAGGTGATAAATGCTTGCTGTTATTAACTAAATATTCAATCAGAATTCTTGCAATCAGATGCAAGAATAGCTGACAAGAAAAGACAGTGTTTGTTATGCTTGGCCTGTTGTTTGACAGRCAACCATTATGAATAGCTCAAATATTCTCTGTTCTCCATTACAGGTGTAATTAGTGTGAATATAGAATCCAACTTTTTTTTTCTCTTTCATAACAGTTGCAAGCTAAATGTGCTGATCTGCAGGCAAAATGTGCTGAAGCAAAAAAGACATTAACAGAGGTAATCTTTGTTTTTCTGTGTGCTGATTGTAGCTGAAATGTTTTTGTGAAGTTCTGTATGTAAAGGGTTGTATTAAACAGTGAAGATGTTTTCCAACTTAACTCACTGATTTCAGGGTGTGGGAAAGCTGGGTACCATGAATCATTTAATGTGTGGAAGTGTATTTAAATTTATTATTAATTGTAACCCATAGGTTAAGAGTTACAGTGAAAAGCTGGACAAGGAATTGGCAGCCTTAGAAACAATAGAATCCCAAGCAGATTCTAGGTAAGTTTCTTCCTTTGTTACCTTTGAAATTCTGAAAAATAATTGTTTTAAAATGAATCATTCAATGTTTCTTGCTTTGTGAACCTCAACAAATAACTAAAATTTAAAAATTAAATAATTCTCCAGCTTGCTTTCCAAAGACAGGGAAATATTACAATAAGATTTGGTCACAATGGAAAGTGTCAGTCTGTAGCTGAAAATAATTGTAGGTGTTTAAAGCAGAAGAACACTAGACATMTTTGACAAGTTGATGAGGCCTTCTTGATTTATTTTGTTCATATTTGAAGGCTTCATCTTACATAAATTAAATAGGAGTTTCTCAAAACTTCCACAGTAATGAGATAGCAAAACCATCAGAAGAATACTCGGCGTTAATACTACATCTTTATTTTGACCTTGGTATATCAGCAGTAATATTTGGGGGTTTCATTTACCCAGGTTTTATTAGAAATTTATTTCAAACTAATCATGTATTAATGTATGTTAATTCTCTGTCTATTACAATTAAAAACTAAAAATCTAACGTGGTTTACTGGATCTTCAAATTTAGCATATTACAGAGTCTGCGAGCACTGGTGGCCATGAATGAAAACTTAAAAAGCCAGGAGCAAGAGTTCAAAGCACATTGTAGGGTAAGTTCCAGTGTGTCCTACATGGATTCATTTAAAAAACTGATTTCATTTTATGCTGTGTATCCCTGTCCATCATCTGTCCCATACACTCACYCTCCATGTACTGGTAATTCCAGGTTTCTTTTTCTTTTTCCAAGAGCTTTTCTTTGGAAAGCTCTAAAGGATTATAMTGGAAACTTCCTTGCAAGGAACTTCAGGTTCATTCATTTCCTTGCATGCCATACACTGCAGTCCCATGTCACACTCTTTGCTTTTCAGTTTTATTTCCCATGTCACTCATGAGTTGTCTTAGCTGGATCGGGTATATTTGCAAGTAAGAAATAAATCTGTTYCTGTGTTTGATAAAAGCAGACAGTTTAATGCAATGAATATTAATGCATGCCTTAAGCAGGGAATGCTGTTTAATCTTCTAAATTTAAATATAATGTGTGTGGTCAGCTCTGAAATTTTGTTAGAAATATGTGTTGTCAAGATCCCTGCTCTTCCCTGTTAAGAGAATAGGTTTTACTTGAAAACAACATCCATTTTTGTTTGTTTTAAAGGAAGAAATGGAGAGACTACAACAAAATATTGAGAATTTGAAAGCTGAAGCAGCAGAAAATGGRGAGGAACAGGTAACAGCACAAGTCTAAGTTCTAGTTTTCAATTTCTGTTTTGAAACATTAAGTCCATCTGACTCTTGGGACATTCTTGTAAGAGTTAAAGTATCTGCTGGAATATCTGAAAAGCTCTGTAAAGCCACAGTTCAGGGTAATAATCCTAGAAATACAGGAGTCTGAAAACAGCTGTAGCATTCTCTTATTCTTGTTATTCTGYAAGTTATGCATGCAGAATCCATGTGGCTCTACTCATAGATGRTTTTGTGCCTTTTGCTCTTTTCTTTGTAGTACCAGAGAAGAATCTCTGGGTGGTGTGTTAAGAGCTGTGCATGCCTCTGACAAGAATAGGTCTTCCTCAGGAAGCATGTCTGGTTTTGTTGGGGTTTTTTTTTTTTTGTAGAAGTGGGTTTATCTGAAGGATTTAAGCAAGACCTTTCAGTGGCTTGTACACTGCATGCAGTGAGCAGCTKTCAGAAGTTAGACTTTAACACAAGCACATCCAGAATGATGGCAATGAATAATGAATGAACAGAAAAGGAAAAGCTTCAATGACTTTATTTTCAGTGGGTAAACATTTGATGCATTCATGCCTATAAGATGAGGCAGATTACAACTTCTGTGATGCTGCCATCCTTCTCAACMCAGCATGAAAAAATTAAAATGTAAACCAAGACCTTAATTTTTTTAGCAAGGAAAAGTTACCTTGAAGTCCACACTGCAGGAAATCTAGAATACATGTAGGAGGGTTTATGTTCTGTTCAAGTGCCTTGTTTATTCTTAACCCCACCACTGAATCAAAGTATAAACACTCAGACAAGGGGTGCTGACAATCTTAGAAGTTGTATCTTCATTTGAGGTGTCACTGTTGTAAAACAGTGCAAAAACTATTGCTAACTCTTAAAAACTAAAATATCAAAAGATAAAAGCTATCTGAATGCACTTGTTTACAGTAAATGATGTCAGGCTTTTAATACAGATCATGAATTATTATAAAAAAAAAAACCAAACAACTAATTAGGATGTTATTGTGGGAGCCAAAGATAGACAAAACCACAAAACAATTTTGCACTGCAGCTCTCATATGCTACAGTAATATACAATTGTTTTGGGTTCTTAACTTCCAGGAGCCAAATAAGATAATAGAGCAGCAGTACAAAGCTGAGAAAGAGAAACTTCAAAAGATCCGCCTGCTACTG
This sequence comes from Malurus melanocephalus, assembly GCF_030028575.1. Lineage (NCBI taxonomy): Eukaryota > Metazoa > Chordata > Aves > Passeriformes > Maluridae > Malurus > Malurus melanocephalus. Next base: position 95,429 of record NW_026623299.1, read on the forward strand.
GTGAGTAATTCTTTGTGTATTTACTTATACAAAATCGTTGATGTTTTTCTTATCTTGTAACTTCTAATGCTTYGTTTTGTTGTTCTAATTTTAACAAGTGCTTCTGTCACAAATCAATCGCAAAAAAAAAAAAAAAAATTCATCCTCCGCCAATGCCTTTTGTTTTTAAAATCAATTATTTAATAACAAAGTATTGCTGGGGGGGCTTCATCCATTTTAAGAAGAGAACAAGAAGAGGYTTTGTTTTCTCCCCTCCTAACTTTCTATTCAGGCACGAAGAAACAGAGAAATAGCCATTTTACAACGCAAGATTGATGAAGTACCCAGCCGAGCTGAGCTCACACAGTATCAGAAGAGATTTATTGAACTTTACAGTCAGGGTATGTATATCAAGCAGGACCATCCTGCTGAAGGCTAWAGCCCTGAGAGGAGGGCAATTGCATTTTAAGCATATGGCATGTAACAAGAGCACTTATTAATTTTGGTGACATTTTAAAGATCTTTGGTATTCRTGTTACACACCATATTTTTAGGTTTTATAAGCTGGCTTTGAGAATTTTCCTAATGGTGAAACTCAATGCATAAGATCTCTGAAGCAAATTTTGACTGCAACAGATTCTGTGATTTAGGTTAATGACCAGTATGTTTTGAAAGTCCTTAATTTATCATTTACAAATGAGCTTGCAGTAAGTTTGAATCGTGTTTAATTAATTTGCCTTACCATTAGATTGGTTTTATTGTTTTCATTGACATGAGAGATCTTACTCTGAACCAAACTGTCATGAACTGCATAGTAAAAGCAGTCTCTTGAAGGGAGTGGTTTCTTTCATTTCTTGTCAACACAATGCWGCAATATCTTGGTAGGAACAGAACACAAATTGTCTTTAGCTGTTATAATCAGAAATTATAAAATTGGAAAGCATGCAAATGGGATAAAATTTCAAAGTTGTTCCATAAACTGATAACAGACCAGTATGCTTACTGGTGTATATTAAACTAGCTTGTGTATTAGCATAAGCTAAGTCTCTACTAAGAAAAACCAGCTAATGTTTCAAAGATATTCTGCATTTATTAAATATGTGTGTGMACCAAGCTCTGGAATATTGAGCAGTTCCAGACTGGTTATCTGAGTGTGATCCCTTGCCCTGGTGTGGCATCTCTAGTGACAGTCCTGTGCTGTCCTCCATGTGTGTAGTCTAGCTCAATACATGGAATAGATGAGAGTACAAATCCAGTATTTTCCCCCTTCTTTGCTGTGCCATGCAGTTTATTTAATCAASTACAGCTATACAGAACTTGTTTTGCATTAAATTTTCTGCAGATTCTGTCATGTCTAAGTGAATTCAAAGTCTCTGSTCAGAACACAACCTGCTCAGAAGATGGAGTTTCTTTTAAATCTGAAGTACAGAAAGACTAGGATCAAAGAGACTTGGGCAGCTTTGGGTGTAGATTTGAGATGCTTTGAATTTTATGGGACTTTGTTCTCTAGATTACAAAGTATGTGTAGTATCTCAGGATAACACACTACTCAGTCGTGGTGGGGAACCTGCTTTGTACAGATTAACCTTCTAGAGAAATGAGCTGGAAATCTCTAGCTAGYGTTTCTGTGAATTGTGGTATTTTTAGAAGTGTTTAGAGTTTTCATTCAGCCACATTCAGATCAGGTACCCTTCAGTTGCCAGAAATTCTTTTTTTTGAACTTTGATTCAGGGGGTGTTAGACAAGACAGTCTTCAGCAATAACGTCTAACCTTAGTGATCTTTGTACTAGAATCCTTTTCAGTTACAGTACTCAGTGTTTTGGTTTTGACCTAGCTGAACCTCTTGCATTGAAAACATTCAAGAGAATCAATGACCCAGTTGCTTCCTTCTTCCTCTTCTTCCTTTATCTGTCTTACCTTGCATGGGTTCTGGTGTGTGCCCAAAAGGCTCTGTAAGTTGGCACAACTTTCTAACACAATGGAAGCCTTGAAAGGTTTTCAGAGTTGTTACGTGGAATCCATTCATGAAAGACTTGTGACTACCAGAACTGCTGGAAGAACAGAAAGAGTTGCATGAAGGAAATTATTTGGGAAAGGCCTCYTTTTCATTTGGCAGTATTTCTGCAAATCCCAGACTGATGAGCATGATTTCACTGTTTATAATTTTTAACCCACACATTTTTTCCAGGTTCTGGTTCTTATCCAGAATGACTTTTGCTGTTTGTTGAACTCTTTCCTTGGAAATCACAAATAACTTGGGTTTCCTTAGGCATTGAAGAATTAAAGACTAGAAGAACTCTCAGGAGATTTGAGTATCATCTTGTAGGCCCAAAGACAAGGCATGTCTGAGCCTTACCTTCCCAGCTGAGCTCTGACCAACATCTGCTGTAACCACCTAAACCAGAAAGTATTACATAATTCCATCACCATGCATAGATTATAAGAAGRTAGAAAGACTTTAACACAGCAAAAGCTTTGTTGGGTGTTTTGCAGATGTGTAGCTTGAGATACATTGTCTAATGCACTTTTAACAGATTATCTGTTCTTCCCTGTCCCTGCCCAGCCCGTGCCCCTCCCAACACCATGGGCAAGGTCCCCAATGAGCAGCACAGCTCCCTGTGTAGTGTGAGGGTAAAGCTTGGGAAGGAAGCWTGGACAGGCAGCTGATGGTGCCAACATGTGTTGGCATAAAGGGCTGTCAGCAGTTGGGGCTTAATTTAGACAGAGCTGTGTTGGTCTCATAAAAGCTGGAAACCCTGCTGAGATACACTCTGGAAGGATGTTCCCTCTGCATGTATATTAACGAGTGTGTTCCATTATTGATAGTGGAAAATACGTTATATAAAGCCTTACAGATTCCATTTTACCTCATGTTCTTTTATTATTCTACCCTTTTTTTTGTTTGCAGTCTCAGCAACTCACAAAGAAACGAAGCAGTTTTTTACTCTTTATAATACACTGGATGATAAGAAAGTATATTTGGAAAAGGAGGTAAGAAAATGTTATTACTGTTTTCTAAGTATTCAGTCTGTGGGGAAGGAAATAAGTTTTTGCTTGGCTTTCACCATATTCAGTCCTGTCAGGGCAGAGTTACTGGTCTTTGTAAATAAAAATGGAACGACTGATTCATAAGAATGTTTCTAATCTTGAAAATGTTGTAAAGGAACTGCTGTGAGTWCAGCATGTTTAAACCACTCTCTGTGCTTTCAAAACATGAGTAACATTTGATCAGCAAATATCTGTCTTGCTATCACAGCACCAAATTACCCCCTTTTTCTCCTTTTAGTCAACAGATTTTATTTGGAAGCCAGGTTGCAGTCCGTAACTTTGGAGAGCAAATTCCAGCTGCTGTCAGCAACATCAGAATTAGTTCTCAGGGTCTGAGCTAACTACACTTAAGTTGCTGGTGATCTTATTGGGTCAGAGTAGTTTTCATGAAAGCAACTTGGTTTTCCCCCCTCCTCAGATATATGCAGAGTTTGCCTCTTTCTTGGGCATAATTGAGTGATTTCAGTTTTCCTGTTTTGCAATGACAAGTGATGTTACTGATTTCAGTAAAGACAGAGAAATAGGAGGAGTCAAGTTGATAAAAATGGCTTTAATTTTAAAATGTTTTGAAGCCTCAGGTTTATCCGTTTATTCTAATAAAGTAACAAATTAGTGAGTTTTGCATTGCTTAGATATATTGCTTAGTTTAGGACACAAGCAGTGGTCAAATTTCTGACTATGTTAAGACACTTTTCAGTGTCCTTTCACATCCTGTTTTTAAGATCATGAGCAACCATTTCCTTCCCTTAAGCAGCTGATTGCAATCKACATTTGGTAGTTTTCATTTTTGCCATTCAGAAAAGTCAGATACCAGATTTTAAAAATTGCCTTGGGTAGAAGCTACAGAATTTCTATTACTTAACCTTCTCTCCTAAAATAGAGTTTAATACAGATTTATTTGTTTGGGTTTTTTTNTTTTTTTTTTTTAATGGGGACATAAAAAGCTGATTATAGAGAATATAGAAACAGAATATGTAGCAGATTTATTTCACTGTTTTATAAACTGGGAGTACTCTTGCCAAAATAATTCAATAACTATTGGGAATTCAATAACTATTGGGGGTTCACAGTGGTTCTGAATGTCTTCTAATGCCATCTTAACTTAGTTAAATATCACTGAGATTTCCTTGAGATGCATTTAATATTAGAACCAAGGTTTCAGCAAGTAAATACTGTCTAATACTGTATAAAAAGTGACTTTGGCATTTGTGCCGTACAAAGATTTCTAGAATACACTTGCTCTTTGTCTTGTTCCTGGTTTTTTAGRGATTTTTTCCCCTTTTTCCTCCCCAAACTAGCTCTTTTGTAAAACACACTGAGCATCATTGCTTTGTTATACAGTTGAATTTTTCATGGCTATGAATGTTTTAGTTCTGACAGGAAAAGTCTCCGTGATTATGGCTCATATTTTCATCCTATTTTGTGATTAATTTTTTAAAATACTTTTAAACTMATTTTTTTCATGTCTTTCAATTTTGGGGTGTGTATATGTGTGAATATGCTGATTTCACTGTAGTGTAACACATCCTCACCCTTCCTTATGCAGTGATGGTGCAGCACTGCTGTGCAGTGTTACTTTTCATGACTTGAATGTTTTGTGGTATAAACTAATTATGTTCTCAAGCACAGGATTAGGGGAAGTGTCTTGAGGCAGAGATGTGGACATAGCAAATATTGATGAATCGTGCAATAATTTCACTCCTGTAAATAACAGGAATTCTTAAGCATCTTGGCTGCTTAGGAGTCTGTTCAGAATTTGTTTGAATTTTCCAAGGGACCATCAGGAATGTCTGCAGATTCTGCCATGCCTGTGGTTGTTGCCATCTCATTCAAGATTTTAGATTTGGGAGAGATGAGTTCAGCTTTCTGCAGCAGTGGGGCAGGTGATTCTGTTTGCAGCCCTTGGGTTTGYTTAGTGCAGAACTTTTCAAATACTCATCCAAAGGAGAAGCTGCTTGGAAGTCTTAACCACAGGAGACTTGCAAGATGTATTCAAAGCTGAGAGAAAGGTCCCATTAATTGCAAGTGTTGAATTTTAATGCTCTCAGCAATATTTAAAAAAACCTAAAAATCAAAGGCAGTTACATAGGATGTATTCCATATAGTTAATTAGCTGGGGGAATTTATATGAGCAACCAAATATTCCTGTGATGCTGTTATAAATTCCTATTTTTGTTTTGATTCAGTGCAATGTTATTGTCTTGTAAGAGAAGGCAGACCTGTGAAATGCCATTCTGTACTTTTTATAAGTTCACCTTTAAGCATCCAGTAAAATACACAGAAGCAAAGGAAGTAATGATGCCTGGTAGGAAACCTGTGAAACTCATCTGCACAATGAAAGCAGTGCAGGAATTCACCTGCACTGCTTGGAGAGTCTTCACAGGATTGTGTGGAAATAGCTCTTCAGAGAATGTTGAGTGGTTCCAGTCTCTGAGGTGAAAGTGGCTCTTTTCCTGTTTATTTGTGATGTGCTTGTGCACAGTCACTGATGAACACTGGACCTGTATCTGCAAAGTGCTTTTATGTCAACTTTCAACACCTGCTCAACACATGTACAGGCCACTTTACCTTATTGCTTTAGTTTGGGAAGGCATCATACTCACATAATTCTCACTGCCATAACTGAGTGTCAGTAAAATTAAAAACCTCACTTGTGSTCCAACACTTATTTCTGCTGTGATTCCACCAGTGGGATAGATTTYACTAAATCAAAAGGATCATAATTTCTTTTCTGAAAGAAAACTCTTGGTGATTTTTGTACATCTGTCTGCTTTCGAGGGCATTATCTATATAGTAWTTTTTTTAAAAACTAAAATTCATCTTACTGTCTGTGAAAACTCATACCAGAAAAGACAGATGTTTATTTTCTTCTTTTTTTTTTTCTAACTCACAGGTTAACTTACTGAATTCTATTCATGACAACTTCCACCAGTAAGTTATGGTTCTTTATCTCTTAATCATTGCAGTGGTACGATTGGTTGGACAAATGGAGTAGGCATCAGTTATAGAGACTAAAAACTTCTTAGATTTTATAGTAATAAATTGATTTATAGAATAGTTTATTAATTCTGTTTAAGCCAGTTTGGGGAATCATAGACTCAGAATTACGTAACTTTTATAGCCAACATATGTTTTTAATATCTGACTCCTTAGATGTGGAAATTCAGTCATAATTTTCCTGGAATTAATTTAAATCTTTTCCTCKCTTTTGTGGAGTTGTGGTTATTACATTATGTACAAAACATTAGACTGGGACGTATTTCAGACATGTTTACTATAAACTACTTCTGTATTTGAAGATTTTGATATGGTATGGAGTCTTTAAGTAAAATCATGGTTCCCTTGGAAGTTCATGGTCAAATATCAGTCTGTGATGCAGTGTTTATTTTCCTCTAATGATTTTGAGGCCYAAAATGATTTCTAGGCTTTCCCTATTACAGTGTGAAATTATTTTGTACAATATTTGGTGTTCTCTTAGACCTYTACTTACCTTAGTATTCATAACAGAGGCTTTTATTAAAAAAATATGCTTTTATTTAGTTTTTAATAATTTTATTTCTGTACAGTACATGAGAGCAAGGAACATACTTGAGCTGACAGGGAGAACACTTGTGATGAGCTCTGAGCTCTCTCTGTTCCCATCTCTTTGRTAGCTTACACCAGCTGAAGAGCTGCACTCTCTCAGTGATTAAAAGGGTTAATTTTTACATAGAGCAAAATGAGAYCTTTGGCCATGGGCAGATGTGCAAGACAGTGTCCCACATCCCTGTCACTTGTTCCATTTTCCTCTTTCCAGAGCCATGGCATCGTCCGGATCACGGGAGCAGTTTTTGCGGCAGATGGAGCAGATTGTAGAAGGCATCAAACAGAATCGAATGAAGGTCTGATATTCTTCTCACTTTCTTTGTTAGAACCTGGGAATTATTTCTTGGAGATGAAAGCCTCTTGGATAATAATTGTGCACAGGAAGMTCCATTGTGAGAGGTGCAAATCAAGCAAGCAACTAACAAGTGTTAAATTTCTTTTCACATTCATCAGAAATTTCTCACCACTAAATGGCAATGAATATGAGAGAGGTGTTATAACACCTCTGTACTGACAGGAATCTTACACTCCTTAACTTCATTACTGGCAGTGTAGTGATTTAAATGCTTGAGATGCTGATGTCACTCAATTCAGTGAGAACTCTTCTGTTGGACTGCATGGGTGCAGTCAGAGCTGCATCTCAGGCATGGCTTTTCACGCAGCTGGAGCTCACTGAAGCTGCTTTCTGTTGCTGAAGAGGRTCAGCAGCACCTCAGTCCCAACCATCAGGTGCCCTTGTCCCAGTTGCACCTTTAGTGCCACTGGTACTGAGACTTCAGCATTAGGCTTTTAATCTTTGAAGAGCTGACCTAAGGTTCACTGCATTTAAAACACGAGCCAGGGGTATCATTTATGAAGCATCAGTCCCATTGTGTGTTATAAATAGTTGTTCCTTGTGCAGTATGTCCGTGTGTGTGTGTATTCCATCTCTAACCCTTCCTGCATACCAACAGATGGAAAAGAAGAAGCAAGAAAACAAAATGAGAAGAGACCAGTTGAATGATGAATACTTRGAGCTTCTAGAGAAACAGAGGCTTTACTTCAAAACAGTGAAAGAATTTAAAGAGGTAAGAACACTTTTGCTGTGTAAACTGTCAAGTGTTCAGTGACCATTTTGGCTTGTGCACTAATATATGCACAAGCTTTCCTGATGTGATGTTTATCACACCAGGTTCATGATGTATCTTGGTGGTTTTCTCCATGACTCTTAGACTCTGAATTTGGTTCTGGGAATTCTTTCACTGCCAGATTGGCACCTCTCCATGTTACACGGAGGATCGCCTGTTATCAAGCAAGCTGTGTATTTGGGTTTTCAAGTGGAATCTCAAAGATCTGTAAGCAGTTATGTATTGAAACAAAGTAGATTGTGGAAATGTGAGCAAATATGGGAGGAAATGCAGGGTCTTGGTTGTTAATCTTCAGGATCCAGCCTTGTTGCTTAATGACTGTGAAAGCACTGTATTACACTTCATTGATTTAGCCTTTCCCAAGCTTTTAATCATCATGTGCTTCTGTTAATTCCTGTCTCCATGAGAATGAATGAAAAAGAGTGCTGCAGGCAAAATTGTCATTTGGCTTCAGATGTTCAAGGAAAAACATCTTTGTRTAATTATTCCTGCTTTGTTCTGAGACAGCTCCTTCCTGTTTCAGACAATGTACTCTGGGAGAATGACAGGGGCTGTTCAGCTCCTTATCWGACATACAGAATTTTACATCCTACTCGCAGAATTTAGGTGGATTTAATTTTAGGTTTTTTACCCGTTTTTCTTCCATTGCCACGTGAGGAAATTTCTACTTAACCTTGCCACTCTTAAAAATAAAAGAAGTCATGCTTGTGGTACTGAACCAAGTGTACTTATGTAAATGTATTTCCTGGCCTAGAGTTGTTCCCCAAGCACTGAATCTTTTGCAAATTGTTCTGTGAAGTTCCAGATCACCAACAAATAATCTCCAGTTCTGATTTATTCTATTTATAAGTAAAAAGCTGGAGTTGCTTTAGCTTCATGTAACGACTTCAGAGGGGTGGTCAAGCAGTGGTCCTTCTGCCTTGCATGTCATAAAGTTGAATAATTATTGCCATTGGAATAACATTATGGATGAATCAGAATTATCTTCAGCTCAGCACTTGCTCCAGGCTACTTTGGATTTTGGAGATGTTTCAAAATAAAAGAAAGGGTTTGGTTCTGTTGATGCAGAGGCACAGGTGGTGGAATTAAGAGCAATACCTCCTCACGTGTTTGCTCTCTGTTAACAGGAATGCCGTAAGAACGAAATGCTGCTGTCCAAGCTGAAAGCCAGTTCTTCCTGAAGAACTCCAGCTGGGGAAATTTATARAAGATTGTTCAGTCCATTGAATCTCTTTTGTGAGGTGACAGCTATAACTGCAATGTAGATGTATATATATAGATATATATAAAAAATATATATACACGCAGCTGTAAAAGTCTGTTTTTTCCAGTATGTGTTCAGTTTACATTCCCTCATCACATGGCTGTATTATTCATTATTGCCTCCACTACACAGTAAAGAGTTAACACAGTACAGCAAAATAGAAATTATGTCTAATTTTATTTATTTGGGTTTGGGTTTTCTTTTTCCACATTATGGACAGTGGGTAGTTCTTTTATTTGGGTTTTAACACAGAATTAGGTGAGGATTCTGGAATAAGTTTACATGTACTGTGTAGTATGTCCACCACCCCACAGAATGAGCACTGCAGAATGCAGTAGCTCATTAATTTTGGCCCAAGAAACTCCTCAGAATAAGATTCTTCAAACTCTCTTTACTGGCAAATAACTTCACATTATTTTAATTTACACTCTAGCCATAGGTAGGATTCCAAAGGATAACAATTTCTAATGGTTAAGAAAATTAACTTACCTTGGATAATTCCTGGTGTAAAATTATAGATCTATATTTTTATAAAGTCTAGCTGTTGTATAAATTTCTTTGAAATTTCATTTTTATATATAGAGAGTGTGCTTGTTAAATTAATAGCTCCAGGAAAAAAACACCTTAATACTTAGGAACATCATGTTATCCCTGGCTGGGATGAAAATCAAAGTCTGTAATATAGGAAGATAAAGATTGAAACATTCTGCTCTAATGAACTGATGCTCACCTTTGAAGACAACAACCTACTTACCCTGCTGAAGATTTGCTCTTGGAAGTTCAGAAACTTTGTGGGACACTTTCTGAAACATTTTTATATCTGTATATACAACATTTTATAATTCAAACAGTTGCTTTTTGTACTTAACRCCAGGATTTTGGACTGACTTCGTAATATACGTGACATCTTCAGGAGAAGAAAATCCATGTTCCTTTTTCCCACTGACACTGACGACAGTGCTGTTTGGTTTCTTTCTATGGCAGTGAATTAAAAATAAAGAATGTTTGGAAACCAGTGATATTTTGCTATTGTGTTTTTAAGGTGGAACTTGCCTTAAAAGCTTCCCAGGCTCTTGAATTACGAGTGCATTAAAAGACGAATCATGTCTGTAGTCAAATGGGACAYTGTTTTTGTGATGTCTTCTTCCTTCAGCACAGAAATCAAAGTTTCCCACTGAGCCAGCTGCTACCTTGGTCCCCCACACAGGTCAGTGAGGGAATAGACCCAGGCTGCTCCTCTTGGAAAAAGTCAATCTGCTCAGGTTTAGTGAAATAATGAAGGCAAAATGAGATTCCAAGTCCCTTCAAAGAAGGAAGAATTTACATTCAGCATTCCTTCAAAGAAGGAAGCCTGCATTGAGTGCTACTTGCTGAGTTTCTGTAGTCAGCTTTGGTATTAGGAGGCATTATTTATTTCTGCCTACCAACTTTGCCCTCTGTTAAAACTGTAATGCTCCTTCTAGTTTGTAAGTTGAGTAATTCAACTTTGGCACCAAGTAGACCTGCTTGGGGTTTCAAGTTGTGCTGTGTTTGTGTACTATGCAATTCTAAAAAAAATAACCTGAAGGGACAATTTGGGCTTTACCATTTTCATCACAAYTGCTTTATCATCAAGAAAAATTTCCTGAGTAGAATAAGTTATCAACTTGCATGTAGAATAATGAGTGATTATTTGTTCAGTGTAATGTTAAACTTTATGCCTACCTGCTGCAAACTCAGCAACATGGAACCTTCCACAAGGAATATAAAAGGTTRTGTCCATTGCTTGGACTAGGAGCTTGTGATTTTGACTAAGATAAAATCTGAGGTTTGTGAAGATGCAATTGTTCCTCAAGGAGAATAAATTAGAGTTTAGATAATAACTGACTGATGGCTGTAGAAGGACACTACCTTTGCTTTGAGACTCATGTGAAAAGGAGAAGAAAGGAGGCTGGTGAGAGTGTGAAAGCAGTTCCGTCAGCTGTTCATTGCTTTCTGCCACAAGCTCTGTGTGTTGGGTACCATTTCTCCTCATACCTGGGGAGGGGCCAAGAGCAAGAACCTGTCTTAATTCTCCATCTCAGATGGTTGGAAGGGGAGAACTTGAGAGACTTTCTCAGAATATTACTTCAGTATTGCTGGATTTCTTTGTTGAAAGAAAAAGATCTTGCCCTGAATTCATTTAGTGTTACCAGGCTTGTAAAGCAACATTTACAGGACTTGCAACAAAACTTAATTTATTTTATTTGCTARAGCCTGTTCAGAGCTTTAATTTGCATTTCAATAAATTTAATTACTTTGACATGCTGATGAATWAACTGCTGTAAAGTCAGTCTGCCTTTTGTTTCAGAAACAGTCTCTGAACTTCAGGCATACACTTACCTTTTAGATTGTGACAGCTTTCTGTAAAGGCAGTTCCACAAGTGCACTTGTAAAACATCTCTTAAGAGGGAAATCAGTGACATGCACTTAATCCAAGCATGACCAAATCCCGACATTCTTCTTGTTACAGTATATCACAACAGAGTCCTGCACCAGGTYACCACTGATGTGAATAAAATAAAGTCTTTGAAGGAAAGTTAAAATGTGAGCTGTAGTTTCTATAAGGGTTATTGCCTTGCTCCATTTAATGAAAAAAATCTGCTTCTTGAAGCATGACCTTAGTGTGTAGGTTGTGTCTGTACAGTCACAGCTGCAGCTGTTGAGAATTCAGCTTGTTGGTAGAGGCTGGCTGGAGTTAGGCTGGAAGATCAGCACCTCCTGGGGACAAAAGTGAATTACAGAGCAGCTTCCAGTGTGGAGGCTGTAGCAGGAATGTGTCTCCTGGAGACAGGAGCATGCAGGGTTATTCGCATTCTCTGTTCACACTCATCTTCCACGGCTGCTGCAGGATTCTCAGAGCCTTGCTGCAGGATGCAGCAATGCTCTTCTGCTGAGCAACAGGCTCCAGTACACTTTTCTAGGAGCAGATTCAGAGTCAGGAAAAAAAGTTTAAATCTAGCAGTCCACTGTGCACAAGCAGAAATGACTGGTGTACTCCAAATTGGCAGCTTCTGCTGGGGAAATAAATGACCATAATGTCTAAGTTCTGCCAAATGATGTTCCTTTAGAATACCTACTTTTTATCTGCGGGGTTTTTTTTTTTTTCCTATTTGGACAGTCAAGATACTGTGTCATTTTTCTTAGTTTATCTTAGCTCATATGGGAGCATCCAGCAGGTTAGGCAATAACCACAGAAAACATATTTTCTTTGCCCCACAGTAAGCTAAATTCCATGTGATTGAAAAACAGAATTCTAAATCCTGAATATGTACAGCCAGTCTTCTAAATGCAGTCTGCATTTAGAGCCAGTGTGGGAAGTTGATTTTGTTAAGAGCTTTCTAAAGCCACCGTAATGAAATGAAAGCTCTGCTTCTCGTCGCCTCTGGGTGCGTATGAAGCCCGGCTGTGTCACTGTAACACTGCTGTCACAGATGCTTGGGTGGGCAGAGCACTGGCTGCTTATGTTCAGAACTTCTCACAGCAAAATTACAGAGGCGCAGSCTCGCCTCCTAAGGGAGCTAAATTCATCCCTGAGGAGGAGGAGAGCTGCGTCAGCACTGTGCTGCAGCTCCCCTGTGAGCTGAAGGCACCCTGCYACAGGTCAGTGTCTGCAGCAGAGCCCTGCATGTGTGGCCTTGCAGCTCTGTGGTGTTCTCCCAATTCCAGATGCCAAGCCATGGTAAAAGGTGCCTCCACAGCCTGTGTCTCTGCAGGGAACCAGAGCTGGGTGCTGCTGCAGTCAGCTGGAATGTGCAGCTGGAGCATCACTGCTGCTCCTGCAGCCAGACTGCGATGAGCCTGGTGCACAAGGATTGGCATTAGATTTGTGTGATAGCAGTGGCTTGCCTTACCAGGCAAAGGGGGTTCAGGCATTAAAATTTGGCCAGAATGTGATTATTAGAAACTTCAGGAGTGCCACATGGAGAAGATTCGYAKGCTTTTCAATACCAGCTCAAGAAGRCCTCTTTGTTTCCTCCCTCCATGTCATCCTGCTTGGATTTTAAAGGTTTAGAGACAGCGACTCTTACAAGGAAAAATTCAATTGACTTGAAAAATTTGTCAGTGGTTCTGAATGAGGCTGCAGGTTTTAGTAACAATCAGATTCTTACATATGTGTCTTCCTTCTGGTTTAATTAATTCTCCAAACACTGGTTTGAATGATAGCTATTCCATATGCAGGCAAGTTGAGAGTCACAAGGGAAAGTTATTTAAATTGGCATTTAAGTCTGAGTCACTATCTAACAACTCTTTGAAATTCTAGGTTATTAAAACTTCTGAATTCCCACTGAAATTGAAAGGAGCAGCCTCTGCAGAAATGCAAGACACACAGGTGGCTGTGGGCACAGCAGGTCACACTGGACTGTCACAGCACTGCAGGTGTGAGGTACAACAGTGTCTGACCTCACCACACGCTGCRGTCCCAAGATGCAGCCAAGCTCCCTTAAGCCCCATGGGACTCTGTGAAAATAAAAAGCTGTCACGCAGAGATGCTGCCAGCTCTCCCTCTCATGGCAGGGGAGGAAGTAAAACCCACCAGGGAAACAAATATGGAGCGAGATGGACTTGGCAGTATGCAGGGAAATACATTATTTATTTATGTACATATTGTTGGGTCAGGGGTATTTGTCAGATCTTGGGAAAACAATTTAAATCTTGGGTTTTGGGAGCCAGGCCTGATGGCATCAACACCTTTTTTACAGCAGGAGGAAGTTGATGCAAGCTGACAAACTGTGGACTKCACTCAGGTTGGGTGATGAGCACCTTTATGATGCAGGGGCCCCAAACACGTTGCAGGCACTCACCTCCCATTGCCAAGCAGCCACATGTTGCTGCCAGCTCACCGGGTGACTGAACATCACATTTGGTGTTTGTAACACAGATGCCTGCTCAGTTTTAAGGTAGCATGAAATAACCATGCACACAGTCCCTGTCCACTTGGAGGTGTTGGTGTCTATCTTGAGCTCAGCTGGGTTTCATAGAACAGTGAGAGCCTGAGCCTGGCAGAGTGAGAGGATAATAGAGGTAAAAAAATCCTTGTTACATGCTCCTGTGCAAGCAGTGAAACACATTCTCGGAGGCTCTGAATAATTTTATACTTGCCTCCAAAATCCCAGRGGACACCCAGCCTGCCCATCAGCACTGCTGCTTTCTAGAGCACCCAGCCCCTCAATCCTGTCAGGGCGTGTTTCTGAGCTGCTTGTCATCCACTTCAATATCATATCAACTCAAGTACTGATTGACAGCAGCATGTTTATTCCCTTCCAAATAAATCTCAAAATCGAAGCCAGCATCCTGCCCMTATAACAAACATGTCAGTATTGCTCAATTTGCATCTCCCACTGATGCCTTTGCTAATGAGGAGAGCTCCAGCACGGCCTGTGGCTGGTTGGGTGGGATCAGCYGTGTTGGGTGTGACAGCCACAGCTCTGGACACATACAGTGCTTTGCTGGCAGACCTCAGCATGTGTTGGAGAGCAGACAGGAGGCATTCCCTGCTTCCATCTTCTTTGCCAAAGCCTGGAGTAGCACATATGCATTTCTAAGGGGGAACTGTAAACTCTCAGTAGGTTTATATCCAGACATCTTCTATCTTCTTTTTCATTGCTCCTAAATCCCCTCAAGTAGCTCTAGTGCATGAAAACAGTACATATCACAGGCATGTTTCCCTCAAGAAATCTCTCTATTATGCAATAGAGGAATMATTTTCTTCTCTGTGTCTCCTTTTATCTCTGCTTTACAAAAAGGTTCTTGAAGGCATTGTTGTAATTTTTGTTAAATGCTGTATAAATAAGAGGATTAAAGAAAGAATTTGAGTAGCCAAGCCAAAGAAAGATGCTTTTCCAGACGGGTGGGATRTTGCAGGAACAGAGGGGACTTATTAATTCTGTGATGAAGAAAGGGATCCAGCACAGCACAAAAACTCCAATTAAGATGCCAACCATCAGAGCTGCCTTTTTCTCTTTCTGCTCCTTCCATGTTTCTCCATCTGTCTGGAAAGTGATAGCTGCACGACGAGCTGTAAACACCATCTGTGGTTCTTGTGAAGCTTCCTTCACCTCAAACAAAAGCAAACAGAATTTCTTACCAAGACAGTTTGTTTGAGTGAAGTATTACTTTTAAATGACAGCACAACATCTGTGCACCCACCACMAAAGGCTGAACTCCATTCTCTCCATGCTAAAAGAAAGAAAAGGCCCCAGAGTGCCAGAGYTACCAGGCTTCTCATCACTGGAAAAGATGCCAAGTGTCACTGACAAACAGAGCTAAATAAAGAGGAACTGATGACATGTGTGTTGTGGGATTCTTTTCCAGTTTATTTTATTGGACGCCYTCATACCTAGGGGGAAATCAGGTTGTTAAGGCAGGCTAACAAAGGCTTGTCCCTGCTGCCTGTCCTTGCACCAGACTCATGCTGCTGCATGACCTTCAGACCTCCTCTGAGTGAACTGCTTTAGCAGGGGGCTTAAACTAGATGATCTCCAGAGGTCCTTCCAACCYCAGCCATTCTCTCATTCTGTGATTCTGCATTCCACAGCCAGAAAAACACCATTTCAACTGGCTTTCAGCTCAAAMTCTGGCTTCAGCAGAAATTATACAGGAAAGGAAAGAATTTCAGCTACTCCAGGCTGTCAGCAGTGCTTCTTGTCTCCCTTCACTAAGGGCAGGACATTCGTCTGTGCAGTGAGTACAGCACAGTGCTCTAGGGCAAACATATTTTGGGCAGAAGTTACTCATGTGCTTTGAGTCTGACCAGATGAAGACACTCCCTAGTGATTTTAATCTGAAGACTGAAGTATCTGCAGTATTAAAGTTCTTCTAGGCACTACAGTTATGAAGAGGGCACAATAAAACCAACAATTTAAGGCTCTAAAATCTGCCTGAGTGACAATTCACAGGCACTGCAYGACTTTGACACCACTCCAAAGAACGGCTCGTTGTTAAATTTGCCACATATTCCACATGCAGGTGCCACCTTTGTGCAAGCTTTGTAATAGATGGAGGGCCTCTGCTTGATATGAGCACAGCAATTCAGACAGGGAAGCACTGGCAGTGGCTGAACAATCACTCTTCAGGATGGATATCCCTGTCTGCACCCTCAGACGTGGGACAGAGCTGCAGAATGTGAGAGCAGCAGATTATGGGCGCAGGCAAATAATGGAGGAAAATGAAAATCACATCTGTTCTGACAATTAAAATGGGACACCCCTCATGTAGCAAGGATCACACCATTTGTCTGCAGAAGGACTCGCTCTGCATGTCCTTAATCACACTCTGTGAAAAGGGATGAATGCATGACACGAGGACAAATTTTGACATGCAACCCTGAAAGATTATGTCTCAGCCCTGAGGAATACTTACATAAGTGCCTCTTGGGAAGAGCCGTACAAAGGACATCGTCACAAGCATCAGGCACAGTTTGGTACTGTATTTAACCTTCAACTCTTGCAGTGTGCCACCATCAAATCAGAGCCTTTCAGTACTTGTGACTCTGCAGAATTTACTAGCAGYGACCCTTTTATCACTTAATTACATATCATAAGGAAAAATTATTTAATTTCTTTTGCTAGAAGATACCATAGTTCTCAGGTGTTTTCTCAAATGAAACCTGCATAAAGCTCCTGCTGAAGTCAAAGTTTTTACAAACTTTAGTGGTTGTTGGGTCAGGTATTCTGCATACTAAACAGCAAGTGAAAACAGATCATGGCACATTTTGTAAATTACTGGAAAGCAATTGTCCTCTGGCTTATGTAATTTCTACTTTCTCTGTTGTCACAGCTGTTTTTTCATTTATTTTCTGACTAGTTCTGCTGGGATTTCTAAATCATGTTGCAATGACAGAAAAAATAATGGCAACAGTGAAAACAGCAATCTGGTCGTTTAAGAAATATAATGGGATCTCTTATGGAACCTTCCATTAAGTAAATGTGTAAATATCTGTGGCAGACTGGAGATATTTTCCCTCAATCCTCCATATAAAATCCTTTGAAAAGGATATACAAAATGTTCTTGAAAAGGTAACAAGTATCTCTGCCCAGCCAGGTCTTTCAGCCTGCGCCTTCAACAGACAGGGATTTAAACCCTGGGAGTTTTGTGGAAACTCAGCTTTCCATGCCGTCAGTGGACAGTGTTCAGCTGAAGGGATTCCCCCCCTTATGCGGGTATGGGGTAATCCACCATCATTTGGCATTGTCTGAACRTGAGCACAGGCCAAAAAGATTAGGCAGCTGCTTTCCAGCCTTGCCAGTTGTGATTTGCCAGCACTAAATGCAGCTCTAACTGGAGTTCCCAGTTCCCAGTGCCAATCCCAGGGGCTTTGCATGACTCCAGTTTCTAATGTAAGTCACAACAGATGACTTTTATCCRTGTACCACAGGGAACAAAGGACCAGCCCAGAATAGAACTTTACCCCCATTTTAGTGTTACTGATGAGCACCAGTGAGCAGGCTGTGACAGCAGAAAAGGTGGTCACTGACTGTAAATTAAAGCAGTCCATGGAGATGCCTCAGGTTATCCTGGAGACATCTCTGCAGTGCTGCACACTGTTCTCAGTGTCTAGCAGCACACTCTGCCTTGGGCACAGATTTCCTCCCACCTGCCCAGGCACTGCTCCAGGCAGTGTCAGAGTCAGGAGCACTGGAAAAATAGCTGGTATGAAAGCACTGCTACTCTGAGGCCAGAATTAGGTTCTGAATTCATGAAATCAGCTATTTTCAGAACAACAGGCTCTGAGAAGTACAGTGATGACTGCTCTTCTGTGAGAATAATAAAGAGAGTACAGGAAGGAAGCTCTTAAGTACAAACCCTTCTACAGATACAAAGGAGTTTGCTGTTAGTTCCAGAATTTATTCTCCTGTACACGGATCAGGACTTACAGTTCAATGCCCCTCCTCTAGTTTGTCTGTCCCCAGTGAATTACTACTCCTAAATGACTACATGTTCTCAGAGCTGTATATTCCAAATTCCTGTATTTTTAGCAGTGTCATCGAAAACATGCCACCAAGGAGCTTCTGACCAAATCCCTTGATTTAAAATGTTCCTTATTGCTTTAACAATTGTTATTACCAGTCCCTTCGTGGCAGGTACTCTGTGTGTGTTTGTCCTGCACCTCCAGGGTCTGCAATAACAAAGTAACAGCAGAGATGACAAACATCAATCAAATCTGGCTCGCTACCAGCAATTCAGAGCTTTGCCTATCACCGTGTGATTCAGCAAAGGTCAYAACTGCCTCAGTGCAGCTTTGGCAYMCTKCTTGCTCTTKGAGCAAGAACACGAGAAACTAATGCACAACAAAGGATCAAAACACAGGAATGTCTRCACTTTCTTGGATGCTTCACCAAAATGACAAACAGTTCATTTGACAGGGAGAAGAACACCCACTTTCTCTTACAGGATTTTCTTCTGCTGTAAGCAGGAATAATGCTGTATTTCTCCCAGCAAGTCGCTACCCACTCCACTTTGCTTCCTGCCTCACACTTTTCCAGACATTTTTTACCACTCTTCTGGACAGCTGAATTGTGTTTCCTGACCCATCTCTTCTACTTGTATAGTCAGAGRCAGAAATAAGAAATAAAAGCCCTGTGATCCCTTCAGGGAAGTAGAATCTGTTTCCTCTCCCACATTGTTGTGACTGGTTAAGTGAGTTAAAGGCCAGATGGGCCAAGGTGCAGAACAGCACAGCACCACTGGAGCTCTGGGGCCTGATAATATCAAAAGTGAGAAGGACTCTCACAAAACTCTGAGGTTTGGACCATGCCTAATGTTATATACTATATAAGTACTTGGAGAGGGGAGAAAGAAATAAAATAAAACAAAACCAACTGGAAAAAAA
>NW_026623299.1:114329-135077 GCF_030028575.1 Malurus melanocephalus
AAAAAAAAAACCAAACCAAAAAAGCCCCCTCAAAAACCAAAAATCCAATAATTGGCAGAACTCGATTTTAAACTCCTCATATGAAAATTTACACCTGATTTTGCAATTGCTGCATATATGTAATCCAGAACATTGGATCATCCTTGGTTTTTMTGGGCTATCCCTATGCTACAAGGGATTTCATTGATTTAAAAGGGCACTATCCAGTAGTATCTGCTGTTTTTCAAGCAGTCTCATTTATTTCAATTGGATGTTCAGAGAGAGAATTATTGCCTGCTGTCAACAAGGTGTGACAGAGCATAGCTCTCTGTCAGTGATGGTATGTCACTAGGTTTTTAATGAGGGTCACCCACGTCAGTGCTGCCTGCAGAATTCACTTTTTAGGGAGTTTCATAATTAGCAAAAAGACAATTGTAAAAGAACCAGCTTAATTTAGGAATCCCAATCTGGCAATTAATGTATCTCAAAGGAAACATGCAAAAAACAAGCTCTCATTAAAACCCGAAGCCTCTCAGATGTTTCAGATGTCCATATCCCTCACCTGAATTTTTTCAAAGGTTTTGAAAAGTGTTTTTCAAAAACACAAGTAAATTTTTTTTTAACCAAAGAATGATTCCAAGTAGTTATTTTGTAACTATTCTATTGAGCAGCTCTGTAAGAGTGTAAGAACATAAGATATTCATGATAACTCCCAGTTTGGAAGAAATAGCTTTTGTGATAAGAAATACACACACGCACCAATATATATATATATATATATATATAGTGTCAATCTGCAGAGCACTTTGGTGCCTGACCAAAGGCTAAAAAGCACACTGCAAAAACATCAAGGTACCCCCCAAATTGCTCCACTTGGTGCACTGGTTTTGCCAAGGCATCCCTACTGGCATCTGAGTGCCATGAACTCAGACCTTTTCCTCCTTAGACTTGCCAGAATTAACCAGATGGTTGTACCCTGGCCACAAACTGCAGCTCCARTCTAGACTACCTGACAGTTCATTCCTGAGTGCAACACAGGCGTCTCTCCCAGCAGGGATCGTGCTGTTATTGCTCACCTCCAGACTGGGAAGCACTGCCAGCCTTTGGCATCATCTGCCAAAAAAAAACCCCTCTAATATCCCTCAGATCAATGGTGCAGGGCACCTGGAGTAAGAACTGACAAAGATGYAGAGGGGAATTCATTTCCAGAGTCAGTGACAAAAGGAAAACGTTGCCAGGGTGAGCAATATCTGAGAAGGAAGAGATGGAAGAAAGTAGAGAGAAGAGAGACATTAAGGAAAAAAGAGAAAATTAGAATGAGTTGATGGGCAAACCACAAGAAGCAGATGGGAATTTGATCCATCAGAGAGGACAGAGCTGATGCTGACAGCCTGATCACGCCYGCATGTGGAGAAGCAAAGCCTGGCAATGTTACTTTCATGTCTGCATGCCAAAGAACGGTAGTGATGTGTGTGAAGATTCCCCTCCAGAATTCACTGGGGAACTGCCACTCTTCCTGTGGATGTSATGGATCCTAGTACCACAAACATAAAAAGGATCAGGATAACACTTGGTGAGTAAACCTTAGTATCTTAATTTAGAAAGAAAACACAAGAAATGCATCCTGAATGCCATCCCACTTGAACCACGAGTTAATTTAATGAAGAACGACTGCATTGAGCATTTGCTGGTATTGCAATAAGCCCTGAAAAATGGATGTTCAGCTCCTTCTGACAGAGGCCTTTTGGCAGTGCAGCCTAAACCAGCCCCCAGACACTGCATCAGCAAAAAGCACTTACCTGCCAGCCATGCCGGGCCCACGCAGGGGATCATGCAGACTGAACAATGACAATTTGCAGCCAGACTTTTTCTTGCTAAAACTGTCATATGATGTGTCTCTCCCCAGGCTTTAGTAGCAAYGCATGAACTCATTGAACTTCCCAGAATTTTAGATTCCCAAACATCTAGTCCTGTATGGGTATGAATGCATGCAAAAGAGCATGCAAATCCACCACAAATAAGCTGGCTTTTGTGCTTGAAAAATTATACATTAACTCCAAGCAATACATTCATCTAACTTACAACAATTTGAAAGAAATTTAGTGCAAACTCGGGGCTGAAGAATGCAGGGAAAAATGCCACTAGAGGAAACATTCTCAACTTTTATAACATTTTTTTTTGCTTTTGCATAGAAGACACCTTCATGAAGCAATATATATTAAAAGTATCTTCAAGACATTACCATCCAAATCTGTGAGTCTAATCACATATAACTGTCARTGCTGTTATCTCTTGAAAGAATTTGGGGACACAACCTACAAACTCTGTGACCATAATAATATGCTTCCATCAGTCCCAATCAATGACAGGATTTAGCAGAAGAATGAAGCTGTGCAGAACTAGCTCCAATTGAACAGAAATGTTCTCTTTAACATCCACACAGCTCATCTTTGGCTACTGGGAAGAGACAAGGCTTAGGAAGTACAACACRCAACCACAGAAACTTTTTCACTGGTAGAAGTGAGAGTAAGAGTATATGACAGAAAGCAGGAAAAGTTTACACTGCCAAGCACAGTGGAGGCATAGAATGGGTGAGAGCAGCATCATGCAGAGCCTCACTTATGGGACACAAGGAGCCAACCCTAACCCTTCTGAAGTGACACAGCTTTCCTGTCAGTAAGATGCATCCCCAAAATGAACGAGACCTCCCAAACAGCTGGCACTGCAGGATTACAGACAATCCTTGGGATAAGAAAGAGAACACGGTTTTGAAGAAAGAAAGTAACTGTCGTCAAATTCAGAGCAAAGAGATAACTTTCCAAGTGTCTCTCCCGACTAGCAGTGAATGCACCTGTCCCAAACGCTTATAACACACAAGGAAAAAAGGAGAATAAAGCTCTTCTCCAAGGGTGGCACTTTTTTTGACTGGTTAACTACTGCTCACATCCAGCCTGWGACAAAGTTAAACTCACACGGGAGCCCCAGGGCACCTCGCAGCTTTCTCGCTGTTCCGAGCCCCCACACAGAGAAGCAGGGCCTGGGGGAGCCTCGGGCCCCTTACCTGGGCAGCCTCGGGCAGGGGCACCACGGCGTTCCTCCTGCGGACTCCCATGTGGAACTTGGACGCTTTGTAGATCTTCCAGTAGACGAAGAGCACCACGCAGAGGGGCAGGTAGAATGCCCCGCCCGTGGAGACGATGGTGTAGGACGGGTCCTGGCTGACCTGGCAGCGCTCCTGCTCGGGGCTGTATGTCTCCCCCCAGCCCAGCAGCGGGGCGAGGGAGATGGCGGCGGACAGCAGCCAGGTGAGAGCGATCATGACATTGGAGATGCGGCGGCGGGCGAGCAGCGTGTACTGCAGGTGCCGGGTGATGGACCAGTAGCGGTCCAGGGCGATGGCCGTCACGTTCCAGATGCTGGCCGTGCAGCACAGCACGTCGAAGCACACCCACACGAGGCACAGCTCCCGGCCCAGCCGCCACCGCCGCCCGGCCGACAGCTCCTTCACCAGGCTCAGCGGCATCACCAGCGCCGCCACCAGCACGTCCGACACCGCCGTGGAGGCCACCAGGTTGTGGGGCACCCGGTGGAAGGCCTTCACCCGAAGGATGGTAGCCAGCACAAGCAAGTTCCAGAGGAAGGTGGCCACGGTCAGGAGGGCGAGCAGGGTCAGGATGAGGACGGTGAAGATGGAGAAAGRCTCCCGGCCCCTCCAGGCGCTGCCACCCACCACCGAGGAGGAGGCGTTGGTGTCCATGTTGGCGGACGAAGTGTTGGCGCCCATGCCGGGCTGGCACTGGCCCCGTGGGGAGCAGGGGCTCAAAGTCTCTGCCATGCTCTGAACCGGGGCTCGGCCCCTCACTGCTGCCCCTTCCCAGGCCGCCGGCACCGTCCCCAGCCCCGCTGCCGGCGAGCGGGAGCCCCACACCTGAGGGAAGGGACGCGCCTCCCCTCAGCGGCCGCCCGCCATGTGCCGCCGCCGCCGCGGCGCTGCCCGCTGCTCCCGCTGCCGCCCGCCGCTCCGCACGCCCATCCCGGGGGAATGGAGAAGGGAAGGATGCGCGGCAGGACCGTGGCGAGGCTCCGGCACGGGCAGCGAGGGCGAGCGGGCGGCACCGCTCCTGCTGCCCCGCCTCGGGGGCGGTGGCGCGGCCGGGCCGTTGGGGCGGCGGGAGGGACCGCCTCTGCTGCTGCTGCTGCTGCTGCCCGCGGGCCCGTGAGGGGCGACACTGCCGCTGTTCAACAATCGGGCAGCTGCCGGGCTGGAAGAGACTGCTGGAGATCATCCCATCCACCGCCCTGCCCAGGCAGGACCACCTGGGGCACAGGAACGCTTCCAGGTGGGTTTATACCAGGGAGACTCCTCGCCCTGCCTGGACTGCTGTTCGGTGTTCGGCCGACCTCAAAGTAAAGAAGTTCTTCCTCGAGGTGAAACTTCGTGTTTATGGCCATTGCTYCTCATCCTGTCTCTGGGCACCACTGAAAAAAAGTCTGGCGCCATCCTCTTGCCACCCGCCTTTCAGATATTTATGTGCATTAATGAGATCCACTCTCAGTCTTCTGCAGACTGAACAGGCCGAGCTCCCGCAGTCTCTTCTCATAAGAGAGACGCTCCATACCCCTCATCATCTTTCTGGCCTCTGCTGGACCCTCTCCAGTATTTCCAGCTTTGCTACAGAGCCCAAGCACTTCCAAGGACAGCATGCAGCTGAGGAACAGCTCTGGAGGGTGATGATTCATCCAGATAACAGAATTTAAACCCATTTTGTAAAGTGATGCTGTATTTTTATAGCAAATAGATAAAATTTAATGCTACATTTTCCAGGAGTTTGGTTTCATCCGTTAGAAGCAGATTATTTTTAGACCATTATAAAGGGATTGTACTGAACTTATTTTCCATTTTTTGTTTTAGAGTCAAGTGTTATGAAAGCTTCTAGCAGATGCAGTTTTATTCCATCCTCTTAAATAGAAAACCAGCCTCCTTTGTAAAGCATTTTTTTTAGAAAAGTCCATTATATAAATCCTGCAATTAATTTGAGAAATATCTAGAAAATTTAAGCTCAAGACAAAATCCAAACCTTCCAAAGTCTTTTGACAGCCGATGCCATACTTTTATGATTGGAAATGTGATAGAGATTCTAGATGTTACATAAATGCCAGCTAGTATTAATTTTATTAATGATAAAAAACATTCATAGGTGATTGTAACCACTCATAGAGGAGCCCAGAAAGCTCAACATCTTCAGCTGACAGCCAGAAAAGAGGAGAGTTTTGTAACTGTTATACAAGATTTTGCAGAGCCTACAATTTTCCTTTTTTTTTTTTTTTAAAATTCTGACCAACAGGGAAAAAAATAGTAGATGGTTATGCTTTTTAGTGTTGCAGCTTACAAAAGTGTTTGGGAAGATAGACTGCTGTTGAAGAGTATGCTAAAGGTTTTGGTTTTTTTTTTTTCTTGGTTTTTTTTTTAAAGTGAATGCAGTTCTTAAGCTGGRTGACACAAATATAGCAAAATGAATGTGTTTCTAGACAGCACCCTGATTTTCCATTTGTCTTCCCTTAACAGCATTTCCCCACTACCTCTCCTCATAACTCCATWTCAAAAGTTTATTGTGGTAGCTAAGAGGAGCAAAAAAAACCCCAGTGATCTCTTCCCCACATGGCTGTGCAATAAAGAGATTTGACAAAAGCAACATCATGATATTTATGACTTTGATGCAAGCCAGCAGATTTTTTAGCAGCTAAGAGCGTTCCAGTTCAAGAGGCTGAGTTCTTATTGTCAGGGCTTAACATCTTCTATAAATCTAAAAGCATTGGACAAACAAAAGCATCAGAAAGTGTTGCATGAATTTTCAAGTCAGCTAAAATCCTGAGAAAATCAAGCTGATAGAGCACAAGTCAGGAACAGTAATAGACTTTATTCTGCAAATGTAGCCCCTTGATTCTAGGCGCTGAATTCTTTCAGCATTACTTTAGTTTGGGAAAAACCTGAATCCAACAATCAATCCAACCAMCTTTCAAGGCCTAATAAGTGGCTCTTTTCTAGTTATTTTCAGTGCTCTGTAAAATCCCTTCTAAGTTTTGGGCAGTGGAAGTAACTGGATGAGAATCTACTAAACATGGCAGTAATAGAACTAAAACAAAAGTCACAAACCTGTTCTGTCAGCACCCCATCTTCCTTCACAGTGGGACCTCTCCTAAAATATTAATTTTTAAAAAACACATAGCCCTTTTCATCTTTCCTGGTAGAATTGCTTTCCCTGAGCCTCAGTTCACTGGCATGAAAGCAAATCATCAGAGGATCTAAGGCTTTGGTAGCTTACTTAAATTGAGTCATCAAATCATACATCAGAGACAAAAAGGCTAATTACTGCCAAAACACAAACATACTTCTTATTTACAGCAGACCTCAGTAGATAATATCTTACCCAGTTCTCAACTATTTTTGCTCTACGCTGTCAATAAAGGTGCCCTCTACCTGTGACATTAACCCTGAAAAATTTGATGGCAACASTTTCTGACCAGCGCTGTGCTTGTCTATAACTCGGCAGCTTTATGGCACAGGAAACTCGGATCATGACAAGATTTTTCATGATTATGAGCAGTAACTYGGCAGTGGAATTCTCCTTTATGGGCCTGTTCCAAGAACTGTCAAAAACATCTCCCAGTTCAAGCAGAACAGTTTTGATCACCCCCTTAAGTGGTTTAAAGAGTCCAATTTCTTTGTCAAGGTTTTCAGAGGAAGAAAGCAATTTCTCAAGGCACACAATATTAGTCCCCAACCTATCGGTCACTGTTACGAGACAAGCCTTGAGAGCCTGATGGCTGAGGTCTATTAACTGCTCACAAGATTGATAACAGGGCAAGTTGCAAAGGAAACGTTAGATTTCCAATCAGTTTCACGATCTTTTGCACTTCTTGCARTACCATGGTGGGATAGATGCTGCCCAAGACACAGATATTTCATCAGAAACTATTTGTCATTTATGGTTTCATAAACAAAGCAAAAGGTAATTACATCTGCACAAGCTAGGAAGCTTTTAATTCCCACTTAATTCTCAGCTCGTGACTTTCTCATTTAATCAYGATATTAGAGCTATGTAGCTACTACAGGCTGTGCAGCCATTATACATCTGTTTGAGTAACAGTGCTAACTTTATTTTTCTTCAGGGTAAGCTACTATTACTCTAGAGCAATACCATCCATTCTTWCCATCTCCTAAAGAAGTTAGTTTCAAAGATTTCTTAGTATTAGAAAATTAAGAAAAAGCAACCCAAATATCACAGGGGTGAGTTGTGCAGGCTGTCAGTTTCCTATGTATCAGACTTTAGAAGAGACAGTGCCTCTGCTTTCCCAAAGGAAATTAGGTGGAGCTAGAGATACTCAGACTGCTGAGAAAGCAGTCAGCCTACTTTTACCAAAATGACTGACAGGTAAATCAGGAATTTTGATGCACTCTTAAGCCCAAGAAGTTCTGGCCATGCAGCACATGGTCAAGGAGGTGGTCACTGACTCCAYAGGTCAGCTCTTTGCCTGTTCCAAAGGAATACTCCACACTACTGCAGCCACTGCTTGTGCCCACATAACCACACTGATCTTCACAGTGGTTTAYTGCAGCTTTGCTTACATCTCTTTCCAAGTAATTAATTTTGCAGTTCATCTAATGAGTCCCTCAGCGTTTCTTTTGCTTTAATGGAAGTTAATTCCCTTACAATAACTGCACAGCTGGCAGGTATAAACAGAACCCTTAACTGTATGATGATGTAGATCTCAGAGAGAACTCCTAATATGTGTTATTAATAGACATGAGAATTACTTTGATGTCTATTATGTATAAATTTATAAGAAAACCCAGAACTCAATGAGATAGGCATCCATCACTTCAAATGAGATTTTGCTGTTTCATTGCAAGCTTTTCTAGTAACAAAATTATTTTGATGTGCCAGAAGCTTTTAAGATCAGACCAGTGTTAATGAAAAATTTTGAAAAACTCATTAAGGTCCAAAGTCAGCCATTTCATAAAAGGAAAAACAGGCAATGCTCAGTCTAGAATGGTGGAAGTGCTAGCAACAGAATGGTGATATTATTTCTCCCCCACCAAAATGATCTGTTTTCTCCAAGGATGAAAAGAAAGTTCACTGATGTTTGGTTTTTTCTAAATACTTCAATCTGTGTATCAAGTTTTAAATCTGACATGCTAATTCAGAAGACCTAAGAAGTAACAGTCTTATTTATATTGGAGTAACTACTTATGCTTTTGCATTTCAAATGTAAATTAAAAGCTGTTTTACTGTAATTCACATGTGGCCCACATTTCTGGAWTCTGTGACATTTTAGTCTTTCACTGACGCATGAACACTTTTTAAACACTTTCCACCACCACTATCATCTCAGAATGGCAGTTACTGCTACAATGGCAGAGATAAAAATAATGTATGTCACACAAAATACTCTTTTACCCAACTTGTGTATTCTTATACTGAGGTCTACACATTTTTTCCTGTTTGAGATGTGTATTCCACTCTCTCACCCTCTTCCATTTCAGTCTTTTATACACCCCCTTCAAAATATATTTATACCCTATTTCACTTAGGGAGTCCCTCCCCCTCCTCAGTCTTGTGTCAGCATCTTTGACTTTGCCCATCACTGATCTCATGTACTAAGACTTAAAAGCAATTCACTTTTGTGATTTACAAGATACAATGGCAGAACCTCTCACTTTGTCAGGATTATGATGCATCTTGAAAAACACTACCTGGGTTGAGTGCTTCAATTCATGTAATCTGCTTTTCTTAAAACTTTGCAGAGAATACTAGACATCACCAGATGAATAAATTCAGATTTAAACTGAACGTGAAAGAGTATTTCACTAGAGTATTACCATTATATCGTAACATTAAACCAGTATTAGTCATGTTCCAGAATTAGTGTAAGAGATTTTTTTATTTTGGACGCTTTACTTGTTATAGATATGATGTTTAATATTATTCACAAGCTCATACAGCCTAAATTATTCATCCATGGTTCAGTTCTGAAGGAATCTTCCTTTATGCTTCAGCATATTTGATGGCCAAAACAGAGTTCTGTAGCACTAAAATTCCTTGCAATGATTCATGTGAGCAAAACCTTTTCATCTCACAACATCCTTATGTTGTCCACTCTAACAATTTTCAGAGGTATGCATAGAAAAAAGGGTAAATGGAAAGCAAATTCTTCTATAAAACCTAAAAGTATTCTTCCTTACTTTAATAAAGATCTCTGTAGTATTATTGACTTCAGATAATAAAAATTATCCTCTTCCTTACAAGTATGGCAAAATTTGCTGCCATGTTCTCCTTCAAGCTCAGTTCCAAAGAGTGAAGTGAAAAGTGAAAGACATTCCAAGAAAAAAAATCCTTAAAGAGATCTAAATATGAAAGTGAAAGGAGCTGTTTAAATTACAAGTAACTTCGAGATGGTTTTGATCAAGGTAGGCTACTCCAAGGCCACAAGGCATTTTAGTGACTGTAATTAACGAGAAAACTGCCGATTGTCAGATTTCCTGCTGATGTGTTTGAAGATTTTYGCTTTGTGGACATTCTTTGATTTCTGATAACCAAATCCCCCMCCTCCACCTCTCTTCTGTAGTCTTCTGCCGTGGTTGCTGTTCACATCTGAAATTTTATTGGTTAAAGAATTTAAAAAAGAATAATTTGAAATACTGCATTTTGTTTGTAAGAGTTATTAACGTGAGAAGAAATAATAGAATTGCATAAAAAGCCAAGGTGCCTAATTAGAGAGAAACCTAGAACTTTGTGCCTGTGGTTCTAAATACTCCTCCAGCTGTCCAATTAAATTGTCCWAAGTACTATTGCTTAAATTCTATCCACTGTCAGGTTTAACAATAATCTACAGTTTTCTTTCATGTTCTTGACCCTCTGTCAATATTCCATGACTATGAAACTTGCATGCTTATATTTCAATGAGAATAATTTTGCATTGAGCAGAACAATACTTTGGAACATTGATGCATTCCAGTTCTGCCCCACAGCAGCTGAAGCCTGTGTATCATGGAYATGTGCTAAAAGAGACATTTGTAGTCAATTTTGCAGTTATAATATTTGCAATGTTACACTTTCCTTGATAAACTACTGTTGGAGCATGATGCATTTCTATGATTAACAGCCAAAACCCCAACCCAACAAACCAGCAGAATGTGAGCTACCATAGGAATTAAGCAAGTTGCAGTAAACATTTATAATGCAGAAATCGAGCTTTCAGACATTGCAGTAAAAGGATACTGAGGTCAACAAATGGAGGAACTTTAAAGCCAAAYGAAAGGCTGACTTTGGGAAGATCCAAGTTATTGACATCGTAGATCTGCTTCAGAGAATGGGAGTCATAAGCTCTGATGTAAGCTTTGTATGCCTCCTGCGCTGACTTGTGAAGGAAGTAGTTCTTCTCTATCAGTTTTTCCAGCTGGTGAGAAAAAAAACAACCCATAAGAAACATAAACAATTACAGCTGTTCAAAGTCTATAAATTATATTCAAACTCTGTTTACTGTGTGAGTGGCAATGACATTCACTATGCACTTCAGCGAAACTATCCTAATGATATAAAAGTGCACATACAGGTATAAAAATGTTTTTATAACCAAGTAAAGTGACAAAAATGCCTGAGGCTGAATTACAGTACAAACAAAGCCTCAGCAATATGAAAATTTACAGAAATATTAAACTGGGTTGTCCCAAGGTAATCAAGAAAGACAATACACTGCAGGCACACCATTAAAGCATGTGTGTGAGAGTTTCCAACTTGACATCTGAACTGTGTGATTCCATGCAATTCTGTACACAGTCTCATCTATTATGGTGCAAAGGCACTGTGAAATCAGCAGTATTAATTCAAAGCCAAAAATGCAGGTACATCAGCGTAGACTGACAGATTTTATTTTATGTGGGCCAAGTTCCCAATACTCATTAGATCCCAGTGTCTCATTTGATGTTTAACAGGCACTAATTCAGCATTCTAAAAATAAGCTACATTAGATGTAATTTCTTCCTGATTATGCTTAATTAGGAACCTCTCTCTGTAATGACTGTCTCCACTGCTTCTTGTACTTGCTATTTTAAATTCAAGTTGCTGCCAAGAAACTTTACAAAGCTCTTATCAAAACAATGATTCACAAAAGTAATCAATAACAGAAATTCACATCTTCCGAATTATCTATGCTATTCCACTCAACTTTGTGCTCTRTGGTTATTTTTGTAGCACAGGAACACAAAAGAAGTTTAGCTGATGCTGGGCTTCATTAACACCAGTTAATTWAAAATACACATGGACTATATATTCAAATCCTAAACAAGAATACATATATTTGAGCTGCAGTCATTACAGACTGGAACATTCTCCATGCAAATTATGATACAGACATTCAAAGCAGTTGAAGTATAAAGCCATGTCATACCTGAGACTGGATGTCTGAAATTTTTGACCAAGAAAATTCAAATTCACTTAGCGGTACCTTAAAAACAAAAGAAGAAATTAAATATCAAAATTATTTACGCTGTATAAATATAGTGACTGTGTTTAAGACCAAGAACAAATAGAAAACAACCTGCTAGATAACAGATTTTTTAAAATACTACAGCTGTATCTGTAAAGTGCCTTTACATCAATATGACAGTATTACCATTTGCTTTAAGCGAGGCCAACAGAGTCATTATGACACTGTTTTGACCAATTTTTTACTTTAGAAGTTAAACCATGTAAGTTACAAAGTCACGAAACAAGCCCAAAAGGAGAGCAACCAAGAAACTGTGCATTTCTATTAAAATTATTATCTTTAGAAGAAGGCTTTGCTTTTTTTGGAATTAAACAAAATACAACTGATCTTTGAAAAAAACAAACWAACAGGTTTTGCCTTTAAAAACCTGATGCACAGTAAAAAGTCATTAGTATAGAAATAAGTTTACCCTGGCTTGTTTTAGGTAACGAAGGAAGCCAAGTTCTTCTGGTCGCAAAATGAGCAGAGCGTGTCCTCTGCCATTTATTCCTCTGGCAGTCCTACCAACACGATGGATATACTCCTTTTGGAAAGAAAAACAAGCATCAAAGTCAGGCAGTCTTAATAAAGTGCTTCACAAAAACGCATACCAAAGTTAACATGAATATAATTTAATGCATCCTTTATTATTTTGTAAGACTTTTTCTTGGCACTCACACATGGATGAGGGAAACCAAGTGTTGACAATGCAAAGCACCATCAGACTGAGACATAGCCCTTCAGTATTTTATCTTCTACTGGGGAAAAAAAAATCTTAGTCTGCTGTAACTGAAAATTAAACATTGGTTTTGATGTATTTATCAAAACTTCTGAGTTTTTTGAATTTCACTTGTTTATAGTAGCAGACACTTCTTCAAATAAGAGTATTATCTTTAAACAAAAAGCAAATTTCAACTGGAAAAGCTCAGGGATACATATGTCAACTCACACTCCTCTTGAGAAGTGTTTGGTTGTTTAGCTGATTAGATTTTAATTCACAGCACAAACAATATTTTACAAAGTAATTCTTAGGAGTATAAGAAATGTCTTGGTTAGGTGCAGCATTTCCTAGGAGCTGGTGAAGGGAAGTGAAAGAAATCAGCAGCTGGGTATGACCATGGCTGAATCCTGACTTCTGTCAAGCAACAGTTTCAGCTTTTCTCTGCAACTAAGTCTGCAGTCAGGATTTGATTTCTTACTGAGACACTTGTCTATTTCCTTAACTTACTTTTGGATCATCTGGAGGGTCATACTGGACAATCCAGTCAACTTCAGGAATGTCCAATCCTCTGGCAGCTACATCAGTGCACAGCAGTATTCCAGACTCTGCATTACAGAACTGGAAAAAYGTTGTGGTACGTTTGGTCTGTTTCTGCTTGCCCTAAAAAAGAAACAAACACATTGGGGATAAAATATCAACTGAAAAAATAATTTGAGACATCTTTCYAAATCGTGGTCTTATACAGACCAAGCAGGACTATTTTGCAGTGGAGAAACAAAAAATAAACAGCATAGGGCTACAAGTGGCATCTCCCAAAACACGAAAAACTATATAAATACTTTTCTCATAAGGACAACATACATGTTGCAAGTTCAGAAACAGGACATTTGCAAATCTAGCAATATGTTAGACAGATTACAGGTTAAAAAAGCAAGCAACCAAGTAAAACCCATACTTGTAAGAGTTCCACCAAAAAATTGCAAAAAATTCCCCCCCAAAACAAAATAAAAAAGGACATTTGTGGTAACTGTTTCATTAACTTTTAGTTAATTCTTTGTCCTAAACTACTCATTGTGTGGTTTTGACAAAAAATTTACAATAGTCATCAAAAAGGTAAGTAGTGGTGTAGTGAAACCATATATCACCCAAGACCTCAGGAAAAGCACCAAACATGCTAGGGATCACTTTKGAGTTCTCTGACAAGAACTTTGCTCCACATGCAGAGTTTTAGTGCTTTAGAAAGGCAACTGCTTGAAAGAAAACAAAAATGTTGCTATATACAGAGCATAAATTAATATCAGTGCTCAACCCTGGTTGAAGAAATCAGGAAGTTTGATTACTGAATTGTTATTACATAATCTTCATCTTCTTCCTCTACAAACTAATTGAGATCATCAGTTTTGTGAGCAGTGTCTGTTTATTAAAAATCAGACTGAAACAAGCAAGGCAAATGTAAATTCAGTAACAGTTTACAGATACTATCAATTAATTATAAATAAATCAATGACTACAATACTTACATGAATGGCCAAAACAGGMAGATCAATATAGTTGAGTAATTCATAGTGGTACTTCACTGACATACATGAAGAAAAAAATACCATCAGTTTCTTCTTCCGGTTCTTCTTGAGGAAAGTGAAGAGCARAAGGAATCTTTTTTCAGATGGACACACTACGTACCCCTGTAAAAGTTTTAAACATCGTTAAATAAAAGTAGTAAGGAGCAAACTTCTGTTTCAATAATACAATTACTGATACATTTCCCATTTCCCAATACAAGGAATGGCTACTTTGTGAAAAAAAAAACAAAACACATCAAATAGTTAAAACAGTGAAATACATCTGAAGCACCCCAATTAAAAACAACACAGGGTTCCTCCCTAACATATGTGTCTTACCTGTTCAAGACCATCTACTGTTGCTGTCTCCTTGTTATCATCAACCCCAACATACAGTGGCTCTTTCTTCAGRGAGATCTTTGCCAGATCTTCAACCTTTCTGGTTTGTGTAGCAGAGAAAAGCATWGTCTGTCTGCGCTCTGGAAAAATATTTGAAAGTCAGCCTCATTTTTTAAAGAAGAATTCAAATAGCAAGTCCATAAAATCTGTAACTGCAAACTTCCCTGTGCAAGTCTATTTTTTTTCAATTAAATTTTATTTCAATTATACTGCTACTGACAAACAAAGAGGTGTAATTGTAATATGGGTTGTACATGTATTTCAGCTGTCCCAAAAATCCTAACAGCTATCAAAACAGTGTTCTTCCTCTGCAAAAATGTTAACAACCATTTGCAATCCAATTTAGATGCAAAACAATGACTTAAACAGAGATCAACTTTTTAATTCTTACTATAACTGTAACTCAGAAGACGTTTGCCTTTATATTTAAACCTGTATTAGGAAATACAGAACTGCAGGAAATGAGACAGAGGACGATGAATCAGAAAATGTAGATGTTAAACTAAAAGGATTTTATATGAGCAGAATTATATCCCTAAAGAGCATTTGAAAACTGTTCTTCAGATAAATGATGTTGAACAAGTAATATATAGTAGTGGCKAGCAAAAAAAAGAGTAAGACAACCACTATGAAGTTCATTTACAGAACTATAAAAATTAATGACTTCTCKTACAATAATTGAGTCAGAAAGAAGACATAATGTTAGTGAAGTGATTTTCAGGAAAGACAGATTTTTTTTTCTTACTTGGTAAAAGTTTTATGATCTGTTTCATTTCTTCTTCAAATCCAACCTCCAAGATTCGATCTGCCTCATCAATTACCAAACACTGCAAGTTCTTGTACATGAAACCTGGAGTGTTCTAGAAGATTAACAAATTCAGTGAGACARAGAAAGGAGTTTTATTATGTTTTAATAACCAGATTAGATACCARTATTGCATCTACCTGCATGTGATCCAGCAGCCTTCCTGGTGTTGCTACAATGATGTTGATTCCATTTCCAAGCTTCTGTGCTTCTGCTGATCTGTTACTGCCCCCCATTATCAGACCATAGGTGTGAACGTGATGGTTCATAAGTTCTTTAAGCACTCCGTAGGTTTGCATAGCCAGCTCTCGAGTAGGGGAAAGAATAATAACACCCGTTCCTAAAAGATACATCAGACAGGAGTCAGTTACAGCTCATCCAACCCCCTAAAGGGCTGCACTACAGTAAATTCAACTGTGAAATGAGGAGCCTTACCATTCCTAGGCATGAATTTCAGCTTGTAGATGAGCTCTACTGCAGGAATAAGAAATGCAAGTGTTTTTCCACTGCCTGTTTTTGCAGCTGCTAAAATATCCCTGTAGGTAGCAATGTTAGAAAAAGAAGTATTTAGTTGACCATGCAGAGAAAAGAACAATCCCACTCTGATCAATGCTCACAATGTAAAAACCTAACATAGTTTTAAGAAGATCTGTGGAGTTGGTACTAAGAGCTTGGTGGTAGATGCAGGTCACAGCAATCAGTCAGTGAAAGGCTSGACTTGATGTTGGAGGTCTTTTCCACCCTTAATGATTCCATGATTTGAATCTATAATTCATATGTGTAGCCTGTCAGCAAAATTTACAAAAAAAAAWGAGTCATTAGAGTGATTAAAAAGACCTGTTTCTTACCGGCCTTCCAGAAGTGGCTTAATACTTTTATGTTGAATTTCGGTCATGTGTGTAAACCCCATGTCATTTATGCCTTTCAGTGTATTCTCACTGACAGAACCAGCCAGGGAAGCAAAGGAATTGTCTTCAAAAGCACCTGAAGTGTGAAGGGAAATGAAAAATATTTAAAACTTATTTCTTMAATTTCATCTGCCCTCTGAGATTAAACAGTTCAAACTGATCTATATGAAAAAATCAAATGACATTTTCTTATTGCATGTTACCAAAAAATCCAAAACCATTGGCAAAATATTCTGTATTCATCTATTCATACGAAATCTACACAGAGCTCATTAGAATGAAGACGAATGCACTGTTTCTTCTCCCAGATTTACTATTTGGACACCTCCAGTTTGCTCTTCATAGACTTCTTCCTTTACAGATAAGCACAGGTGTGTATAGGTTTAAAAAACAGACCAGTCATTTTAGGAACACGTGTGCATATAATGCAAATTTCTGAAAACAGTAACTTGGTGACAGCTGTACAGCTGCCAGTGTCACATCACCTGCATTCAAACACCTGACTCACAAAGCTCATTTGCAAATTGCAACTTGCTCAAAAGTCTCAGACCTTGGGTTTTTGCACATGGACRAAAACAAGAACACAAGGTACCTGTTAGACCTAGTGGTAAACTGGGCACTTCATCCTCCTCTTCTTCCACTTCTTTCTCTCCAGAACCCTGCTTATCTTCTTCTACCTCTGCAGATTCATCTTCTTCAGTTTTTACTTTTTTGGCTTCTGTATCTATAGTGTTTTTTTACAGAAGACAAGTCAAACAGAAATACAAAGGTAATGTTARTCACAAAAAGTTGCTCCACAGACTGCATTTTCTTTCGTCTCTAAGCCATGTACAAAGATCATGATTTTCCATGTGTGGAAGGGGACTGGAGAAGGAGAAGCAAGGTTTTTATGSAATTTTCTCAGGCACAGAGCAAAAAATCCTCAAGTTGCTCCCACATATCCCACYATTTGGATAGTGAAGCAATGTAGCTTAATGTATATGATATTTTGTATGGGAACAAGACAGACGGTCCTTAAATAAGGCAGAAAATTCTTTCCCATGTGCAATGCAGACATCAAACTTCCGATAGCATTTGTGCTCAGGATGTGT
The DNA here is from genome assembly GCF_030028575.1 of Malurus melanocephalus. Classification (NCBI taxonomy): domain Eukaryota; kingdom Metazoa; phylum Chordata; class Aves; order Passeriformes; family Maluridae; genus Malurus; species Malurus melanocephalus. The sequence goes on from NW_026623299.1 coordinate 131,318, forward strand.
GAAATGTTGCATTTTAAGTACCTGAATCCTCAGAGATGAAAGCACCTCTTCACTGGCACAACCATTATGAGTGTCACAAAAATCAAACACATTTTGGAAGCTTCTATTTGTCATGTTTATATGTATGTATAAAAGCATACGCAAATTAGCAGTATTTGTGAGGTGGGTTTTTTCTTTCTTCTAGTTTTCCAGTATACTTCAGTCTCATTATATATAGATGTTGCCAAAGGCTGGCAAAACTAAAAAACTAAAAGCCAAGCACAGAGAGCACCCATCTGCCAGAGCTCTAGCCTGAAACACAGGGCATGTATTTGAATAATAAATAAGCAAAACACCCAAACAACGTTGCCAAGCAGAATCCTATGCAACAATTAAACTGGCTGCTAGTATGAACTAAGAATTCAAATATTCCAGCAGGAAAGAAACAGGAAAAGCTTTAGGCCTCGAGGACTCCAAAAGGCACACCTGAGCGGCACATGGCACTTCAAACTTTCCCCGACGCGGCGGGAACCCAAAGAAGGCACTTTTGGGGTCCCCAAGACCAATTCTGCTCTGGGAGACACGCTGTCTTTGCTATGAACACGCACCATCTACTCCATTAGCCACCGCTTTCCTCTTTTTCTTCTTCTTTTTCTTYTTCTCCTTCTCCCCGCTGCGGGGTCCGGCTGCGTCCGCAGGTTCAGCGTCCTCCTCGGCCGCCGCTTCCACCTCTGCGGCCGCTACATCCTCCACCGCCTCCTCCTCCGGGAGTCCCTGGGATGCCGCCTCCTCCGGGGAGGGCACTGCACGGCGGAGAGATAAACAGAGAGTGGAGAGAACACAAAATCAGCGACAGATCCGCCAGCGCTCAGCCGAGGAAAGGCTCCGCGGCGCCGCCCGCCCGTACCTGCCCCTTGGGCCGCCCGCAGCTTCAGGTTGCGCTGCCGCAGCTTCAGGTTGCGCTTGTGGATCTTCCTGCGGAGCAGCCGCATGGGCAGGTTGCTGGCAGTCGCCGGCACCGACATCGCGGCGGCAGCGGCAGCAGCGGCGGCAGCAGAGACCCCGCGCTCCCGGCACACGTGCGGAGGCCGCGTCCGGGACCCGCCGGAACCGCCGCCCGCGGGGCCTCACGGGCTCCGGGCAGCGCCCCCTGAGGGTGCGGAGGAGGCAGCGCCGCGCTGGGCCCGCCCCGCTCCCGGTCTGCTCCCTCCCCGCTCCCGGTGTGCTCCTTCCCCGCTCCCGGTGTGCTCCCTCCCCGCTCCCGGTCTGCTCCTTCCCCGCTCCCGATCCGCTCCTTCCCCGCTCCCGGTCTGCTCCTTCCCCGCTCCCGGTCTGCTCCCTCCTCGATCCCGGTCTGCTCCCTCCCCGATCCCGGTCCGCTCCTTCCCCGCTCCCGATCCGCTCCCGCCCCGCTCCTTCCCCGCTCCCGGTCCGCTCCTTCCCCGCTCCTGATCCGCTTCTTCCCCGCTCCTGATCCGCTCCTTCCCCTCTCCCGGCCCCGCTCCTTCCCCGCTCCCGGTCCGCTCTCTCCCCGCTCCCTCCCCGTTGTTCCCCGCTCTTCCCTGTTCTTCCCCACTCTTCCGCGCTCTTCCCCGGTCCGCTCCCTCCCCGATCCCGGTCCGCTCTCTCCCCGATCCCGGCCCCGTTCCTTCTCCGCTCCCTCACCACTCCGGTCCCGCTCCGCTCCGCTCCCGGTCCGCTCCCGGCCCCGCGCCTCCGCCACCGAGGCGGAACACGCCCGGGTTTCCCTGAGGAGAGGGGATCGCCGTATCCCACACAGACCCCTTCAGCCTCACAACACCCGCCCGCCCGGTGGTGCTGCCTCCACCCGTGTGCACAGCTGTTCAACGGGGAAAAGAGACAGAATTAAAGAATCGATTAGGTTGGAAAAGAGCTCTGAGATCATCCTGATCTCATCATCTGAGATCATGAGTCCAATCTATGACCGAACATCACCATGTCAACTACACCGTGAGTTTAGTTGAGTGCCACGTCCAGGCTTTCCTTAAACACTTCCAGGGATGGTGGATCTATCACCCGGGCAGCACACTGCGGTGTTTAATCACTCTTCGTGAAGAAACTCCTGCTAATATCCAGTTTAAACCTTCCCTGGCGCAGCTTGAGGCTATGTACTTTTTTTCCAGTCACTGTTAGCTGGAAGCAGCCCCCCACCTGGCCGGACCCTCCTGTCAGGGAGTTCTAGAGAGCAATAAGGTCCCACCTGACCCTCCTTTCTTTTCTCCAGGGACAGAGAAAAGCTTTCCACATTAGACTCGTGCTCCAGCCATTCCCCAGCATCACTGCCTTTCTTTGCACTCACTGCAGCCTCTCCGCGTCCTGGAACTCAGTGCTCCAGAACGGGACACGGCACTGGAGGTGTGGTATCACCAGAGGAAGGAAGGGTCACCTTGCTGCTCCTTCCAAAGAGTGATTCCCGAAGCATCATGTGTAAGAATTCAGAAACGGTAAATTTCTTTAGGTGGTGAAGTATCATGTGCTCCAAAATTGCTTTCTCTCAATATCTTGTAAAATATGTTGCTTAGAGTTAACAAAGAAATGTGCTTCTCTGGAAGTTTCAAAACMTGTGTTTTATGAGCTTCCTTSTTTTAGCATTCGAGAAGCGCCCACYGGCTGCTTCTTGACCAGCAGAGGGCACGGACAGCACAGGGATGTGAAGCCTGAAGCCAAAAACCAGCGCCTTCTTCGAGACGCGAGAGTACAAATTGTGTAAGGTTCAGCCCACGATGCCTTGCTGTAGTACAGTATGCGAAAAGTTTCTATAGAACTATTTCTATGTTGGGTTCGAGGTGTTTATTGCGCATAATTTTCTTTTTTTCAAAGCAACTGATCTTAGAGATGGAACAGAAGTAATTTCCCACCATCTGTAATTATTGTCTTGCATAAATCATATGGATCAGTAGAAGGAGAACTAAATTTGCCTTGCCAGAGCTTCAGATTGTGAACCATGTGATCCTGTCCTGACTTTCACAGACTGGATAACACATCTGGGTACTGGTTTATTAATTTGAATGGGTTACTGCCATCTCCATCTGAAACTAAACTGATTCATCCTCAGCAAGAAAGGCTTTTGGCACACACGCCACAGGAACTCAGTTTTACCTGCTTAATTTTAAGCAGGTGAAAGTTCCTTACTGCAGCTCAGTGTAATTTGGGTTCTCAGTATATTTTCTTCCTGTTTATCTTACATAGCATTTGCAGAACGTATTTTTAAGTAGACATGGGTTTGCTCTTCCTAGTCTGTACTGATTTATATGGACTTGACTAGATTTACTATTTGGATGCAGATTTAACCTGGGCAGTGCTTCTTTCTGGAATATGGTCATTGTGCAGATAAACTATATAAAAATCTGGACAGCAGGGAGCTGACACTAATACATGGAGGGAGGACAAAATTTTGTCCTTTGGGCATGGCATGGTCTTCATCTTCCCAATTTAACCAGTAGTGCCAGGATCAYCATTATTTTTTGCTTTCACCCGCGTCATCACACCCCCAGCTCTGCCAAGAATTAGGACCTAGAAACCCTGATCAGGTAAAAGCCTTTTATAAAGAACTCACCTCAGTGTCCATGCTGGGTTCTGGCTGACTTGGCAAGTCTTTGTGAAATCACATTAGTGTGGCACAAAGCCCACACTGATAAACTGTCCTGAAAAGTTATGTCAGATSCCACTGACCAGAATGTATTGGCTGTGTCTGTTGGCTACAATCAGCGTGGCACACAAGGAAAATTTTATAGATAAAAGATGGCCTTCCATCTGTGTA
>NW_026623299.1:135543-212008 GCF_030028575.1 Malurus melanocephalus
TCAAATGGTTATTGAGTTGTTGTCAAAATATCTCCAATTTTCTGCACATGATCTTGCAGGAATGTTYGTAGGGAAATGTTTTGTGTTATTAAAGTCTTTATAGAGCTGAGTAAGTCCATATGAGGTACTCTGAATTTATCTGTGAAGATGAATATTTTTAATGGCCTGCCAATGCCAGTAGTTTGTTGCCCAGAGTTAATTCTTTCTTAAACCCAAATTTAAAATATTTGTGCCTGTTTATTATTAGCTAATTTGTGTTGATTAAAATGTAGTGCAGAAGTAGTCATTGATTTCAGTTGTATCATTTCAGATAGGTGGTCATTTATGCAAAAGGTCCCAAAATCCCATCTAGAAAAGATCATGGGGAAAAAAGTGTTTAGTCATTTTTTAATACAGGAATTTGGTTACAGAGCTGAATAAAGTAAGACAAGTTTTATTTTCAGAAATCAGAATTTCTGAAAAAAATGCCTTTTTGTTGTCTTAGGTTGGACATGAAAAAATCGACACTGATGTAATTTTAAACATCTGCACCATTCAGCTAAAAGTTCTGAATTAGAAAATGAAAGCTTTTATTGCTTGCAGTCACAAACTGGAAAATGTGYTCAGAGCTATCTTTTCATTTTTAACAGATTATAATTTTCCATGTTAGAGCAAATTTATCTGTCAGACAGCAATACAAAGGGACTTGGTTTAAAATCTTTTTTTTTTTTTCAAATGTGTCTACCTTACCAATCTGTGTATGTACGCAGATGATGGATACAAAGGTATCTGCAGAAATAATTAATTTTCTAATTTAATGTAGACATGTAATTTTGAAATGTGGACTTTGACAGAGAAAAGTTACCCAAACCTGAATAAATGGCATAGATACAGATATATTCAKATATATCACATAGAGAATAGATKACTTCATTTATAGAAYGTGTCAGTGTTAGTGTGAGTTAGAAATTGCTGGCACAAATCATGTCTTTGTAGAGTATCACTGAATATCACTGAATCTGTGAGGTAATTTAGATTATGGCTGGCAAGGAGAGTAAGGTATCCATGTTGGGAAAAAGCAAGGTGGGCTATCATAATCACATCTTTTAGGGGTTTTGTTTAATACTGGCTTGAAAGTAATGTCTCCCTTGTGCCATATGGAAATGTTGTCTGAGTTATAATTGAAATCACCAGCACTTTGTGGACATGGAAAAACAGCTGGATTCAAATAACATCTGTGACATTTTTAGGAAATTTTTTATTCAGCCTGTATTTYATTACTGGACCTGAAACCACTGCAATTGTTCTAATGTATGATCTCRTCTTTTACACACTTAGAGGACCAAAGTGAAGGAAATGCTACCTCGTATAAAATGCTATAGTTCTTCCTTGCAGTAAGAGATTATTTTATATTTAACACCTACATATTGCAAACAACAAAAATCTTCTGGAAAACCAGGTGCTATACACATTTTTATCCTCATAGAGGCAATGAAAGAACAAAAAATATGTAATATAAGAGCAATGCACAGTTTGTAATGTAGCACTGGCTGGCAAGAAGGTACCATGAGCATAACTGTAGTGTAAAATTATGCATGGCACACAGCTGAAAAGTTTCATTTCTATTTTATTTAATTTTATTTTTATTTACAGTTTGTTTCTAACCTTTGTAATTTAAAAATATTTTTTGAGTCCTCAGAAGCTGCTTTTCTGAATCAGATGAAATAATAATCAAAGGTTTTCTGTTCTGTTTTAGGAGACTGTTTACAGTTTGCTTCCACTGTTTCACCAACTCCAGCAGGTGTTGATAAATAGCCTGTTTTRCACATGACAGTAAGATACAGCCACTTTTATTAAGACAAAATGTAAATTCACAGTGTTCTTTATGTACCAAGATCCAATTTTTAATATTTTCCTCTTTTTAAAGAAACTTAGTGAAGGTTTTTCAAAATGTTGCAGAGGCTACAAGYAGGATCAAATGATTTATTAGCAGATTAATCAAACTGCAGATGTAGCAACTAGTTTATGACTTACAGACTGACAGGTTCATAATCCTTAAAATAACAATTTTCTCTGGCATAAAAGGCATTCCTTTTACTGTGTCCTCATTAATTTAAAGAGTCCTAGTAAATATATTACTGTCTCCTATTCAGGAGTGTCTTTTACATTGCTTTACTACTTACAGATCTTCATTTAAAATAACTCTGATGATAACTTAATGTTAAAACATAACTTAAATGATGTAAAGTCACAAACTCAAAAAGAGTATGAAATCTGAGACAGAAAAGGAAATACATAGGGTCAGCTACAATTCTTTGCAGTACGTTTGAAGAAAAAAATTTGATGGGGAGGGATATTCTGAGAGCATGGCAGTGCATGTAGCCTGATTAGAGGAGTTTGTGTCTGAAATGAACACAAGATGTCACCCTCGCTGTGAGAGAGCTCCCAACACAGGAATGCCTTTAGTTGAAGAGGAAAGAGAGCGAAGGATTCAGGTTACCTTATTTTTTTATAAAAGTTGTCCATCACATGTTATTCCTTCATTAACCTATCCTGGAACACTTTTTCACTGCAAAATTATCTCCACGTTGCTGAATATTTATAAGGAAATTCTCTCATGTCATCAGATTTTTAATTGTTTTAAAGTAGATTCTGAAATTCAGCATCRAATTTTATTTCCTTGAGTAGTAACCCAATGTTTCTTACAGTGTTAGTGAAAAAGGTGATGGAGAACAGAGTGCCATATTTTTCTGAGTTTTCTTCAGTCTCATTAGTTTTCATACATTTACCTAGAAGTCTAAACGCTTATAGAATGATGCAATGGTAACTATTGTGAAAAACTTTCAGATAACATMATGAGCTGAATTGTTACATTTTTTCCTAAAATGTGTAAACCTTTTTATGCTGAAGAGTAACATTTTCTTCATGTAATAGCTTGAAATCCCCATTACCTTTATTTTAAACAATGCAAAATATTTCCTTTGAGGAAGAAGGGGTTTAAAATCTTTAATTAAACAAAACATTGATTAAACAATGGTATTAGCATTCTTCTTTTTATAATTTATCTCCTTGAGCTCAGGCCTCTGAATTCAGTTATGCAGATAGCATGCCTATGTTCAAAGTGACATYTATGCTTTAAACTGTTTGTTTCCTTGAAGACATCCCAAGTGTGGGACTTGTGARGACAGACCTCAATGTCCTGTTGAGTTGTAGAAGCTCCTATTACGTTAAGTGGTCATCCTCATTTCATTTATGTCATCCACACAGCGGGAATATCTTCATCAATAAGGTGAGGATAGCTGTACTTCTACACTCCCACTGCCTTTTTGTGYTTAGATTGCAAGGCCTTGAAGAAAGAACTATTTAAAAAAATGTTTGCATGGAACTTATAGAGACAGAGTCTGTGTTGGACAAAGAAGGCCTGCGTGTATCAGGGAGCTCTGGGCACTACTGTAATACTGGTTAAACAAATGTGTATTACTCGTAACCACCAAAATTGAAATATACAAGTGACAGTAAAATCCTATTTTTATTGCAAAATAAACATCTTGTATACTTGGGACCAAATTCTCATCAACCTGGACAGAGGAGAAAACTTTATAAATAASGAACACAGAGCATGTCAATCTGTGATACCTCCAATTGACATTTTAGCTCATTCTTGAATATCTTCAAGAAAATATCAAATGTGTTCATTCCCACATTTTCCTTGGAGTTGCTTACCCGTCCCTTGCCCAATATTATTAGTATGCTCTTACATCCACAGTTTTACATTACTCTTCTGCTTTACATAATTCTGCATGTCCTTAAACCCAGTGTAAGTCACTTTTACTCATAAGACCCTCTCAGATTGCCATTTGAAGATTTAATATCCCTGAGAATGCGAATGGTTGACTCTTAGCAACCGTTATGTAGTATTACTTCTTCGATTGAAAGTCAGCAGAAGTGTGGGGAGTCAGCCCTCAGAAGAGAATGCTCAGTAGCTTGTGCTATTGGGCTCCGAGCTTTTATGGTTCAGGCCTTTATAAACTGTGTCAAGCTGTGATAGTTATAATTATTGCACACATTGGCTTAACCTGTATCGTGCAGTCATAATGCATTAGCCTTTCCAGCTTTCACTTGCCTGTCCTTTATTAACTGTGACATTTTCCCTTAAAGGTTCAGAGCAAGCATGACTTTATGATCAACTGTAAGCTTTAGCTGAAGTGATTTTTTTCCCCCAAAGAAGAAGATTTATTTGTTGAAGAAACCAGGAGATGGCAGTCTTTCTTAATGAATCAGTTTAATCCATTGATGATCACAATTTCTGTTCTTGTGCCCCAAGATAGGCAAAAAAATTAAAATGAGTTTAAGGAATGGCCACATTTCTTGTCTTGTTGGCACAAGAAGCCATTGCACGYTCTGGTATCTTCCAGAGGCTTTTCTTTCAGTTGTCAGATTTTGAACTATCATATAAATCCAGAGGGAAATGTGGTTTGCCTTGGCCTTAGTGCAGTTTTCTTACCTGTCAGGATTACAGTTCTCTGGTAACACAGAGGAGAAGCCAATGAGTAGCCAACATTCCTGAGACTGTGTCCTTGACCTGAAGGCAGGCCATTTCACAGAAAACTGSCCTAGAAACAAAGCACAATTCATTCATGTATGTCTAATCAACAAAAACATAGTACCTCAGAGACTGTATAAYCTACTCTGTCTCTCTGTTAACTTGTCCCTCAATTTATGTGTCACCATTCTTGAACAACTCATTGCCTCCTCGAGAGATCAAGCTGGTTTTAGGTGGCTGTGGTGCTTTTGATCTCTGTTATGAAATCTGACAAAAAGCAGTGTCAYATCTGTTTATAACCCAGTGGGATAATATTGCCCTGGTGTGTGATTGTCTGTCTTACTGGAGAAATAATTGCTGCATGGCAGTATTAGACACCAGTTTATTTTGAGCTGTTGGCTGCAAGCATAAACAGAAACTTCTTAYCAGTCTAGGTATTTTTCTGTAGAGTAAGCAATGGCAAGTGGCACAGAACAGAAAAGGGCTTTAAATGAAGTMTGTGTCCTTATTGACACAGTGCAACTCAAACAGAGCTTAGGAAAACCATGATCTGCCTTCAATTATTCACTAGAACCTGTGATAGATTTAATTCGAACAAGCTAATAATCTTGTATCTCCCTAGTTATCATGGCCTTTGGACTCCCAAAGCTGCCTCTCAGCATTACCACTGYTTCCCTCAAACTGCAGTAGCGTACATGGGAATGGCAAGTGTATAAAGACCAAGAGCAGTTATTATTCATAGCCACAGCAGGCTCATATATTGTTTGGACCAACATTTTGTCTTTCACTGGGGCAAATTCTTGCTTTGCACTTTAAAAACAGTTCAAATTCTCTTAAACTGATTAATAGCAGTATTAACTCATAACTGACTAATAGCAGTATTACAATAATGAACTGAGTGCATTCTTTCAGACRGTGTTGAATAAGCTGAGCAGATATAGAAGTTAGATAATGTTTATTAAGTATTCTGATGCTACCTGAGCTTGCTGCAGAACCAAGCAAAGAGGGAAAACAATGCATTGCTCAAAATGTCCAGCTATATTCTTACTCATCATATTCGTCGGTATTGTAGGGGGAAGTTTTTGGTTTTTCAAGTTAGAGATAACAGACCTTCCACGCCATATTTTTGTGTAAAGGTCCTTCACCTTTCTTCTGCAGCTCACCATGTTCAGTTTGGTGCATGTTACTCAACGTCTTGGCATTGTTTTCCTGAGCATTCTTGCCTGTAGACATCCTGCAGATGACTGGTTCTCCCAGCAGAGCTGTATTTTTAACTTGCATAGGGGAACATGAGCTGTTCACATCTAGAAGGCAAATGACTGGAGTTTCCAGGATTCTGCCGGTGAGAATTGTGTACATGATAAGGAGTATCTGGGTACAGGTTTGGAATATGGATACACTGAAAGTGCAAAACTCCTTGCTGTGGCAAATCTGCTTGATGTATGAATGAGGCTGAGTGCTTTTACCAAAGTTTGTTATTTTATCTGTGTCACAAAATATCAGAAAGCATTTACCTTAGCTGTGTATATGACATTTCAGTTGCTAGGCAGCATCATGCTACAGGCCTCTAAAAGCCATGTCAAACATTTAGCTAAATCATTTGCCAGAAGTGTTTAAAAGCATAATGTCTCATTAATAATTATTAAATCATTGAGTCATTCAAGGAGAGATGTTCCATCTTTACTTACAAAATGATAGACCATAGGTCATTTACCAAGTATGCAACAGCACATCAAGTATTAGAAATACAGAGCCTTATTGGAGGATATGCATTAATCAAAGAAGAAAGTCATGGTATATAGCCTACTTTCTTCACTCCCCCATTCTCTGACAGCTTAAAACATTCTCATGTGAATTGATAGGTGTAAAGAAACAACAATAATAATATAACCAAATTATTTCCGTGTCGTTATGGGACTGGGACTCAGAAAACACATGTGGAGCTTCTACCTCTGCCACAGACATCCTGCATGGCTGAAATAACTAATTCATGGCCACATTCCTGCCATCTAACCATGGACAGTATCAGAGGCCCTGCATTAAAGTGCTCCAAAAAGCAGTTTCAATGTCACCTGAGCTCCACAGCAGTGTCTGTCTCTCTTCATCGACTGTTGATGTGAGTGAAAATGCTCTGAACAGTCCAAACTTCTGTGCAGTTTGCGAAATCCTGCTGGATGTTTACCCGGGTTTGGAGGTTATGAGTACTACCTGGTTGAGTTGAAGTGCTGTACTTCCCTAGAGTGTTGCTCACACCCTTTGGATGGAGTCCAGTGACCACTATGTTTGCTTWTCCATGATAACTATCAATCTTTGACCCGGGTCCAGCGCATGTAGGGAATCAAAACTCCTGGTTACTCTCGGAGACAGGGTCTGGAGAGCTGCTCCTGTGTCCTTCTGCAAAGCCCTTGGCCTCTCAGGGATATGTTTTGGCAGTTCAGACTTAGGACACACACAGATCTTGGCCTCCTCAGAACAGACATGCCCTTTGAAAGCACTATTTTCAGTTGTATTCTGCCTACAGCATCTTGCCCTAATCTAACTCTGGCTGATGTTGTACAGCTCTTTGTTGGTCTATGAGGCTTTCTCCAGAATCTGATTACTTGGGATAAGAATTTGTCTGCAAAAAGTAAAGACATTTGTGTTGTGTCACAGAATTAGTGTTACTCACTTTTTTTCCTGACAAAAGATAAAGCATTGAACAAGTCTGGCACTGGAGGTGATGCTGAGAGACACTCAGAGAAATATCAAATTAAATTCCCTAGCCAACCTGACTTTAGTGTAGAATATTTACTTCCTCCAGGGAAGTTAAACCTCCAACATGCACTTTTACACATTTACACCCTCTGCAACTTCACACCATCTAGGTAGTTAATCATCTTTAAAAAAAAAAATGTAAAAAAAAATTTAATTACTTAATTTTTAATATCACTACATCTTTCCATTAAACAGCACAGACAGACCTAACAGCACAGAGACAACAGCTGTGGATTTGTGAATCTTTCCTTCATTATTATTGTGCGTTTTCATTGACTTTAAGACAGATGCTTTGAGTTTCATATTCAAAATGATCTAGCAGATTTACACACACAATTTTAAGTATGAATGATTTGAAGAGTCTCTACCTGACTTCTGTGGTTTTGCCTTTTCATGTAGCAGTGAAGATGCAGAATGTAGATATGATCCTGCTTCAAAATTGTGTGTGCCTCTTGTTCTATTGCACTTAATGGGAAAATGTTTATAATTTCAGCATGTAATTTTCTGCTATTCTCAGACAGCTTTGGTGGTATAAGCAGTACTCAGGGTGTGTTTGACAGATACAATTTGATTAATAAAGAACAAACTGGTGAACTAATGCAATGAACTGTATAARGATTAAGATTTTCCTATGCTATTGGAATGGAAATAGACCCTTGAATAAAATATTTTGGGAAACAAATCCAGTAGGGTCTAATTTAAAGAAAAAGTCCACTTACATGGCTAAGTACAGGTTTCTGACTTTTCCTCTCTTGCAGAATTTCCCCCAAAGTTATAAAATAAGAATAATTACTTTAAGCAAATTTTTCTGATCATTTATTCTACTAGGATTTTCTGGAGTACATTTTCAGATMATGGATTATAGGTGCATTTCTCATTATCGCTAATGAGAATTTCAATGCATGATATAGTTTTACTGTGGTATTTTGTCTGACTTGTATTACACCTGTCAGTCTGCTTTCTCCTTCTATTTCATTAATATTTAAATATTAATATTTAAAGGTCAAACTTAGCCTTCAGTGATATTAAAATATATTATTCAGCTTCATCTGACTTTAGGAGAACATTTCTGGGACAGGGAAAAAGGAAAATCACCATACACTTTGCTGTCTTTTAAATCCAGGTTTTTCTCCTTTCTCCAGCAGAAACTGGACAGTTTCCRTCTCAGAGGGGGAGGAGAGAGATTTGTAAAGGAATGAAGAATAACTCACTGTGCAGTCAATGGGAGTGAGGTGCCACTCTTCTTTATACCTGTAGAGTCTTGCAATGAAGAAGTTGCAGAACTGAAAGGTTTCACAGGGTAATGTTTGTCCAGTAGAGTTTCTCAGAGCGCATTTCAACAATATGGCATCATGGAATAAAAAGAAATTGTAAGTTTTTAGTGAATTGATGTGATAAAGGCAGTGCTCCAAATTGAGCAACATTTTTCAGACAAATATATAGACAGCTGAACTGTGTTTCAAATGTGGGATTTTGCATTTTAAACGAAACTCAATTATCCTAGAAATTGCTGATCTGTGTAAATATTTTTTGGCATCAAAATTGGAGATTATAAGGCCAGGTTTGCAAAGAATTATGAGTACAGGGTGTAATAAAACAATATTATTTGACTCAAGACCATRCTAATGCTGATATTTTCACGTGACTGAATCCCCCTGAAAACACCAAAGATATTATATGGCCTGTATTTACTTGCTCTTTTCCAGAAGTTATTCTGGTGCTGCAGAGAAGGTGGAAGAAGTCCTGCAAAGCATGGGATGGATATGCATAAATAATCTTCACTGTATCAAAGCTGTGTCTCCTGTGAATTTAAGGGATTCTGCCATGGCAGGAAGGTAAAACTTGAGCTGTGCATGTGGTGTGGATGTAGATTGTTGCCTACAGCCTGCACTTGCAGGAGTCCTTGCAATATTTGTTCATGTGCACACAAAAGGGTGCCAGCAAAGACCTTGCAGATGATAAACCTCCTTGACCTCAGCCCCTGCTWCAAGAGCAAGGGGGATATGTGGCAGCAGACGGCTTAAACGTGGCATATCTGTCCTATCAACACTGGGTATTGATGCAGTTGGACTTGTGCTAAGGAGCACCAGGGACCCAGCTTTTCCCAGTGTCTTCTTTCAGTGCACATCAAGRGATTATGCAGATTTAAACCCAAATTGTGCTGCACAATGTGGACACAGTAGTGGTTTGGRCTGAGCACAAGTTTGAGCAGATGTTGGTTATATATAGACACACCTCTGGTGCTGGAAGCTGTGCAGCTTGACATATTTTATTGTAAAAGACTGTCAAACAACAGGGAAACTATTTAGTCAAAGTGTCAAAACTCTACTGTGGATGTGAAGCGAAGCGTAATTGTTAACATCAGTGGAATTAAGATCAACCTCCAAGTGCTTCACAGTCTAAATAATCCTGAGAAGACATCATAAACCTCCCCTTATAAAAGTTCACCACTGCTGTTTGCCAGGCTATATTTCTTTTTTTACCATGGATCTACCCATGTCAGAATATGTTGGCTTTATAATGTAAAGAGATCACAGTCACTGAGTCTTTGAACTTGCCCACTGATGCCTTGCTGTAAGGTAGTAAATGTATTGTAAATTGCTGTAAGGTGGACTCTATTTCTTTCGTCTCCAACTTTTTAGCTAACCCAAACATGTTAGGATGTAACTTTTCTTGTCTGCAACATAAATTATAGCTCTTACCATAAGACACAAAAGTAGAAATTGTAAATACGTACACTATAGGACAAGTTATTTTCATCTACACACTATCCAAACCCTTATGTCATTCTTACGACCCTAGAGCTATCTGCTTTTGAAGGTCTGATGTAAATTATAATTAATTTTGTGACTCTTCTCAGCTTAGCATCATTATTYGGTGTGATTTTCTGACCTCGGCTGGTGCTGGGTAATCAAATGCCCTTGCTGTATTTCCAAACACCTCTTTTGAAACAGAGAAGAGCAATAAGAATGTATAATTGCAGAAACACTGAAGGAAATGTTAAAAGTGGGATATGATAACAAGTAGCTGATCTTTTATGATTTTTCATATATTATCAAAGAAGAAAAAAAACTTTTTAATAAGCTAAATAAATCTYCCTAAATTCAATAGTTGAATAGTTCCTCTGGGAGGGTGTACATGGGAAAAAACAACCCCCTTACTTTCTGCTACCATAGAAACCAACCAACCTTAACCAGGACATTGTAAATAAAAAGAGCCCTCTCTGGCTTCATATTTAGTTKGAGTATGCATTAGTTTTTAAATAGAAAAAAAAAATGTTTTCTCAAACATGCAGTCTGTTGATCCCCTCTTAGATTTCTCTGTATTTGCAGAAAMAAGCTTAAGGAGTAATTTTTGACTAAGACCCTAAAGAGTCTACAGAGGCAACCTGAGCACCCCTGTGGGCTTTTAATGTACAGTCAGAAAGCTCCCACTGCATCTCAGCACGGGGCACAGCAGAGTGCATCTCTTCCCTTGCTGTGCCTTCATCCTTCATGTACCTGTCATGGACTGTGGGTTCTCATCATTTCAAGTATTTTTTTGTAATAAATCAAACATTTTCTTAGAGTGGGGCAGCTGACACAGCCACTTTCCTGTAGCTCAGTTCTGATATAAAAAGATATGACTAAGGCTTTCCAAAGAAAGGAGCTGGTTGGTGATTTGATTGAGGAGTGTCCATCTGACAGAAGTATTTGCATTAAAAAGGAGTAAATTCCATTAAAGTGACACAAGCTAAAATCCCCTCAGTGAAGGCACTGAAATCACAAATGAAATGCTGTCTCAGTTGGCATGGAAATTTTGGCACATACCAATTGCTTCTTGTGAAAAAAAAAAAAAAAAGAGTTAACTGGTACGTTTTTCCAAATACCATGTAAAAAGTTGCAKAAAATTTTGTTCAGTTCATTTGACTATTGAATCTACTTTTTTAAATTCCAAACTTTTTTTTTAAAGGCTGAAATTCCTTTTTTTCTCCGTCTGATTCCACTGTACCTCTGTATTTCCAGAGACAACTTCAAAATGTGACAGGTTTTTTGAGGCAAAACTCTGCAAACTACTAATACAGCTTTGAACTGAATTAGCAGCTGGTAGTGTCTTTCCACATGTTGTCTGTATATCTGCTTTTGGTGCTCTGCAAAATTGCACAATACAGACAGAAACTCCAGTGCTCTTTTTGTCCTTGACACCGTGGAGATGAGGCTGGGCTGGACTGGGAACACAACTACAGGAAATGAAGGTCCATCTGTTCTGTTCAGCACAGCTGTACTTTTACAGCCATTTCTTCAGTTTCTCTATTTAATTTGAGAGAGAATATATAAAATGCCAGCAGAGGTTAAAAAGGCTTTCTGCCACTCACTCCTGCTGCTTCAGGAGGGACACATGTCTGATTGCTGTAACTCTCCAGAATAAGATGCTGAAATGCTTATTTTAACATCTGAGAGTGAATTCAGAAGACAAGGCTGGGTGCAGCCCATTCTGGAGAGCTATGGGGACATTCATATATACATTTTTTTTGTGGACCTTGTGTAGTCCAGCTGCACCATTGTAATGAGGAGACCTGGCAAAAAAAACACACTTAGGAAGGATCCTACGCTGATGTTTGTCTGCTGTCAGTTATKCAGCACCTCCACAAGGATAAACAAGTAGGTGAAAGCAGCCAGATCACAGCCCAGTTAGTTCTATATATTTTGCATATATAATGGAAGGCAGTCAGCCTCCCACAGGCTGGGTAATGACAGTGGCTGATTGTCAGTAGGTACAAAATACTGTGTCAGTTGCAASAAATGTATAAATATATCCTGCAGGCACAGCAGGGTGAAACTAGCAGTATTCTGTATGGAAATCTGCTGTTCATTTCTGCSGGGTCTGGGTCAGCCATCAAGGCCTTTTGAAGGACATATGCTGAAGCTGGTTTTTCATGTTGCAAAAGGAAATATTTCCTAATAGTCTTGTCTTTTTTGCCATTGCTGGTTTCTTTCCAGACGAAGCTGCATTTCTTCTCTGACTGTTCTTTGTGTTTTCCCTTTCAAATACATACTTCTACCTTAAAATGCACTGTAGATCAAAAAGTATCTATGTAATGATATCCTCTTCCTTCTCAAAAAGGCTGCACTCAGAGAATAATACTCACTGACTAGCGTGACAAGAGACACCTCAGAATGATTTTTCACTGTTAGCAGAGTGCCTGTGAGGTTTGCTCAGCCAATACACCAAAGAAAAACACTTCTTTCCTTGTCTCTCTYCAGCGTTAGACCCATTTGCTAAGCCACAGCTGTGCAAATACACTGACAGCCAGGGTGTTACACCGGTGAAACCGAGCATCTCCTGTGACCTCCACAGCCTCCCCCTTGATGACAGTGTGCTACAAGAAAGAGCAAGCTGGTGCAAGCTTTAGATCTCTCTGCCTTTCTAGATGGTAAGACTGTTCTTTCTCAGAGAGGCATGGCTCAGTTCAAATAAGAATAAAACKCAGACTCTGGGATTTTTCCAGGTGCTAATGGCTGGGGTGTGGTAGAGGATGTGGATGCCAGGATTGGAGTTTCTCAGGTAGARGCAAAGTCAGGGATGACACAAAGGCAGAATGTGGGGGAGGTAAAGAGGTGTTATATCCATTTTGTTCTTTGGTAATTCTTGTTTGACCCATGGATTGGGAGTCTTTCAAGCTTCAGTGATACCCTCTAAAATGAGAGGTTAGTTCAGGCAAACTCAGGCAGAATCCCATGGCATAGGGCTGTGGGATTAGCAAGTGTGTCCATAGAATGACTGAAAAATGGCTATGATGATGTAAGCTTGGGACAGGTAAAAATGAAATATGAAGCTGTGTTATTTATATTTYTTCCCATTTCAAAATGATGCTTGTCTATATCAACAGTCTACTTTTATTTGGAGCAATACAGCTCAATAAGGCAGCTGCTTAGACGGCAGACTCAAGTATTTTGAGGCTGAAAACTGCCAGATTTATGGTTGTCCATGCAACATTAACTRTATGTCCAGTATCTTAAATTACAACATCCCATTTTATTTCTCTACAGGGTACCWGCCTTATTCAGTGTGCAAAAAGGGAAAGGAATGAGGGCAACTGAACTGGCCTTGACTAATTACCTTGTGCCCAACTTTGTTCCTAATAGCTCCCATTTCACTTGTTTTATATTCAACTTACCAGCCACCTATTGTTAGTGTGGTGACACCAGTCTGCCCTTCCACCTGAAGACTTCTGGACCTTTATAAATGATACATTACCTTTTCAAGCCTTCTGCAAATTAAATTCTTCATTTCTACGAAGGCAGTTAGATACACAAATAGGAAATGATATACTTGGACCCAAAGGCGCCTAGACTCAACTCAGAAATATAACCTCAATTTGTGGACTCCTTACTATCCATTTTAATAACAAATCTCTTGTCTTATGCCCAGTAATTATTGGTTTTCAATACAAATGGGAATCAGAAATCCATGGTCACTTTCAATAGATCTGCAGCAAACTGCTGGAATTATATTTTATAAAATCTCAGGTAGGGTCTTGGAATCAGGTAGAAGTAATCATTCAGGAAGTGATGTAGATATGTTTATCTATTGCTAAGTGACAAAGCCTGAAAGTGAAGTCTCTTAATTTATCCAGCGATATTACTGGAAGAGGAGGCTGGAATGGAAGTGATTTTTCTTTTTGCAGTAATGCCATGTGAAACTAAAAGCTGAAACTTTATCTAAACCCCTATCTTCATTACAGTTCCCCCTCTCTGCTTTCCTCTGCAGTGCATGCACTTGCCATGAATCCTTAAGAAGAAATTGTGAATCCTTAAGAAGAAATCCTTAAGAAGAAATCCCACCTGCCAAATTTTGTGTGAATCACAAACAGGATTATGACTGTATTCTACCTCAGAAGCCAACTCAGCTGGTTAGGGTGGGACTGGTAAGGCTCTAGATAATGGGAATGCCAGAAGGGCATCAGGAAATAGGCTGATATATGAGGTTATTCGTTGTGACAGTCCAGGCACTGTGTTAAGCAAGGTGGATTTTTGCTTGAAAAGATAAGTGTTTCATTAAAGGCATAAACTACCAATTTTTTGGCTCACTTGAAAAAGCTTTTAGGGTGAAAATTAGAATAGAACAGAAAAGGAACAGAAATAGAATAGAATAGAATAGAATAGAATAGAATAGAATAGAATAGAATAGAATAGAATAGAATAGAATAGAATATCCTCTACAAAATACATAATAGAAATATATATTAAAAATCTGATAGCACCAAAAAAAACCCAAAAAAAACCCAAACCAAAAAACAAAGTCCTGCCCTGGGGTGCTGTTAACACCTTGGATTCCCTGTGTTCAAGGAAAGCTGGTGTTATCTCAGGATCAAGGAGAAGAGAATAATAGYAGAAGTTATTGTGGTTGTAATAGATGCTTGTTTACAAAGGARAGGATTTGTTTACATATCTGGGTGGAATAAGCCTGCCAAAATTCCAGCCTAAGCGTAACCACTGAAACTAATCATGCTTGTGTCTTCAGTACATGGTAAGCCAATTTTTTTACTTAGCATGAAGTTTGCAAGGGGATATCCATTAACGTGAAAACCTACCGTGTAACTTAAGAAATAATATTGGTCTTAATCCTTTTTTCCTTCTATCTCCTCTGCCTCCCCCTTCCTGTCTCRTCCCTGCTGCAGAATGGTGTAGTGSTACTGAATGCTGATGAGACCACACCACGTCCAAGCCCAGCCACTCAGTATTGACCAGCTAAATTGGCACTGATGGTGCCAATTAATATTTCTGATGGGAAGGAGATGGGTGGAAAAGGCTGGTCATGATATTGAATTTTCTACTGAAAAAGGRACTTTGTTTCATTTTAATTTGTTTTTTAATATATTTATTCAAGTGCTGCCTGATTATATTCCCTCCTCTCCATGCCTAAATCTTCTTGTGTTCAATCATCTCAATCTGTTTTCTGAAGATGCACATGCAGAGAGAAGCCAAGACCTTTCAGCATGCACTGAGAGAGATTTATTGTTTATACTTTTGACTACTTCTATCCATCTGTGTGCTTTAGTTGAAATGCTTCTTGATCCAAAAAAATTTATAGACGAGACAAGCAGATTCAGAAAGGAAACCAAGGCAGAGAAATATCAGAATGGAGGGTGGCATTTTGTAATTCAATATTTGTGCTATGTRAGACATATATACAGTATATTTGAGTAAGATCAATTGGTACAGAATTGCTGTTGAGGTCATACTAGAACCAAGAGAAAAAACAGAGAGGCAGTGGTTGCTATTAAGTAGCAACTGAATACAAGTGTTTGCCTGTGGATGAAGCAGCTCTTCTTCGATGAAAAAACTGATGTATTAGAGGGAAAAAAAGGTGATCCTTGGCTCTGAGAAACAAGTCCCAGGACTTAGGAGCTGTAAGTATAATCAATAACATGTAAGTGATGGTATCTTTGAATTATGGAAGGTTTAAAATATATAAAATATGAATTACAGTTTCTTTGTGCATTACCAAAGAGGCTGACTCTTTAATAGACACATTACTTYGGAAAGAGCAATGGCATCTATTTTTTCAGGTTCTTCTGTCTAATAACAGTCCCTAGACAGTAGGAGCAGTCACACTAATGCACTGCAATATAAAGTATACTTCAAAACCATTTTCCTGACTGCAGCTGTCAAACACAGCAAATGTGTCCTACCTAGTGGCGTACACACATTTCTAAAATTRAATAATGGTCATCTCACCATTTTGTTGAATTACCTCACTGAAAGATATGTAGACAATTAACCAYAATGGTAAATTCAATAATCCCAGAATGGTTGATGGTGGGAGGCAACTCAGGAAACAATCCAATCCAACTGCCCTTCTGAAAGCAGAGTCCGCTAAAGCAGATTGCTCAGGATCCTGTCCAGTCAGGTTTGGAATAGTTCTGAGGGTGGACACTTTACAGGCTTTCTGGGAAACCTGTCCAGAGCACGAGAACTMTCTGAGTGAAAAAGCTTTCCCTTATTTATACATATATTTATATTTCAGTTTGTGGCCATTGCCTCTTGTCTGGTCTCTGGCTACTGCTGAGAAGAGTCTGAGTCCATTTTCTTTACTCTCCCAACAATTATCATTATGCACTTCTGAGACCACTACGAGTCTTCCCTTCTCCAGCCTGAACAGCCCCAGCTCTCTCAGCTTCTACTTGTATCCAAAAGCCCTCAGTAATCTTTGTGACAATCTGCTTATTTCCATATCACAGGTTCTCAGGATCACACATGTATGTGTGTCTTGTCCTGGGGAAGCCAGAGCTGCACACAGGGCTCTAGATGTGTCTCATCAGGGCTGAGCAGAAGGGAAACATCACTGTTAGTCAAAAGTATGTTCTGTCCAAAATATCAACTATTGCAATCCAGTCTGTTAACATAACCCAAAATGTAAGTGGAAGTGCAAGAGTGTGGCTTGCATTATTCCATGGTTTTCCTTACTGGAAACTGTAGTGCGTGTTCCTCTGCAGCTGTGAGCATCTCTGAATTTAGTAGCACATTTCATTATCAGAAATGTAGTTTTAGAATCTAATCYAAAACATTTATTACAGAAAGTTCACATTAGCAGATCTATGTCTGCTGTCTAATGGTGGTGTGCTGCACTGGTTGATTCAAGGCAGTTGAATTATCCTGAATCAATTCTTATCAGAATTAGATGAGAGTATCCATGCCATTCCTAAGTTTTATGGTAACTTATGTAGAGTTTGTCCAAATTAGAGAACAGGCAGATGGTTGCTTAAGCAACTTGAATTTCTACCTGAGTGCTCTGCTGAGAGGCAAACACTATAAACGAGATTGTCTGTAGCTGTTTATATTTTCCTTTTCTCCTGGGTTTTCCCTTTTTAAGGAAAGCTGAAATGGTGTGCATGACACATTGGTGCAAAATGCTTCAGTTTCTCATGGATGAAAGCTACATGTAACTCTGACTGAGGCTTATGAAAAACAGTGTTTACCTTGATCTTTATGTACTACTCACTTTCYGTGGCTGTGGCTGTTTTGCTTTGTGACAGATTTCTCACAAGTCGTGTAAGAAATCTATGGCAAATGATTTGCAGGGCTTTCCTTCTAGGTCAGCAGTTTGCAAACACTCTTTCAAAAGTCAATTAAAATGTTCCATTTTCTCATTGGCATGAGGATAGTAAATGGAAGAATTTCAAGGCTTAATACGTCTCTCTCYCAGAAACACTTCAGCTTGCACAGCTGCGAGCAGAGGCGCTTTATYGGAGATTAGTTTGTTCAGATTTCCTCCTGAAAATTGTTAAGAATTCCATTACTGTTGTGGGGAAGGGCCTAGAAAATAAAGGCTATTGCTATCTGTTTGCTGAAGGAATCAGTTAATGTAACAGTTAAAGGTAGTTGGTGCTTTGCTTAATTGCAATCTTTTCTCATGCAGCATCGGGTAAAAATAGAATTGCAATATGTCCTGCACTTCAAGTTGTTCATGTCTTGTACAATGTCTTATCTGTACTATCTACAGGGGAGATCCAAAATTTGGGAATGATGTCTGTGCCTCTCTTCTGGCAGACACTATTGCTCTGCTGGGCAGGTTCACCTTGGAGGGGAAGTGCTCCCTTCTCCTCCCTGTCCCACAGTAGCTGTGGGACACWTTTCAGCTGCAGCCACCCCGTGTCCCTGGCAGCCTCTGCAGGTGAACTGCACGTGTTTTCATCCACTCACAGCATTGCTGTCAGTAGCCATGGCTTCATCCAACAGCATCATGTGGTTCTGTACAGCTAAATCAGCATCAAGGACTAAACAAATTTGGACAAAGACACGTAGTGCAAAGGTTGKGCTCGGTTAATCATGCTGCCCTTCAACACGCAAACGGTGATTTTGCTGAAGAAAAGTTTTTATTGACTGGAAAAAAAGAAGTAACTTCTTGCTTTCCTCTTTCCCCTCGCTGCAAAGTGTGTGAGGAGCTGGGGACTGCCTCCTGCCTGCCCCAGCTCTTCTCACCCAGCTATCATCAATTTTCAGATGGTCTTCTTCAGTTTTGATACATCTCAGGTTGGTTATGTTCAGCCTTCTACTGGTATACCCTGGACTGTTTCCTTCATCAGAGGAATTGTCAAGCTCCTCTCTTCTTGCTGCTCTGTCTGAACTTTATAATTCAGCCCTGTCYGAAGGGCTTGTGAGCCTGAGGAGCTCTGCTCTGACCAAAGTGGGTTTGCTCGATAGGCTAACGGCAAATTTTCTGAGTCTTTCCTGGTACCTACCCAGCCTAGCTTATCTTTGCATGAGCTCCTTCATCTATAATTAATACATGTCAGAGATGAATCTCTGCTATGAAATTTTCTTATAAGTTCTTCCATAAAAATATTTATCAAGTTCTTCTCACCTTGACCATAGCAGAGAATTCCTTTGTTCAATTATTCACAGTCCGGTGAAGGACTCAAAAGTTCAAATAGCATTTTAATCACAGATTGGGTGGGATGTGCCATAGGCTTTGTACTYTGAGTCTGTCTTCAGAAGAATTAAAGTGTTTTTTTCATGGATGTATTTTGAAGGCCTTATTTTAATTACTTTAAGAAAGTAAGTCAATACTGCCTCAGAATTACTTTTAAATATGTGAAAGTTTGGTGCAGGGATATTAATAACCTGACTTTTCCCACTGTGCTTAGTCTCYGCAGCTTTCATTAACTTCAGAGAGACTTGCAGTCACCTATACTTCCTACCACAATTTTTCAACCTTTCTTGACTCATCAGTGACAGAGATGGGAGAATGAGTCATATTTTTCATTAATGACTGATGATTCTGAATATACCAAGGCTCTAATTCCCAGAAATCTCCCGAGAACCCTTTTCTTTTGCCTGTCTTCCTCCAGCCTCCCACCTAAACAACATGGTAAAAAATCTTGTTTTCAAAAGTCAGACTTCTTCATTTCCAGGTTTCAGATTAAAACAGAAAATGCAAAGTTCTGAAAAGCACCTGTCACTCACAAAGGTCCTGGAAATGACCCCTTTCATTTAATTTCATCTCCAGCATCCCTTGCAATTCACTCTGCCACTTCTGTGAAGGCGATTCTAGTGTTTTCATCCCATCCTGCTAAATTGASAATAATATTTCTATTGATTTAGAAAGCAGGAGGATTAAGCTGTAGTGCATGCTTTGCTCCATTGTGCCAGGGAGTGCCTTATAACCAATTTATAGCACATGCAGCTGTGGTTTACTGAGTGCAGTTCCAATATCTAACTGTTTACATCACGGGTGACTTTCTACCACAGAGGGTTATTTTATATTGTGTAAGTGATATGATCTTTCTGGAAATTAAAATTATTTTTTTTTTTTTTTAATATCTGCTGCAACTGCCTTAGTAAAAGCCAATCAGTTTAAGAGCATCTGTSTGACTCACCTGAGCTGGGTACAACTGAAAAAGACTCCCGTTTTTGGCACAGAGGTAGAGCCATAAGTTCACCTGTGTGATACTCTTCTTCARGACTCCATGCTTAGACAGCTTGTGCTTACAGTTTTTAATATTCTGCCCACTGAAATAATGTGATATTTAAAAGAGGAACTCTCAATCTGATAGGATTAGAAGCAGTGCGTTCTGTTGGGTATTTTCTATTAGACTGAGACTGCTCACTGTGCTGTTTCTCAATTCTGAGCTTCTACAGGCCCAGCAATCAAATGGGCAAGAAGTTGGTCACTCTAATAATTATTTTTTGAAGGCTGTGATAAAGTACTTTTTCTCAGTTTCATTATATTTAACAGTATGTATTTAATCCAAGCAAAAATTCATCTACAATAATTCCTTGAGGTGAAAGTGAAATCAGACTAAATCCCCTTAGGCACAAAAATTGTTATTGTCTTGGGCATGGTTTGCCCATCACTGGTACAGATAACTTGGAAGGTGCTGTTTCATGCTTATTCTTTACAGGTGTAAAATCCTGGGGAGCTGATGKTCCAGGCAGTGGAAATGAGGTTTGGTGGGCAGGAGGGGTATCAGAAACCCTGAGAACAATCCTGCATTATTCTTCCCCTGAGCCCAAGAGTTGCTGGTGCTGTAATGCTGCTGCTCCACATTCTGTAACTCTGCTGAGGGTTTGTCATGAAGGTGCTGCTGCAGGGCAGGGCAGACAGGACACTGGGATGAAGGCCTGAGCCCAGCAGGGAGGATTGGATACCTTTTCCTTGTAGCCAATGGGACTATTCCTCAGCTTTTTGGAAAATGGGGCTATGTTAAGGCATGGAACCTTAAAAATTGAAGTGTATAGGTCCCTCAGCTCAGCATGAGTTGGAATATTCAATATCTGGGCAAAAATGGCCAATCTTCCCTGGCTTGGCATGCAGCTGCTGCATCACAGTTTTCCTCTAGCAGCTGCCTTTGTAGGCTCCCCCTTCCCAGGTACATTCCTGTGCACATCATCTGTGGAAACACAACAGGTCACGGGGCTCCTCCTTGCTCCTGGGTGTGATTAGGCTGCCAACTTGGCTGTCAAACCTGTAAATATTGGAAATGAGAAGGCTGTGAGCACTGCTGTTTTTTRCACAGTATCCCATATGCCAGGGTGTGCTGGAGCTGCTGCTGCAAGGACCTGGTGTGGGCTGCACCTGCAGACTCATTGCACCTGCACCATGAGAAGATGTTTTCCTTTATTGAAAGCTGTGCTTGAGAAAGCAACTAATTAGCACCTAAAGCATACAGGATAAGGTGGCAGATTGGTACTTTGCTGCGCTGTAAACTCAGTTTGGAGAAGAGGGATTTATCTCGGTTTTGAAATGTTTAGTTCTTCCGCTTCTCTTTTCTACATTACATGAGGAGAAGAAAATGGGGAAATGATCAGAAAAGTTGCCTGAATACATTTTAATAATAATTTTAACATAAAAAGGGAAGAGTCAGAATTTTGTTCAAGTAGTTCATCACCATTCAGACAATACAGAGGTTATTGCAGAGCTCATGCCTTTGATTTCTTACTTTACTTTGGCTTGTGTACCAACCAATTCTTGTTAAATATTTATGGACAAGATTAAAGACTTTATAAAACTTAGCAGCTGGCAGCTGTCCTCGCCTAAAGCATAATGCAGACTTTTCATTTTAATTGGATAACTATGTGACTGAAATATGCAAACCCCAGGGGAATATGAAAATTGAAATATGTAAAATATTTTTTTAAAGAAAATACCCTTTTACATTCTGTACTTTCTTTTTCTCTTAGTGGCTTTTATCTGAAGGTGAAATTGCCATTTCTTTTCAGCTTCTTCCCTTTTAAACTATTTAAAGTTGGTTGGTTTGGGGTTGTTTGTCCCACTCAAGTAAAACTTTTTAGATGGAGTTCCTTCTGTTTCTTTTGATCCATGCATTAATCCATGTCCACCAGACTGGGCATGGATTAATATGCCTGCATTCTTTCTTCTGAATTTTTCCTTCTTTCCCTATATTACTTTAATTTTTTTGTGTTCTTAACTGCTACTGTTATGTTACTGGGAATTTTTGTGTTCCAAAAGCAAAAAAAGTGTGCATCCTTGAAGATTATCTATCAATACAATCTTATAGGTGAAGGTTTTCCACATTAGCTGCCTATACACACACATTCTGCTCCTTCTGTTTATCAATATTTCACATACACCTTGCAGCCCAGCTAAAAGAAAGAGCAGCTGTATCTGAGCAAAAACAGAGGATCATATTTCAACCCTATTTCCCCCTGGACCCATTGCTTCTGCCTTTCTAAAACTGTTTTCTTCACTGTCCTAAGCTGCCCTGTGGCCACTGAAGTCAGTAAGGCAGTGGTTGTCTCTGCATAAATGTCTGCATGGAGTGTGGCAATAAAGCAGCAACATTTTCTTTCTTTACCCATTCATTACTTCTCTAAGATTATGGACAGTGGCCCCACGAGWGCAGCCACTCTCTTAACACCCCCAGGATGTTGTCAGGGCCTATTGATTTCTAGGGGTCATGTTTCTGAAGTARTTCAGTTTCCAGCTTTCTCTTCTCTAACAATGGGGCTGTGTTTGCATCAACCTGGATTTTTGTTCCTAAAGCCTGGGACACAACAGTGCTGGCCCAAAAGTTTAGCTGAACTTTGCCACTGAGTTGTACTGGCTTTAAAATTGCTGCTCATCTCTTCATCCAGGACATTGTGACCTAAGATAAACCAGGCATCTTCTGTTCTCATCAAAGGTGTGGGGGAAGCCAAAAACTTCCTTGCAGAGCTCAGCAGGTGGAGAAGAGAGCACACAGGACAGGTAAAGAAAGGTAAAGAGTCTGTGGAGTCTCACCTGCATGGTGATATTCAGGACTGTAATTTGGATTTRCATTGCTAAAGTGGAAATTAGGCCAGACTGTGGAACCAAAGTCTTTCTTCAGGTGTGTCTTCAAATGACTCACCAAAGATCATAGCTGAAATCCTTATCAGAGAATAAAGCCCCCAAATTTGCTTTGTGAATAATAAATTGACATGTCCCTATGGGCCCTGGTATTTGGTCCCAGCATTACTTCTCCTTTCCCTCTTGTCACTTCAAAGCATTGACATTTTTGATTTGACACATAAATGTGTTGTTAAAATGACCCACAAAAAGCAGGAGCTACACTGGAGCAGCTGTATTTTGTGCATTTTTATGTGTTTTCTCACCTTACAGCAACAAGAAAAGGATAAGGAGTTTTTGAATTTTATTTAAGGATGTAATTATTTCCCAAGTGTGTTTCCTAAACTACATGGTTGCCTTGCATTTGTTAAAAAGTGAGTATTGATAAGAATATTATCAGGAAGAAACCTCTAATTAAAATGACCCGTTTTATTTGTTCTTTCATCTCCTTGTGACAGAAAACAAGAATCAACAGTTGATATTATACTAATTATGATTTATATTCATAACTTAAATAAAAGTGTATAATATCTCTTTAGTTCAATTTGTATTCTTTGAATATATAGGGGACTCTTATTAGAAAGTGCAAACAAGTTTAGCTGATCTTTTTGAAATTATTGAAAACATTTAAAATACTCTTATCCAATGCTGTATTATTAGTGTATCTTTTTTTCTCTTCTTAAGCATTGGGCTGGGATCTGTAATGCCAAAATTCTTAGTTGGATATGAGGATCTCCAATAGCTGTAAAAACAGCTCAGCCAGCATTTACATATAACAGATAACTGTGGTCAGAGTGCACCAGAGAGCATTTACCTGCCATATGTATTTCTGGGAGGAATATTGACCTCAGGGTTTAGAGGTACCCTGGGATTATGTCTTTTCCTTCTGTAGCAGAACTTTTAAAAATGCAAAGGCCCCTTAAGTCCTCTTTCTGTCATCCTGTCTGGTGTGTGGGCCAGTAATTTCCACTTTCACCCATTTTTGTTTTAACCACTGTGATTAACCTCCACTCTGCTTGGTGATCCAGGCACAGAATCTGGGTTGTGTCCCGTAAGGATTCAATATCAGCTCTTTCAAACAGGGACTCTTGGCATACACATTAAATGRGTATAATCCATGCAGATTAGATGCATTAATTGGCTGCACTGTCTTGTACACTTTATATAAACTCTGTGATGGCATCTCTAATATCTCATGTTTTTTTTTTWAAATGGCCTGTCATATTATCATCATTTTCCTACTTTGTGACCCAAGCACTGCTGAGAAACATCCTCACCCTGGTTTTCTTTGTTCCACTGGAATTTCTATGGTTGAACAAATATATTGAAAGAAAAAAGAAGGTAGGTTATACCCCCAATTTCTTAATCTCATAATCACATTGGTGCTAGAAGTAATCTCATCCAGCAAAAGTCACRTTTTTACTCTTCTAATACACTTTCTGTGACAGGTCTGTGAAGGAGATAAGGGAGTTATGTCTACTGAAGTGAGTTTTCTATTAACTCCTCTGGTTGGTGTTTTGGATATATGATAGTTGGCAGTTTTACTGCTACCTCTTTCCATATGATAAAGTATGTTTGCTGTATATAGCTTCTGAAACCTCTTACAWGCTGGGCATCCAATCTAGAGGTGACAACATGATGAGAAAAGGCTATTGGATGTACTGTCTTGAAGCTCTTATGATATTCCATTCCAGTTTTGTTCTGTCTRTCCAAGTTCTTGGGTTGTCCCTGTGTGAGAATGCAGGAGTAGAAGGCAGAAATCCTTTCTATTGCATGACTTCTTCACTGGGGTGCATGGGCTAGACAAGTGTGCATCTCAAGAATATCTCGGCCTCTAGGTTTTGGATCATGCTTGTGACATCACCACCCCCCCTCCCCTTTTGTTTAAAACATTTGGGATTTTTTTACCCCCCTCAGTTGTGTATTGTCTGCACAATTCAATCTGTTTCGATACTTTAATCTAAAGAGGACATCTGCAAGACCAAGACAAGTTTGGTTACTTGGCAATCCTATAAAAACCATTGGCCCAGCAMAAGCCTTACATGAATTAAGAARGAGATTTAGCATTTACTTTGTTGCTGCAAGCAGAATCTCTCTTATTTTGACTTGTGCTACCTAAAGGGCTATAACATTCTTGTGAGCTGGAAGAAGGGTTGGAGTTAAGGACTCCAGGGAGTTTTGCTTGAGTTTTGCTTTTACTCCAGGGAGGATGCTTGAGGAAGGTGAGTAAAGGTCTCTGAGGTACGCAGTTGGTAATTCCCAATGGCTACATAGTCAGAAAGGAACTTGTTGGTGCTTTGCAGCAAGAAGGTGTGATTCTGATTAACTGCAATTCCCCTTGGCTCAGCCGCTCCCCAAGGCCTCTGGTTCAGTCCCTGAAGGACATCAGTTTTATCCTGAGGGACATCTTYGTTCCTGTCCTGTTCTCATGACTCATTAACTCAGCAGCTTTTAGGACTTGGTGCCAGCTTGTCATGATCTAACTATAGATCATCTTCTGCCCTGCCACTGCCTTCCAGCTGGCACCTGTAGCTGCATCTTGGCTGGACCCCACCTTTGCAAACTTCAGTTTCAGAGTTACTGAACAATATTCAAACCAGGAAAGAAGTCCYTGATACACAGCTTTTCTCCCCTCTTTTACAAGTTCTTGTTCAAGGTGAGTGCAAAGAGTTTTTCAGAGATGAGCTGTCTGCATGTGAATTGTTATCTCTGAGGGCAGCTCCTTGCAGTTAAGCAGTACTTGGGAGTGCTGTGAAAAAAACAGATCCAGGGCTKTTGCAAACAGCTCTGGTTTTGAGTTGTGCAGTGGAATGTATTTGGAGAAATGCCAGCATTGTCTGGGGATGGGGTACATGCAACAGGGAATGACAGCATCCATCACCACAGGGAATTGAGAAAGGAAAATGTGACCAAAGGGAAGGTAATGAAGTATAAGGGAGACTTCTCAGGAAAGAAAAGAGAGAGGAAAGAAAAATGCCGATGAATAAAAAAAAAACAAAAAGGTGGAGCAATGAGACTTCCAGTGTTGGCAAAAACATCACAAAGCCTCATAAGGAAAAGCAAATAGGGAGACAAAAAGGAATCAATGAGATTGAAAAGCTCCCACATCTTGGGAAAGCCTTTTTATCTGCCACACAGCCTTCAGCCTACAAGAAAGCACCCTACTGCTTAAAGGACAGGCATTGGAGCTTACATGGCCAACAGCAAGATGTAAATGAAATTAAGTGGGTCAAAGGAAAGAAAAGAAGGTGCATTTTCTTTTGTCATTAAAATCCTCACAAATKAACTTTAGTCTTCTCGCAACTCTCAGCTTCTGCTTTTTTTCATTTTTACATTTAGGATTTAATTATCAGGCAAATTTTGTATATTTCTTTTTCCTTCTGATCACTCAGATRGAAAAGCAGGACCTACTTTTCGACTTTCAAGTCTTCATGCTGAATCCCTTCAGGGCTTAAGAAAACTTGAAAAAGTGATTACTTTTCTGTTCTTACCCTTCTTCCTTCCCCTGCCCTGAAATTTCAGCAGGCTTTTGTCACCATACATTCAGATTGAAAATGAAAAAAGCAATTAGAAGAAATACAGCATATTCCCTTGAGTCCCCMAAACCTTATTTATCTGCAGCCTTTGGCCTTAATAGCAGAAGCCCAATATCTGCTTTCTGACACAGTTTCCAGGGATGCTCATGCATAATAGCACTGGCATGGGGAAACTTCTGAAGTGATCAGGGAACTATGACTAAAGACCCTCCTAAGGCACTGCCTTGAAAAGCAAACTCAAGATGAAGTATCTAGTTTCTCACAGTTGGAACAGYAGCACTTAAACTGTAAAGCATTAATTTAACCAAGCCTTTTTTTTTTCTTTTTCCTCAGAATACATGGCTGTAGGACAGCTCAATTTTTGTTACTTCCAAGTWATGTTTTATGAGTATTTCATACTTCTTAAGTGGGCAGTAGAAAGGTTTCTAAGTGCTTTGAAGATTGAAAGGAAGATACAGTGCTAGTATCAAAGGCAATACCAGCAAAAATAAAAACAGGCACACAGAAGACTATCCATTTTGGGCTTTGCTCTACTGGACAGTAGTTTTACATCAGGRAATTTTTTGTCCTGAAAGCTGAAATAAAACAAAAAAGTGGCAGACTGATGATGAGACATCCCTTTTATGGATAGTAAAAGTCAGAAGTAGGAAACCAGAACTGGGAGTTACATGTGTCCTTGCCATCCCCAATGGATTTGTGGAGAAGAATGTGGAATTTAGAGAACAATGACTCCTGACCAGGTAATCTGGTCCACATGGAGGCCATGTGGTGAGGAATCAGAACCAAGTAGCATCTTTGAAGTTCTTATACTGTGCACCTAAGAAGGAAAACCATAAACCTCTTTCAACTKCATCTCCATTTTCCCTTTACATTTAATCTACAGATGCACCCTCTTCACCATTCCACCTCACCCAGTGTATATGCATTACTCCAAAAAACCAATAAAACCCAAGCATGGTCCTAATTTTTCATAAAGTACACAAAATCAGCTCCTTTTTGAGATGACACTTTGTTTCAGTGTTTGGTTTCTCCACTCCCACACWCATTACAGATAGCCTAAAATGGCACAGGGACTCTGTTGAGCATGATTTATTGCCTTGATTTATCGAACTGAGCAATGACAGAGCTCCCGCTTGACAAGTTTTCGTTTCTTCATGGCAAGTAATTAGCCTTCATATTGCCAAAGGGCCCTTCAGCTGCCCTGTCAATGCTRCTCCAACCTAATGAAAATACATCATCTTATCATAGTGAGACATTTACATTATTCACAYGCTGCTTTCCAGTAGCCTCTCATTAGCTCCTGCCTCCTTAACTGTGCTGGTTTATTTGCTGCAGCAAAACAAAAAATAYGATGCTCAAGGAGGAAGGGAATCRCCCAGCTGCAACTTTGCCTCGCTGCTGGGTTAAAATGAGGTCTTTGACACCCCCATGCCAATGATTTTGAAGAGAGAATGTGAGGATATACACCCCAGCMCACATTTGTGGCTATATATTTTCTTTTTAGCCTTCGCAGAGCTGCATCCTGTCATTAGGCACAGTCACAAATAACAGGTACTGTTATAATCCACACTTCATCACAGCCATAATCCCTCTCCTACCTCTTCCCCTGACAGGAGGTTTACAGCTCTCTGATCCTGGTACCGACCTCATCTCCTGCCAAGCTGCCAGGGCTCTAGCAGCAAAAAAAATCTATAACCACATTCCTGCCTCTTCCCAACTGCCTGTGGGGAGGATAAATGTCAGGAGTGCAACAACCCTGCTATCTCTTTCAGGCTGAGACTGAGCCCTGCGGGCAGACAGAGCAGCTGGGGAGGAAGAGGAGCTGTGAAGGTGTGTGCCCAGGCCACAGTGCTGCCAGGTTTATAGAGAGGAAGAAGATCTGCTGAGCAATCCCATAAAATCTCACACACACCCTTTCAGAGGTACAAACAGCACCTCTGGACCAACTGGTTCTCAGGGGGCAGTGGTGTCTCTGTTTTCTGATTGCCTTCTGGACCAGGGGACAATGGAATATCACTCTGAGCTGGGCACTGCTGTTCCAGCTCTGTTCCAGCCTGGGCTAACACTGCTGCTATCCAGTTGCTCAACTTTCAGGGTTTGGAATAACCAGGTTTTTGCTGCTGAGAGGAAAGCATAAAGGTGTCTCTGTAACTAGCCCTAGAGAATTGCAGCTAGAAGTATTAGGTCTAATTTAGCCCTACTGCAAAACCATGAAGRACAACAGATGTTTTTTGTGGAGATCTATTTAGTCTATTGTGATACAACTGTAGTKGTAGGATAGAAAAAAATTATTGTGAAATTCCCTCATCTTTACTGGGTAGCTCATTAAAATCTCATTAATGGAATAGTTCAAGTTTTGTCAAGTTCCTTGAGGCAGTTCTTTTTATGGAGATAGCAATTCTTTTGCTAGCAACTGAAAGGTGAATTACCCTCGGGTAAAGYATGGAAATACCCTAAGATCTTTTCACAGTGAAAAGAACTGTATTAGTGGTGAGGTTTCATTCTTCTTTTCTCCTTCTTTTTTAAAATTAAATTGCACGTAAGGAATTTTTAAAAGTATTAGCACATAATGTATTATCAAGAGTCTATCAGCAGTTCTATGATAAACTTCCATTTTTAGGTTGGGYTATATAAAATCTCATTTTTAGGCTGATAGTCAGCAGTAAAGTTAGTTGGAAACCATGCTGCATAGGAGCTGTGGCATATTTATCTCATATTTCAAAATCAGAAACTTTCTGTGGGATAAGACCAGTGTTAGAGCCAGGGTGTGTGAGAAACACATAGCTAAAATACAGGAGATGGTGGAGCTGGATTTCAACATTTTGAGGCAGGAATGCTACTTTTGTGCAGTCAGGCTTTTACCCTTTATCTGGGACCACAAATACTGCTTGAGWTGAAAGACCTTGAAATGTGGACAAAGCTGTTCATAGGAAGCTTCAGAACCTCCCATTTGTTTCACATGGGCCATCATCTGCTGTAAAGCAGTAATAAAGTAAAACCTGGATCGATTATCTAAAGAAGAAAGATCTATTATCTCTGAGATGTTATTAATCCCATCTCATCCAGCCTAAATATATTTCAAACTGATTAATATTCCRAGCTGTAGCTGTAGGGGCATTCTGTACCCCTTTCAAGCTTTCCATTTATGAGCAGGCTAAATTTGCATCCACAGAGTGCAGCTTAAAGGCAGRTGATTTTCCAGTGCTCACAATTTCTGTACCTAGTTTACATGCAGAACACTGTACAAACCTCAGCCAATCAATGCTGATTACTGAGAAGCAGGAAAAAGGAAATACACAGATAAMATTTAAAACCACTTTCAGAAATGAATCCTCAGGACTTTCAAACAAAATTGGTGGAAAAGGCATTATTGTCTCCTACTTGAGCTGTGCATTTGCTAATTTTTTAGGCTGTGTTTTTGGTGATCTCTGATGTACAGGCAGACACACACACAATGTCCCCTCTAGCACACATCCTGGGAAGGTCACAAGATCAGCAGGGTCCCTGTGTCTCAGTGGATGCAAATGCAAATGCAGTGATGGCAATGAAATATGAGCTACTTTTGCCATTGGAAGCTTTATTGATCCTTTTGTAGAGAGGTTTTAGAAGCCAACAGCCTTCACTTTTTTTTTGAGCAAATAGTTCTGATCCAACAATTGAAGGAGTTTCTTTTTCCTATTTTTGTAGTGGCATTGAGTGAAAGGACTTACTTGAAGAATATAAATATATATTTATCAATAATTTCCATAACATATAATTTACTATTTGGAATGTGGATTGATAAAAAGGTGGTTTCTCTTTATGGTAAAAAAAATAAATAAAAAGGCACAAATCCTTATCTTCTGCTCTTTAGAAATCAGCTTACAYATGTGTCTTGGGAGCCCTCTAACTCTGCTCTGCCACATTAATGATTATTTTTATGCATTCTAGTAAGAGGTCCCAAGGAGCTCTACAGAAATATAAAGAAACCGTGGTCCTTGGGACTCTCACTGCCTAAAGCTGGCTGTGAGTCTTAACTTCCTTTCCACACTCTTTAAAATATGTTTTAATGTCTAGTCCAGAGTTGCAATCCAGAAAAATGGGRAAAAAAGGCTTATAACTGATACACAACAAATTTCATTTTGTGAAAGGAAATGTGATCTTTGTGATTCCAAGAGATTAGAACCAAAAGCCATGTGATTCTTCTCATTTTATGTGAAACCTCCCTCTCCAAAAAGCATCTGTGCAGCTGATTAGTTGGATCTTGTGACTACACACTTGCAAATATGGGTTTTGATAGGCCTGAGATTTTTGAATTTTATTTAATATCGCGATCTTGGAACAGAAAGCTTGTAATTTTTAAGATTACAGTTTTGTGACAGAGAAACTAGATCTGTGWAATGGCAAGCACTGCCTTGACCTTGAATTATTTGATTCACAGTGGGATTCATAATGCTTCTGGTTCCTCGGGAGCAACATTTTAAATTTTCACAAGTTGAATCTACTCCAAAGTTGAARAGTCTGACCCAGGGTCCCAGTAGAAAAGCTTTCTGAAATTTGCAAATCTGAGCCTTCACCGTGAAACATAACTTTCTTTAGAACTAATTGTCCTTTTTCAATAGAAGTCTACGTTGTAATGAGGTTTTGACTGCTTGTAGTCGTAACACAGTGAGAGGTGACAGACAGTACTGTGGAAAATTACTTCCTTTAGAAGAAATAGCATATAAACTGAGTAGAAACCACTCCAGCTGCATGAAAGAATACTCAAAATCTCTGAAGATAAAGCTATTTCACTTTTAGGGTCTTCATTATCTTTTTAGCTGCAGAATTAGAAAAAGGACCAGTTATTTCTAAAACACTGTGATTTTCATTCTGTTGCGTTCAATTTTATTTCTTCTTGCTTTTTCTCTTTGCTTCCTTAATATTCAGGATCATTTATCTCTGACTTATGTCCAAATCCCTCATTATTTCATTGCCTGGCTTACTTCCAGAACAGCATGGATTCACAAAACTTTGTACTGCATGATGATACAGGGTATCTATCAAATTCCAGTGCCTGATAAAATAGCAGCTCAGCGACAAAACTGCAGTGTATTAAATAGCTTTTTGGTTTTATTCTTCTACAATGGCTCCCATGTTTGGAATACAGTATAAATATTTTCAATATAAAAAAAATGTTACCATTTCTTAAAATGTATTGTGATTTTTATTATGCAGAGAAAGGTCTRAAATTGTCTGCCTCTACTTTACATTCCTTACTGCAGATAAAGGTAAATGACTCTTAGGAGTCTGACATTTGACCATGGAAATATTCTGTTGTCTTAAGTATAATTAAGGATAATTTTCCTTCTGAAAATTCCTTTGCCAAGTATGTGGAATGCTGCATGGCAAGAGTTAAACTTCAAAAAACCCTGCTGAAATTCTAGGCAATACTGAAATGCTACAAAACAGTTTTGGGAAGTTACTGTACTTCAGAAAGCCTTGGGTCCTTATCCTAATTAAGCTGCATTCCCTGCAGGACGGGGTGCCAAGGTGTTTAACGATCCCTCAATTCTGTGCTGAGCAGCCTCTGCTGTGCCACCACACGACCTCTARCTCAGGATCACTGTCTGGAAAGCGAAAGGGAATTGCATCTATGGAAGGTAATGCATTAGGGACACCAGAAATTACACTTCTGTTCCACTTTGGGTTGACTCTCAAATAAATATGAGACCTTGCCATTGTTACCCTGTGGTAATAGAGGCAATGCTGTACCACTGCCTGCTCTAGATTCTGCCAGCAGYCACTGGTGAAGCACAGAGATAAGTAATTATATTAATTGAGAGGGGAGCAAGGTAGCCACCAGCTGTGCACCTGAGAGACCCAACTTTAATGCACCTAGCACAAGGGTGACCTTTCTTTGTCTGCTTCAAGACACACTGAGCAAAGATATTTACATTTGTGGTCTTGGAAGACCAAAATAAGTAGCAAATTCAGAAACTAGCTAGTGATGGGAGAAAATGTAAAATGCAATACTTAGACAGAAATAATTTATATATATCTATATATGCAGACTAACAGGCACCCTGCCATTACAATTAGTAATGCTGAGGAAATGTCTGACTTTTTCCACTGGTGTTCTTTTCAAAACTGTCAGCTCAAGGGGACTACTGATATGTGATGATGATAACAACATTAACTTGTTCTTGAAAGAAATTGAAAATGGCACTGCTAATAATGYCTGAACTACTACAGCATCTCTGTAAATTGCAAGAATAGTTCAGTAGCATTGGAGAAAGATGTAAATTGAATGAGGTCCCATATATCTTAATAGCAAAGGCATATGATATTTGTCTATTTTACTGATTGCCAAATGTTGAAACCTTGGAATTGGAAGAAAAAATTGCTACTTGGAGAGGA
Organism: Malurus melanocephalus; assembly: GCF_030028575.1. Lineage (NCBI taxonomy): Eukaryota > Metazoa > Chordata > Aves > Passeriformes > Maluridae > Malurus > Malurus melanocephalus. Next base: position 168,046 of record NW_026623299.1, read on the forward strand.
CTATAACAAAACACAACTTAATCACTGTATCTGGCCCTGTAAACAGAGGAAAATTTCACTGAATTTGTACAAAAGCAATATAGGCCAATGAAAAATTATCAGAGCAGTACTCTGGTTATGGTTACAGAAGAATTGGGAAATATTGGTTTATAGACAGGGCAATCAGTAAATTTAATAAGTCACTTCTGTAGTTAGTCAAAGTAATTAACACAAGGGYATATAGGGCAACTTGAGCCAGCAGACTCTGGCACTGGAATAACTGACTGTAAGAGAGCCATTAGCTCATGATTAAGTAGTTTATCACCAGAAGCCAGCGTCTGTAGTCATAAGTATTTATTTTTAATAATTTCTGACTGGTACTAGGGTTACATAGGGCATTACATAGTCTGGGGAAATGGAATTTACTCTATKTCATATGGGAAGATTTTCTGCTTTGCTTATTTCTAGCCAAAATGAAATTTTCATGTTCCTGATGAAATGGGATGTGTTGCTAGAAAAAAGGAAAGCATGACCTCTGGTGATCAGAGTAGGAGGGTRGCCAGCTTCAAAAACAGTATTTACCTTCCTAGGTTTACAGTTTTAGAGCTGATGTCAAGAGGACAAGATAGAAGACAGGACTGTGATTTCCAGGTTGGTGTCTGCAAAAAGGTTCTGCATACTCAGAAAAGAAATTGCTTGGATGAGCATGTTTTACCAGTAGTTAGAGTTGGYATATGACTGGGATAGAGCAAGGATGGTGTCTCTGAAGATGATGACATCAAAACCCTTTAAAATGGGTTAGAGAAGTCTGAATGCAGTCTTTGAATGTAGGGAAAGTGCACTGAACTTCAGGAGTTTCACTGAACTGGAGTTGAGTAAGATCATACAGTGATCATATGGATCATTCAGATAGGTTTGTGAAGAAAAGAACACAACTAGGGTACATCAGCAGAATTCTCCTTTGTCAGACTTCAGTCTAACCAGTCATCCATTCTGCAAAGATAAAAAAATCACTCTCTGATAAAATGAAGTTCACAGTGCCAAATCCTGCCAGAAGGTGGAAAATTTGGGAGCAAAAGAAGATGCTGCTATTAACAATGCTTCCTTTTCCCACTTTCCTTTCATGACTTCTGAAAATACCCATCTGTAACTTGAAAGTTCTAATTCAGGGTTTATAAATTCCACCGCAAGAGGAATCTTTGCACAGTCTTGTGGCGGTGTAGTCGTTTTATCTTCATGCCTGTTATTTCCCAATATGGGATGGCCATTTGTGACAATGGTGGGAACAGAGAACACGAGACCTTCTCATGATTTAAGGAAATCCTACTTCTTCCAAGTAGGATTCTAAACAGTCTGGCACACAGGGAGGGGTCATGTCAATCATAGGCTGCTTCCCTGATCACATTACCTGTACCCAAACCTTTCCCAAACTATGATATTAATCCTGTTTTAAATGCAAATAAACTGCAGGCCAGTATTGTTCAGAATTTCCAAGGCTGATGGGATTATTGTCGCACCACTTGTTCATACRTGGGGAAGGAAACAGATTCCTAAGACCAGAGCTCATCCACAGAAATACCTGAGAATTTGTCACACTTCTTGTTCATGTCCAGTAAATTGTAATTTCCTCTGAATTTTAGTGCTTAGATAACCCTGCTCAACCAAACATGAGTCTTATCAAAATGCAGTGACCCAGTCATACACCATAGGCAAATCACTGGAAGATTTGTGTGGATCTGCTTAGAAATTGCTAGTTATAGTAGAAAGACTTGAAACAGAATGAGAAATGGGAAGGAGTGAAGATGGTAGATCAAGATGGAAGTRTAGAAAAAGTGGATGGAGAAAGCTAAAAATAAGAATAGAAGGTGGCAAGAAATATCTTGACTTTACTAAGTATTTGGCCGTGGTAATTTTAATAAAAGAAAACTACATAAGAGACCACATGGGGGCAGGGCTAAATCAAAGATCAATATTTCTGTGAATATTCCWTGTCTTTATGTTGAAATGGTCATTTTGTGTGAATGGGCCTCACCTCCACTGGCTCTGTTAGTGCAAATAAGGGGTAAGAAAAGTCTTACATAAACATAGAAGGATCACTCATGACATCTAAAATAAATATCTGTACTCTAATATTTGATTAGACACAATCTCTGAAAGTCCTACAGGGTTTTTTCAATGCAGCATATGCTCCATTCACAAGTCTCTCTCCAGTGTAGGAAACAGAGCTGATATTTCTTTGTCTGGTTTTGTCTGTCCATAAAAATAGCTGATTGACATTATCCAATTGTCCTTCCATAGACCAGTGGAAGTTCATGGCATGCATGTCACAAAAACCTTTGCTTTGATATGGTATGAGAGTAGTAGGAAAATACATAAATGGATAGTGCATACATTAGGGATCACATTTGTGAAGTCCTAGAAACTGAGTCCTTGGTGTTGAAATAAGAGATATCCTCTCTTGGGAATTTTACTGTCTGTAATGTTTAAAGAGAAGTTACAATAATTCAAGCTCRTAGGAAGTAGGGATTAATTCCCCAGATTTACTGTTGGAAGCACAGTATATGTTATCCCTTAATGAAAAGAATACGTAACATGAAACAGATAATACTGTAGGTTTTCCATAATACAACAAGCAGACTAGATCCAACCCCCTAAGGCTGTTTGGATTTTAGAGGATTTAAAATTCTGGCTAAGCAGTGATGTTCATGTTATGAGTCCTTTCTTTGAGTTGCTGTGTCTATAGCTTTCTTTGTGCTTAATGTGCATCAACCTGTAATAACTAGGGATCCATACATTATAGGTCTGTGGAAATTTAAAAAAGTCCTCACTGAAAAGCCATACTGAATTAGTATGAAAAAGTCCTCACTGAATTAGCCACAAACCAGTGTGTGGCTAATTCCTCAATGTGTGACTCCTCCTGTAGAGTTGCAAATGATAACTCACACTTGTAGATAGAGCACATGCACAGCAAAGAGTGCTGCTGCCTTAACCAGTTTCATGAGTTGTATTGCTTAATTGGCAATGCTAATCACAGAATTATTAAACATTAATAATCAGGTATCAGTGGGTCATTAATTTGAGAATGTTATAATCACAGGATAAACAAGTGTAGAATTTCGCTGTGAGGTTGAACAATTAATTTCCTAAAGACAAAWGTGTCATAAGTAAGTATTGAACAAATAGCAATTAAATGGAAAAGTATGTGTTTCTTTGYTTTCAATCATATTTATTTACTTTTCAGACAAAGCATAGTTCTCATGCCTGAGAACCTTTCTGGTTTTAAATAATCCTTCTGAATTTCAGAGAAAAAACTTTCTGTGGTTATTTCTTCCCAGTATGGTTCTCCCTAGGGCTGTCCCAGCTTTAACAACACAAAAAGGAAGCAAAATAGTCAGCACTTCCTTGCAAATAGAACAGGACTGTCTGCTGGACCCAGTCAGCCAGTTTTGCATTACCAAAAGCACCAAGGTTACAGAAAGTCAGCCCTTGTCCTTTACTTATGCAAGGATTCAGTATTAATTTTAGGTGCAAAGAATTCTGCCTACAGACTAGAACTGAATTCAAATCTCTATGGATATTTAACACTTGTCCTTACAGCTCTTCTGTGCAGGGATTTAGCACACAACTACCCCAGACATGGTTCTCTGTGCTACATCTGTTGGAAGTGCAAGCAGTAAGTTGGAGAGAGTTCACTTTGTTTCTGAAACTTTGTGTAACTTCCACCTCTTGTTTGGGTGCTTGCAGCAGATCCTCATTTCCAGGGGCAAACAAAGCTTGGCCTCACCGTGCCCTGACTGCATCCATGAGGGAACTGCAATATCACTGGTTTTACTGGCTGACTTTGCAAAAATGCTTCAGGATTATTTTTCAGAGCAGCCACCTCTGACTCACACCTCAGCTTCCCACTCCCTCCTTCTAATTAGTTTGTCCAAATTGAGCTTGTGCCCCTTGCTGTGACAGCCACGGAAGGGAGATACTACAAAAGTTTAATGTGGGAGTGTGCAGAGTTCTCAGTGGCTGGAGGTCTCCAATGGGTGTGAATGTTTTGTCTCTCCTTAGGAGGATACTTCAATGTTCAGGAGGCCCTCTAGACTAAGGATGTCAGAATTTATGGAAGCAGACACAAAATGGCAAGAATCAAACCCATCTGCAACAGATATTTAATTCCTCAGACTCCYRKGAAATAAATCAGTACATGGCTGGATAGAAAGGYATGTCTRTACCTCTTGAATCCTTACGTATTGCTTTAACACTACTGGGTTTGTTTTAAAGGGAGAAAACACTTCTGTAAGCCAGTTAAACACGTACATGCATGTGTCCATTATTATTGCATCTGTAATTTCTACTTCTAATTTAATCAGAAAAATTGAATAAAATATATATATATATATATGTAAATTCACTCTTGTTTGTTGTTCAGTCTTGACCCTCAGTGCAGGAAGCTTTCCATGCAGCTTGTGAAAAATTAGGCACAGTGGCAGCTGTGAACATCTAATTTTCCCTGCAGGGTGCTGGCAATGTGCTCCAAAGTAAAGGTTTTCACTAATTGCATCCTGCACTGACCATGGAAGCCTTCCACTATCCCATGGCACAATAGTAGGATTCCTATGGCTTTTCCATTTAATTGAAAGTGAATATAAGGGACTGTTACCATTCTCTTCTGTGACACTTTTGAGGCTTCCACAAATTGCAGCATTTTAGACAACTGCTTAACACTTTGTTATAGTATTAGCTATCCCTTACTTTCATTTGGAGAAAAAATGAATGCTTAACATAAAATCCAAGAATGTTTAGTAGGCAGGATTCTCTGGAGGTGTGTCATGCTGCCAGTTCTAAATTAAATGGAAAATGGGGTTGCCTTGCTGTGGCTCAAAATTAAAATTAAGGAAAAAGAGGAAACACAACCCAGCAAATAAAACAATGAGTAACTTCCTGGAAGTTATGAGGCTTTTTTTTTCAGCTTTACAATTTTTTGAATCATACCTTTGCAATCATCTAAAAGTGATTGTCTTACTGGACATAGTGCATAATTTAGATACTGAGTATGTTTTCACCTTCATCAGTTAGTGCTTAATCTTAATACTACTGAATTAGCTTTGAGAAAAATAGGATTAAACTCCAATATGTGAAATTAGTCTTGATTAGACAAGAAACAGGGAAATCAAGTCTTYTGTTTAACAATACATGACAAAGCTGTGTATTATACTGCATTATGTATGTTATAAGTGTGTCTTTGAGCAGTGTGAGGACAGAACAGAACAGAACAGATGGAGCAGAGCAGGTGCTTTATGGGGAAGGTGCTTTTTCTGTCCCTCTGTCTTGGGACTGTGTGCAGTGGAGGCACTGAAACTCGAGCTGCYCTGCATCTTTGTGGCTGTGCAGGGCTCCTGAAGTGACATTCTTTGAATACAGAGAAAGTAAAAAATGGTACATGGAGATTGSTTTAAATTACAAGCTTGTGGAGGTGATGTTTATTTTTTGCCTGTACTGGACCAAAAAGAAATTTTCTAGAGAAGCCACTCACTGATAGCAGCAAGAAGGCAAAAGTGAATTCCACTGAGGAGAATCTAAGAAAGATGAGAGGGGGCTCCATCAAATGGCWAGAAGATGGATGGATAACTGAGGAGAGATCAGTCCTTTTGTCAGCAGAAACAAGATGGTATTTGTTACATTTTTGTGAATATTTTTTGTCAGGTGGGAAGGAGGGAGCTTTGTTTTTTCTTCACAGCTTTGGCCTAAATACCTGTTTATATTAACAGCTGTGGGAGTTGAATACAATACTGGTATATATCTTTGACTGGGATTTCTTTGAAGACTTCTTGGCTTCTCCTTGTTTCATATTTGTCCCTCACAATTAAAGGAGTTAAATACTTTGTGAATGTGACCGTGTGAGTTCGTTGTCAATGGGATCTTTTTGAACAAATTCTGCCATTTACAAGGACAAGTAGAGTAACTTAAATGAAAGAATATTTGAAAAACYTTGAAGGAAATTACTTCTGCGTGGGAGAGATGTTTTCAGAAGCATTGAGACAAGTTAATTCTGACAAGAATGCCAAGGCTTTAATAAGCTACTTTATATGCTTGAGGCAGTCAGTAATCAAATGCCCAAGTACCATACATACTGACATTTACAAATCACAAACAGATTTATATATTGTGATTCCACAACTTTATCACAGGAAGATCAGACTCTGCTGTTTAAAGCAGATGATAGAAGAATTAAAGATTTGTGCTTATGAGAATASAAGCATCTGTCTGGTGTTTGTTAAATGGGACAGAAAGCAAGAGGAATGCATTTTAAATATCTCAAACAGCCTTCTGAGTAAGGTGCTAACTAAATGGTTACCCAGAAGATTTATTCTTGGCAAGCCAGTGCACCTTTCTGTTCCCCTCCTCTCAAGGAATAATTATTCTTTCTACTATTCTCATTAAGCTTGCCCATTTAGGCTGAGAGTTATGGTGTAAGAATTAGAGCTGCATCAGAATCTTTTGAGTTAGATTTCTTAAAAAGTAGCTCCTGCTGCCCCTCCTAACACCCCTGATTTGTTAAAAGTRAAAATATCTGGAAGTATTTTTTTTCTGAAGCTGCAAGTTTGGGCAATCTTGGGAAGGTATTCTCAGGGCAGAAGGTTTCTGAATTTGGCTGATGTCACCTAGAGCAGTCATGACATTCTGAGCAAAGGCATTTAGCTCTGGGAAGTGTGAGAATGGCACAGCAGAGTTAATCCTAGATTTCTTATTTCTTTCTATTTCTAGGTAATTGTCCTCATACCGGCTTCTCAAGGAATCTGGGATTTCTCTTTTCTATTATAGCAGAGAATATTCAGAGCTCTGTGGTTCTTGTCTGATGCAAACAGGAAACACAGTCAGAGCTCTCGAAGTACAGTGCTAACTCCTTTTTGTTTTTAATAAAAAGAATTTATTCTCCTTTGACATAATAAACAAAAATAATGGGTAACATGTTTTTAAGTGGCTTAGTGTTGAGCAGTGTTTGGTGTAAATGTGGTAGAGCAGCCTGAGAGCTTTCAGTGTTGGCTTGGCTTCCTGTCTCACCCTTGTGCCTGTCTTGTCYCTCTGGACTTGCCCAGTGGTTGTGGGGCTCAGACAGACCCTGATTGGTGCCTCTGGGTCAGATCCTGACCCTCACCACACTTCCAGACCAGCATCCCTCCTTCTGCTCAGCCAAATCCCTCCACCTCCCTGCCCTGCTCTCCCCCAGGTCCTGCTCGCCTTCCCTTCAGCTACCAGCCAAACAAAGCTGCTCCCTGGTGCAGAAAGATAAGAAGTTTCATTYAAACTTGTAAAATTGGTGGGTGTAATATTTAAGTTAAGGACTTCTCCTATGGCAGTGTGATTTCTGGGTGTTCAGCACAGTTAATGAAGTGAAAATGTGCAGGAACAGTTGCAATAATGGGAATTCTCCAGTAATATTCAGGCTTCACATTATAGAGTCATGCCATTCCTCCAAATGCATTTGGCTCTAACTCTGTTGGTCTCATCMTTTCTTAAAATGTTTTCAGCATTTYRCCATTGCCTAAATTCAGGTTTTTGTAGAAAATTGATATTGTTCATTYATGAACACCACTGATTATGAAATCCAAAGAATTTAAAATACTGCTAACATTTTCCTAGTAATGGAGAAGATAAATTGTTTTTATATAAGCATTTTTTTCTTTTCTCTTCTGCTTCAGCAGATATTCTGTGTTAGTCCTTTCCCTTTCAATTTTTTTTCCCCAAAATTTTAGTGCATTCTGAAAGATTCTGCTCTCCTGAGAGCTGTGAAATGTTTATTTCAAAGGAAACAAAAAAATCTCTCCATGCTCCTGACAGATGGGCCTATCAGCAATCATCAAAAAAGAAATTACAATAATAGTATTTATACAATAATTTAATAATTATTATTGTTACATTGGATAGTAAATTTTCTCTCTTAAAAAATATCCAAGATTTCAATGCAAGAGTGGAGACACATCACACTTGCTATTATTTAACCAGTAGAGAATATCCCCGTAAGGTGGGCAGAAAAATAATAGCAGAGGCTGTTCCTTCTCTTCAGTCAGTGAATAAGCTTTGTATGCTACACTACAKTCCTGCTGTACCTGAAATTTTGTAATTTATGGTTCCCCAGAAAGACTCTCAGAGAAAAAAAAAGAAAAAATATGCAATTTTGAGAGAAAAAAGCATCGCGCCGGATCAATTTTTCATTCTTCCTCCTGAAGCATTACCCATTTGTGTATTGCAAACTGCCTCTTGTCAGAGCACAGCCCACTGTCACCGTGGGTTACATGATAAAATGTGTTGGAATAATTCTCTGCATCCACTGCACCTTTTACCAGCAGCYAGAAAGCCATTCCTGTAACAGGAGGAGTGGGAGGGAGAGGATTCCCATGGAACAGACTGAAGGATCTAATGGCCAGATAATTTATTTTGTGGACACGATGTCAGTCATATCATAGSATGCTTTTTCCTGTGCAGAACACACAACTGCATTTGTGTAACTTGCTATAATTTGTGAAAGTTTCCACATTTTCTACTTCATTCTTACATTTTTCTTTCAGGGTTAGAAAAATGCTGAACAATGCATTACAGTCCAACTGGAAATGAACTTCAGGTCTGAGATAGCCTTCTGACTTTTGTTAACATTAAAAATGTGGATATTTCAGGGGAACAGATTTTTACTGCACTATCAAATCTAACTTTACAGATCATTTTATGTAAATGAGAGGGGAAGAAAATGTAGGCTTAAAAGAATGTACATCTTTATCAAAGCAATCTCCTCTGCCTTGACATAGAGAAAATTTTCATATACGTTAGATACAGAGAGGGATCTGGAAGGAAAAAGACTGTAGAGTTGGAAGGACTTTTATTTCATGTGTTTGCTGCTTTTATCTAAAATTAGAATTATATTTTTTGACTCAGGTTTACTCCCACCAGACCTACTTACATGTGAGTTACCTACAGACAGGGCACCACACCTCTGTCCACTCCAGACTGAAGGGTGGATGAGCTGCTGCTTCTTTTGTCTCAGAAGCCTGGGAAGGAGCCTTGAGTTATTCAGAATCCATGCATTAACCATAGGGCATCTGAAGCTCTCCTAGAGCTGTCTGTGTCATTAAAAATGCTAATGCTTTTCTGGTTATTTTAATCCCATGTTKGTTAAGCAGCACAGTGTTAAAAGCTGCAGACAAAGAGGAGACAAAATAAACCTGTGAGGAGAAGCTCATCACTGCCTGGAAACAGAAGTGTCTGGAGAATTAGAGACTRTAAATACCAATATGGCAAAAGGTGATGTACAGAGAAACAAAAGCAAGAAAGGGAAGGATGACAATCAGAAAGCAATTCTTAAAGGGATTGTATTGCTTGTATTTGGTGCAATCCCTGCAGGGAATTGGTGCCATGGTCTGTGGCCATGGTGGAGTCATGGTGAAGGTGCCCAGGCCATTTGGTGTCAAATCCCAAACCTTCACAGCCTTCTTGAGTGACATCAGGCACGTCAGCTTGATGCAGGCACAACRAGTTCACACATCACTGCATACAAATCCTGAATCACCTTATCACACACGTTATTTTAAAGCAAGCAAAAGGTGAGCTCAAGCTTCTAATTCTGTTAAAAAAGAWCCTGTTTGGTGCTGGTGCTCTGAGGCAAGGCCAAGCAAAGGGYTTTCCAGCTGTCCACAGTTCCTTCCATGCATGCAGAACAGTCACTAAATAACTGAGAAGGAAGATTTCTGTTGATTAACTCAGAAAACAGAGTCCTGAGGATCCCAGCAGCTTCCTTGGCAAAGGCTGTGTTAATGTAATTCTGGTGCATTAGTTCAGGGCTTGGATTGCCCTGTTCTGGAGGTTTAAATAGGAGCACTAATCACATGTGAAGATAGGAGTGATCCATTTGTAATTTTGCTTCTAGTTCTCTATGGTGGACATAATTTCTTAGTGCTGTTTGCACAATGTCCAGCACAGCAGTGCTCTCCAAACCTCCCCAGTTCAATGCATCCATTAATGAGAGGCTGCCTGTGTATCCTGTGTTCTGGACACTCTGCATCTGCTGTGATGGTTTATATTCCATCAGGACKGGAGACTCTGGTCTTATCTGCTTTGGAAAAAAATTGTGGGTGAATTGAAATAGCTGCTTCCTGGAAAAGTGCTTACAATGACAACAGAGCTAATAGCAGAGRGCTTAACTGATTCCTGCCCCTGACACGGTATTTTATTTGCACTAAAAGCACAGATCTTGCGATAGCAGCCTAGCACTGGGTCAGCTGTACTGATGTCAGTGAAAGCCCTAAGATTTATRCCTCACATTTACTGAGCAGAGGAGCTTTGATTGTTTAAGACATGGCCTTTCCCCAGCTGTTTGCTTTTCCAAGTGCAGAGTCAGGCCAGGCTCCTGTGGCTGAGGCAGGTGCCTGTGCCAGCAGGGCCATCTGTGAGGTGAATCTGTGAATCTGTGAATCTGTGAATCTGTGAGCTCAGCCCACCCATCCCTCTGCCTGCATCCCATCTTCCTGTGTTTACAGTTTGAGCTTCTCTGCTGATTTCTCATGGCAGGAGAGCTCTCTGCCTCTGCACAGCTCACCCTTCTTAGTGCCCATCACTGCCAGATCCTCCATAAGGGAGGATCCTCACAGCACTCAAACTTCTCCCAACATTGAAAGGACACAAATGGCAGTCCTTGGGAAGTGCTGATCTCTCCCTGTTGCAGCATGGATTGTCTGTCAGCCCTTGGCCATGGTGCCTCTCCAAGGGGGAGAGATGAGTGATGCTGGACATTCTTGCTGCCTTGGGAATCACTGCTTTAGTGAGGCTGTACAGGGTATGTATTGTCTGCCTTAAGAAATGTCAGGCTAGAAACATTAATGTTTGGGAAAAAAAAAATAAAAACAAACTACCAAAACCCAAAGAACTGTGAACTTTTCAAGAGAAATGGAAGAAATTCAGGAAAGTTCTCATAACTGAAAGCCATTTCCATCTGACTTTAAAAAAACCCCATGGTGTTGCAGTGTTCAGGATAAAGCAAAATTAAAGCTTGTGTTTAATGCTTTTCCCAAGAAAATGTGATCATTGAGACCTGCAAGGCAAGATGTGAATATTGTTTGTAGGAAGATGAGCACTCTAAAGGGCTTCAAAGGTTTCTAGATAAGCTCTCATGTCTGGACTATAGTCAACAGGTTTTTGAAGTTCGTGAACTTATGTCTTTTTGAGAAGAAAAAGGAACAGAACAAGCAGTCTAGGAGACTGGAAAGGCAATAATTGTGTTCATCAGATCTGTTTGATATGCATATCAGAAAGGCTTCAGGAAATGAAGYTTTTGTGAGGCATTGCTTCCTATCCAGTCCCCTTCTGGCTGCAAAGCCCTGGCTGTGCAGTACAACTGTTGTCCTGCTGGGATAAAAGTCGACCACATCTCTTCTTTCAGTGTCAGATGTAACCTCATACCAGGCAGCAGCTCTGAAGCTGGGCAATCAAAGTAGATTCCTTTTCAAAYCTGCAAACTCAATCTCCAAAATGTCAGCTTTCTTTTAAGCCTACAGTGTTTTCCATCAGCTATAACGCTGCCATTCCAATTCACATACATGCCCAGGATGTAGAGAGCAGAAGAGGGAAGGAAACACAAAGAGCAAAGCCAGGCTGAGCACATCACTGGTTTTCTCTCTGGCAGAGCAGAAGGGGCTGTGTTCATAACGACACAAGTAGGTCCCACAACAACAGTAAAAGAGCTCTCAAAGGGACTTATGAAAGTAACTGTTTTATGGCAAACATTTCTTTTCTTTAGCTCTGGCTACACTACAAATGACAACATGGAATCAAATGTGACACTCTACCTGCAGGACTTGACTCTGACAGATGGAGCTGTGTTTAAATAGCACCCTATTGCCAGTTCCAATAAAGCATAGTACACACAAGTTAAAAGCTAATGGGAGAACTAAAAATGTTCAGTTCTTGGAAGCAGACCAGAAAAGGTGGGAGCAAAGAGCATGCAGGAGAAAACTCTTACATGGAGATCAAAGKAAAGAGCTTGTCACCAGTGTAGAAAACCAGAAGGACTGATAAATGTATTTCTGAAGTACTGGAACTTGATGTTATCAAAGAAAACTCAGATATTTCAAGACAAGCACGGTCGAGGTACAGATGTATTTAGATTTCTTTATGGGTGGAAATGGACATTTCCAAGATTAATTCTGAACAGAAATTTTACTGAAGATAACATCTCTTTTTGGTGAATTTTGAGATCACCTTCTGGTGTCACAGCCCAATTGAATTCATCATATGATTTGCCAGTTATGCTCAGTGGGGGTGTCAAATCCTGCAGCAAGTGTGATAAACCTGGGAGTAGCTTTGAGTCACCTGTGTTAATGGTGAATTTAAATCATTAAGCAGTTCCAAAAGTTTAGACATAAGCCTGTTTTGAAAATATGAATTGCTCAGACTTCACAATTTCTGCCTTTGTTGAAGTGTTTACTGTCTTGCTTACAGTATCAGTTTCCAGTTCTTGGCAACTCATATGAGAATTTCAGCTTCTGTTAAGCTCTTGGGTTTGTGAAGAGACTTGCAAGCAGGTATTGATTGAACCTTGAAGATGAAAAAAAAAAAAAAAGAATCACAAGGCAAAGAGTAAAAAATTGCAATTTTTAATTGGAATCTCATGGTTCTGAAGCTTCCAGTTTAGAATTGCTGAATTCTTTGGGCTGGCAATGCTGGCACATTGCTCAGGGTGGCCAAGTGAGTAGYTCCTGTTCAACAAGAATAGCCAAAGCTGCTCCCCTAGGCATATTAAAACTCCAAAAYACATACAGTCTACAGCCTATTAATTGCATGCTTTTCTTAACCAAATGCGTGAAATTAAGTGATATCAATTCCAAGCACACACAAAACAGAGCAAAGCACTYCTGCCCTTCACCTGCTGCAGAAGTTCWWTTTAAACTTTTCTTAAGCACACTGRCAAATCTTTGTATCCTCACACGTGGTTGGTAAGAGATTCACATTTTTTATGACGTGATGCTGCTGAGCTCACARCCAYGAGGCAGAGCAGTGAAGTTTTTGAYTGCMCTGTTCTGGTCAGACTGTTCAGCAGCTCYGGGGTGTTCAGACAAGCAGTGGAAAGCAGCCTCAGGCTCTGCAGGTCCGTGGCACTGCACACAGAGGGGTTTGCTCTCAGCCAGGGGCACACCTTGCAGGGAGGCTCATGCCATGTCACTGTGCCTTATGTAAAGGCCTAGGCAGTTGTCATTATTTTTTCCATGAAAAATTTCAATCAAAATGAGTGTGATGTGAGYTATCGACTAATAATCTACAATTTTCACCATTCTTCATCAACCACATAAACCAGAATTCATTCATTTAGTATTTACAGGCTGAGAAGTTTTTGGTTTTATCTGACCAAGACTTGCTGCCAGCTCAGCTTTCCATGAGGTGGTGCTTGCCTATCCTATGTTGAGTCTTTTTTGGTAAGCAGATGAACTTCATTCCTTTTGGTTACATTTTCTTTCTGTACTTGCTAAGTTCAAATATTTTTGATAKCTTTTTTCCTCTGTATACTGTATTTAGCAGATTTGTCCTTGAAATATTTGAGTCTGAAGGATTTGCTCTGTAGTAGTTCACAACAACTTTGTGGGACACAARTTATTTACTGAATTCAACTAAAATTGCAGTTTATTTCATTTGTTTATGATGGCAACAGTTGCTGAGGGATTTCATAATGCATCAGATAACAAGTATAGATGCYGTAAGATATGTAGCAGTCCTATAGATTAAATGTGTGTGCTGAATCTTGTGTGCAGCCCAGAGACAGCTGAAACCTCTCAAGGCAAATTGCTGAGTGTCTTGGAAAATTGGTATCACCTGTATGACATTAAGGGTGGGATGAGGCAGGTGGCCAAGGAAGGTATAAAAGGAAGGGAGAGTGCAGGGTGAAGGGTTGGATCTAGACCAGCAGTATTTCAGTGTGARTAGACCTAAAGTGCTCTGAAAGAGCTGACTTTCTAATGATCCCTGCTGATAAGGAAGAGTAAAGGACACTGCTTGTCGAGCTGCCCGCAGCAAGGTGAAGGATTTGGCTTCTGCTGGATGTCACAAGCTGATGCAGAGGTAGGTGCTTTGTTCATTATAAAATGTCTGTCTTGGTGTTTATGTCTATTCCTGGACCTCAGAAGTGGAATAAAGTAGGTTGTGTGTTGGTGATTTAACTGTAAGAGCGTGCAGAGCCTGTCTGAGGAGAGCCAAAAGCCCTTAAGGAGGGACAAAWGAGACACAAAGCTCAGCTYGMTGGGACTAAAGGATTTAGCAGGGGRMCAGAACAGCTGACTACTGCATAATACATAAATAAATTGGGAAGGAAGCTACTGAGCTGAGAGGCTCAAGGGGCTGAGGAGCTTTCTGGCTTTACCATGGGGGTCTGGATTCAGTTCAGAAGGTTATCTTTGGTCATAATCTAAACAAGTGGATGTGGGGAATTCCTTTGTGAACTGTTGTGCTATTTGAATTGATGGTCTTGAGAAACAGCCTCAGTGTGTGCTCCTCTCTTCTCTTGTGTCTGCTCGTCTCTGCCCTGTTGCCTTGACCAGAAACCCAAGTGGTAGTATTCCCATAAACAAACCAAGTTAGAGCAAGGAAAGAAGGGATGCAGATTTTTATCAGTTGAGCTATAAAAGTAACCCTTAATCTCTTCTCCTGTGTGTGTAGCAGTAGCACAGTAACACTTTGTTGTATTCAGTCTCGTATCTTCCTTGTGTGAATAGTTGTTGGTTTTGCCATGCATTAATCWGTATTTTTTGGTTATTGTCTTTGTAATTAAAAGTAGTTGAGGAGTTGATGTTTCTGCAGGTAAAATGGTATTTTTAGCAGTTAAGTAAGCAAAAAAAGAATAAAAAAGCCATTTTAGTATAGTGGCTAGAGAGACAAGGGGGAACAACACARTTTTACTGTAAGCATTTAGAAGAAACCAGTGTAAAATGCACTGCATAATCTCCCAGCCACATCTTGTCAAAAGCTGACACAGAACTCTCAGCTTGAAGGCCTGTCTTGTATCTGTTCATACTTTACAGCTGCTTGTTATCGAACTTGATTTTTCTTTTAGAGTTATTACATTGATTCATGTGTTCCTTTCCTCTCACCTCAATAGCAAAACTAATAAAAATCTTTTTGTGGACAAAATAAGAGATATTACACCTTTTAAATTACCTATGACTTTATGTCCTCCCACAGGATTTTTTTGCTTCTATAAAATAAATGAGGCCAGACTTCTACCTTTTTATATTTTTTCCCAGTTATATCACCTTTTCTTTAACTAAAGACTTTTGTTATTACTGAATCTTTCAAGATTTTATTGCAATAGAAATTGCTAATGTTGAAAGCTGCTATTACAGTAGTTGTAATAAGGAGCTGTACTGTACCAAATACTAAAGTACCAGTGAAGAAATAAMAAGTAGTTTGGATTTCTGTGACTTCCTGGCAACTTCAGCACTGACTTCAATACTATTTCTTCCCTAATACTTCAGTCTAGGAATGCTGTTACTACATTCTAATCTTTATTGAGTTTCTAGTCTAATCTTTTATTTTGGTGGGAATATTTTTTTTATTTCTTCTACTGCAGTTTCCTCTCGGTGTGCTTGGTTAAAGGCTGTGCATAAAACATATACAGCAACGTACTCAGGAGATGCAGTCTCTGTTAGTATATTAAAAGCTGCCTTTAGGTAATGCCTTTTTTCTTATGGGATGCTCTATCATCCCMTCTTATTGCTGTTTTTCCTGTGGATGCCCTGAAGTGCCATGTAATTGTTTTTAAATTGTGGGGCTCCATTTGCAGCATTACATCCCTGTTCTGTTTTTTTCCTTTGGTCTCTCTCACCGTGTGGCCTGTAGACATTGACTCTGGCTCAGAGGGATGGCTCCTGGGGCAGATCTGTGCTGCAGGGTTTGTCTCTGACATGGCAGGGGAGCTGCTCTCCATTAGGTGCCAACTTTGGATTTAAAGGCTCAATCCTGCAGATTTGAGTCTGTTATTAAGGAGAAAAAACCTGCCTATTTCAGTATCTCAAACRRTATGGTTCAAGTGTTCCAGTTTTGMAAGGAGCTTATTTAAAACCYGTCTGTTCAATCYCARCTGAGCACCTGATTGTGAACAATTGCTTTGGATGTTGCTTTTTTTTCACCTTTGCACTGTCATGGGTCTAATTACAATCTCTGCCCACATCTCCGTGGGCAGGTTTGCTGGACACAGATTGATGCTTGCTCTCCCGGACATGACAGCTTGGGAAAGGCACCTGCAGGGGAATATTGATCTCCAGGCTTTGCCTGTAACTCAGTTATGTTCCTGGTAGAATTTCGGCTTCCGATCACTACACTTCATAGTTTTATTCTTTGGGGAGATACAGAAACTGAAGGAAAGAAAACAGAGCTTTTGCAGAGGATTTTGTGTACTAAGTGGTCATTGCTCACTGACAAAGTGCTGGGGATATGGCTAAAGTGAATTATCTGTGCACTGTTCCCCAGCTCTGCTAGCGGGGATTCCTGCTGCTCCTTGTAGAAACCCCTGGAGTTTGTGCTGCTGCTTCCTCTGAGATTGCTGMTGTCTGCTGGCAAATTGTGTCTGTTGCTCTGGAAGCCAAGCACTTTCTTCCAGGTTTTTTTTAAACTTAAAATTTACTCTTTAYGGACAGTCAGAGCTGACTCCTTGGTTGTGCCTACCTTTCACCGCAGCCTCAGTGCAAGGAAGCAGAGCAGATGTGATTTTTTTTTTTTTTTCAGTTATTTCCCTTTATTCTAATTTACTCTCCTTAAAAGCAAGTTTTACTGACTAGCCATCAGCTATTTCTGGCCTGGAAGATGTAGCATATATTGCATTGTACAGCCGATTCTTGAATATTTCACTGCATAATCAATGTGAGAAATTTGCCCATTTGAAGCTTATAACATCAGTTTGATATTCTGATATTTCCTAAACAGTCAAGATTTGCATTTGTAAATAGCAGTTATGGAGTAAATTCATATAGGGAAATTTGGCATGACTTTTTTTGCCCTCAATTATGCAGGTTAAGTCAATATACTCAACAGTGTATTCAGACTTAAATCTGAACCATAAGTTACTGCAGGAAGATTTCCTAAGCAGTCTGATCTGAGTAAGGGCAATCTATGGAATCAATGTACTATATGAAAATCTTCTGGTATTTAGAATAAATTTTGAAAAATGAGCATCACCTGTTAATTTGGAATTAGCTAAGAGAGTCCATGTATTTATGATGGCACCTGCAGGTATTGTCTAGCAAGGAGAATTTTGTAGACCACTACAGCAATTGCTCAGAAAAAAAAATCTCAGCTGAAACAGAACAATATTATCTAAGAGTTAAGGTTTTCTGTCTGGGAAGAGTTTTCACTCTGACAAGAGTAGGGTAATAAAACAGAGTATTTATGGTCTCCTCACTTTCGATTAATGGTTCTTTAACAGGCAGGTTGTGTTAACTAATTTAGGTCTTTGCCCTGTCAGTGAAATCAAACAAACATGTAGGATAACTTAAGTTGTGCTGAATGCTCTTCCTCGTGTTAACCCAGCAGCACTGGAAAAACTGTTCATGGCTTGAACAGCTATTCAGTACAATGCTTGTGAGTGCTGAAATTGGATTCACCTCTTTGTATAACCTGGCATGAATAACCTCTTCTGTTGTAACCCTTCTAGGCTGAATGCTTTACAAAAAGACTGGAACATATTTAAAACCTGAAAATCACCTGAAAAGTTGTTCTTTTTCTCATTTGTGCTTCACCCAGCCTGAGTGCAACACAAAGAACTCTCTTGTGCCTGGGCTGGAGCAGGAGTTTGATGGCTCTGGCATTTTAACAGGGGCTCTGTGCCTTTGTATCCACCGAGCCTTTCAGGGACCTCTGGCTTAAAGCAGACACACCTTTGACTGCTCTTGACAGACACATTTCTTCTCTGAAGGTGTTTTGAAAATCTTTGCCTAATAGGAGTCATCCCTGATGTGTGAATGAGCTGATTATACTGCGTGCCCATTAGAAAAAAATCGGTCAGTTTTACAAAATGTCTTCACTCTACCTGCCATATCCATTACAGAGAAACATGCAATGTTTCTCGCAGGGAAGTTTTGAATCCCGTTTGAAAGCAGTCAGAAAGCAAAGTTGTTCTGCTGCCCAGAAACAGAGGGATAAGCGACAGCTTTGTGTTGAAGCAGGTGTGTTTAGGTGTTCATGAATCTTTTATTTTGTTCTGTCAGAAAAGGAAGATTAAAGCCAAATTTCCCTGGGTGAAGATCTTGAGAGAAAAGATGGTCCTGAACCAGAGGGGATACTATCTTTGGCACAGAGGTTGCCCTTATGCAGAATTGTTGGAACATCCAAGACAGTCCTTCAGTTGTCCTCATAAACATAAAAAAAAATTTAAAAAAAAAGTTAAGCAACTTTATTGGTTCAAAAGAAAAAAAAGGGTAAAAATTACAAGTTCTGCTGGACAAACTGACAAGTAAATGTGGACTGCAAAGAACAGTAATGATTCTTGGGAAAAAGGAGATGGTAGGAGAGCTGCTAAACCTAACTTGATGTGAAATGGTTTAAAGTTAGTTTGAAAACCCTCTATGGAGCTATAGGAGCTCAATAGTTCAGTCCTTAGTTGGATACACAGATTTTTTACACCTCTGCAGCCCCTCTGCCAATCCTGCTGCCTCCATTTCCCAGCGATATCAGCACATCAAGTGATCAAATCCAATGTTGCATAACTCATACKTCTAAATATTTATTATTTGCTGACTAGTTCAATTTACAAATCATTGCAATTCTCCTGAGCTCACTCAGCAGTGGATATGGGGAAGTTGTTTTCTGTGTAACTTCACAACTGGGAGCAGCTGCCTGCTCAATCCTTTATTGCACAAACTTCCTTTGAGATTATCTTTGCCTGAATCTGATCCCACCTGACACTGATCACACTATAGATGGGAAAACAGAATAAATTTTCTGGAAATTGCTTATTTTGAGGCTTAGTTTTCTTCTCTGGCTATTCTTTTCCATTGCAGTGMAATTTGCTCTTTGCATCGTTGTTTGCATCGCCTTGTACATGATGCTCACAATGTAAGAGTAAGAATTGTCATTTGTCAGGCAGATATTTTTGGGTAAAGAGTCCTTTCACCAGTTCTAAGAAAAATATGATTATTAAGCTTGTACCAAGTGAAAGGTGGCTCTTTTGTCCAAGAACTAACTCAAGCCCCCATATAACACATGCAATGGAGAAAATACAACTTTGTGTCACCTGAGAAACCAGCTTATAAAGGTGTCTTACCATGATATTTTTGGAGCTGCCATTTGTCAGTCTTTGCAGAATTCAGTTGGGTAGTTGTCCTCAAAAATATTAAAAACTTAGAAAACAAAAGGTGCTGTTAAACATGGATAACAGAAAATTGATATTTTAAATGAATAATGATACCTTGCAGAGATTAGCGATGACACAGGAGAGTTCTGGGGAAATAATGAGCTGTCTAAATGGTCATGAAGGAATTTGCCTTCATTCTGTCACCTCAGATGCACAGCAGCAAAAAGTGAAATAGTTTATGACAAGGCTATGTACCTCTTAACACTGTAATATATCAGACTGGTGATGTTGTGACACYAATCACCAAAAAATCATAAATTAAWTTGTGCTGCATTTGATTGGGCTTTTTGTGCTTTATTCACATCAAAAGGAAATTACATTTTGTGCAAACTTAATCTTACTGGTTTAATGGTGCATGTAAAATATGCCTTATAATTTGTCCTTTCTTAATACTATATAGAGGGGATTTCTGCAAATGAGGCAATTAATTATTTTGTGTCTTAGTTATTGGGGGTACCCTTCAGGATTTAGTCTTTGCTTAAATTAGATGTATGTGTAAGAGAAGCATTTTGAACTTTTTAAGGGCTGCATTGGTACTACTTACAGCAATTATCTTATCTAGGAATATAACTGCCAAAAAAACCTCTGCAAACCAGGGCTCAGCAGATTCTTACACAAAATGGTGGTGAACACCAAAATCAAATCTGTGTGTGCACAGGGACAAGGGGGGAGGGCTTTAAACTGTAGGACAAGAGGTTCAGATTAGATGTTAGAAATTCTCACACTGACAGTGGTGAGGCACTGCAAAGGTTGCCCAGAGARGCTGTGGATGATCCATCCCTGGARGTGCAGGATGGATGGGGCTTTGAGCAACCTGGTCTAGTGGATGGTGGCCTTCAATAGGCAGGGGGATTGGAATTAAACTATTTCTATGGTCATTTTTAATATTCTTTTCCTTTGGTTGTAAAATAAACTTGGGACCCACCAAAACTCCCCACATTKAGGTTGAAACTTCCTGGCAGATCAAATCTAAAAGGAATGATTGAAGAGCAAAAAGGGTTTCTACCCAAGAAATTAATTACCTTGGAGAAGAGAGCAGCAAGAACAGGATCTAACTCAGCAGCACAAAAGGCAAAGCCACTTCTACTGAAGGAATGGTGAATATYTGCTGGTTAATCTGAGAGCTCTAATTGAAATATAGCAGTTACCAATGTGATGGTGACAAATGCAGATGGTAGATGAGTCAGGACAGGTATTTCCACAAAAGTTTGGGATGTTCTGGTGCCTGGGGGCTGATGAGGCCTCTCCAGGAACACGTTCAGTCTGTGATTCTGGGCATGCAGTGCCAATTCAGCTTTCCAGGCTGCAAGATTGCACCTGGACCAGGCTAATTTTTTTTTTTTTACATTTTCACTTCTGCTTGTAGAAAATTATTAAAATACCCTAAACAAACATGAGCATTTAAATTAAAGGATGCTATTGAGCAAAGTTGTAAACTAGCTGGGAATGTGTGGGCAGGTTTCAGGATGAGATGCGGAAAAATACTTATTGAGATGTTCAGGTTGGAGTATGGAGAGAGAATATTGTAGGTTAAAAAGGAGTTATATGGTTCTGGTCGTAATAAGAAAAAAGTGAGGTCACCCATGTAGCTTGTGCTTAATTGGGTTTGTTARTGGGCAGGTTTATGTGAAGAGAAGCTAAAGTATGTGTAGTTTGCAAAAGTATGAAATGAGGAAATTGGTTAAAAAATGCTGAAGAAAAGATAGTTGACATGTCTTATATGGCTGAGGTTGATGATTACTTCAGGGATCAATGCATATGACAGGTCCCTTCTGTACTTGTACTGTTAATCATTTTAGATAATTTTACCAGTTGGAAGGTGTAACACTTTTTTTTTTTAATAGAAAATGTTCTCTCGCTAAATTCTTTGTAGAAAACTCATTTTCTAGTGAATGTTTCCTTATGAATGTGCAGTTTTCTCCTTTGGAAAGGGGAAAAAACAAGTTGTTTCCAAAATTTTTAAAAGGGAGGGAAATTTATGTTGGTTTGCTTTTGTTTGGGCCTTTTTTTTTCTTCTTTTTCCCTTTTATGACAAGTTTATAATGAAATCTTTATGCTTCTGAATTTAGTTTTCTTTTCTGCTAAACAAAACYCTAGCTATTTTTCATTACCTAATGCTTTCTGAGTAAGTGCTATYCCAACACTGATTTCAGTTTGCAAGTAGTACACATTTGACTGAAGCTTACTATTTTTAGAGGATTTACATGTCATGTCCTGTAATGAAATTGAGTTCCCTGTTAGCTCAAGCCTAATATKGAGCTGAAATGAATTAGTTGAAGTGTCAGAAGCCACACACTTATTCTGTGCAGACAAGGCAGTGGTGATTAGTCATGTTATGTCAGCTGCAGCAGTGGGACAGGAAAGAGGAATGATTTAAATACACACTGGAAATGAAGATAGCACTGCTTTGCTCATTAAATTGCTTGCAGGATACACGAAACAGTTTTTCCTCAACACTTGGGATTGCWGTCCACCTACAACAGCTGAGACAAATGGTATTATGTATGACATATCTTGAGGAACAGACCTGACTGATATGTACTTTGCATTTCTAAGCAATTTTCTATCCAGAGTTTTAGAGATGAGTTCCCTTTACARCATCAGATCACCATCTTAGGCAGGTGAAAGATTCTGCCAAACGCTGGTTTGGGCCTTTTTGAGACAACAGAAATGAGCTGAGACCTTCAGATCCAATTTTAGTTTTGTAGCTCTTGTCTTACATCCAGAAATGCCTGTGCCTAGGCTACAAGTGATGTTTTGGCTAAATAAATCCACATTTGCATTGATATGAACACAACCTGGGTGATATTGGTCTGCAAGCTCAGCAAAGATTTGTGTGGGTAGAATTGGRCAGAACTCATGGCCTTTCTTTAGTTGTTACAAATCTTTATCCCTGCACTTACTGATCTTGTTCTTCAGGAGTTAAAACAAAGGCAATGCTGGACTAGTTCATGATTGTTTCATCCAYGGGGTTCCTAAGTATGGTCAAAAAATCAGGGTGAAAAAAAAAAGTCAAATGATGATTTTTGAGATGTACCCAAGGGCCACAAGTGGACACAAGCAAAAATTGGGAGAACTGCTTTATAACAACAGGTTTTTGGGATAGAATAGGACTGATGGTATCTTCTAATTTCTTCACTCTTTGTTGTGTGACAACCTTGTGTGTCTTGGCACATCACAGATCTGGTTTAGGTGTGCACTGAGCTGTGAGACCTCTGGGCCCCATCTGTGCTCCAGCCACTGCCAGGGAAGGAAGAGGGTGTGTATGAAAAGTAGAGACTCAAAAATACAGATTAGTGTTATGTGTTACAGTGATATGAACCTGCCTGTGAAATAATGGTAGCTGAAAACTGCCTAGAAATTAAGGTCAGAACAACTGGATTCCATGAATCCCTCTGGCTTTTTTCAGAGTCCACCTACTGACTTTAACAGAAGGATTTGAGCTGTAACCTGTCTCATATGAGCTGTCTGAGTTGGCTCTTTCTCTCTAATGCATCTTGTTGGGACTCAAACKGAGCACATTTGATGTCTTGGTGTACATCCCAGCTGAGCCAAACAGGTATTTTCACTGACTCCAGCACCACTGAGCTGGGCTCTACACTCAGCTCAATAAAGCCTAAATTGGGTCAAATTCTGCTTTGATGACATTAGTGGCAGATGTCATTTGGCTGCGATCTTGTCTGCACTCAGGGCACTTTATGCTCTTCTGGAATCGTAAAGGAGGAATGAATGAAATTGTGACTCATTTTAAAGCCCCTTTGTGCTTCCAGGGTGATATTGTGGGCTTGGAGTAAATGAAATTTCAGGCTAATTGGCTTTAGTGAAAATGAGCATCAGGGCCATGAGGTTGTTTGGACTGAATGAATGATGAGATGTGGAGTGAAAATGAGTTGCTCAACTGATTTTAGTTGCCCTGTGGCTGAAGGGGACACTCTGCAAGGATGCAGGAAGATAACAGAGCATAGAGAAGGTGAGGGAGAGGAAGGGATGAGCCTTCCTGAAGACTGCAAGCCCCAGAAAAGTGACTGAAATATGATGGGAAAAATATCCATGTCATAATKCCAGGGGATGAAATTGGAAAGAAATTGCATCAGTTGGGAAAGATTGAGAGGTGGAGAAAAATTTGTCCTGTTTTTCAGGTAATACATGAATAGTTTGCTAAAGTGTGGCTGATGACACTTTGGGCTGTGGATTGTCATCTGAAGTTCTCTGCAGGCTTGCAAAATGTCTTTCCCTCCTCTTCCTGAAATGAGAGCAGCAAAGTCCCTCAGAAGTTTCTCATTACAGAGGATTTATTCRAGATTTTGCATTTCCATCTGCAGTCTGAACCTCTTCAGTGGTTCCCTGCCTTGTGTGGTGTGTGAGGTACTTCAGAACTAAGGCACTAAATCAAATAAACCATTTTATAGCTGTATTGCAGAGTTAAATGGGAGCAGCTTGCTGAGACATAACACATATTTTTGCAAAAATAGCCAGGAACTTATTTCCTTTCAGTGGTTACAATTAAGGTTTTCTTTCAGGAGAAAGGTGGAAGAAAGGCTKTTCAATTACACAGAGGGCTGCAGAAATGCCATTGAATGAATCATTTAATCCTTTTAAGTACAGTCATCTTCCAATTTTACCTCTTTCAGATATTTCCCACCTTCCATGACACATCCAAGCATGMAAGGGAGAGGTTGGTTATAGCTTTCTTTGTGCTCCCTGTCAGTCTGTTCTTCAGAAATACCTTGAAAACAGAATAAAAAACCCCATATATACATGCACCTGTATGTGGCTGATACACAGATGTGGATGTTCTAGTAATTTTTTCAATATGTGCAATATGTTTGTATTATTTTTGGTTTGTGATGCAGGTTTTTGTCATTGGGTTGGTTTCACTACTGATTCTCTGTGCTTTGTGTTTAGGGCTTGATCAGGTATGGCCAGCACAGCACTGCCCATCTAAATAGTGACAAAGTTAAAAATAAACAAGCACCATGCAGGGAAAACCATGGGGGGAAAGAATGCTTTGACTTCTCATCACTTCTKTAGTTTTTACCAAGAAAAAGAAGTTTCCATTAAATGTAATATCTCCTCTACCTGTTCATGTCTTGGCTCACAGCTGTTGCTCAAGGAAATAAGAATTATCCCTGAATTAGGGATCATCTTGGTTGGCATGGTCTTACTAATTACAGTCCAGGGTACAATTAATGAGTAAGGCTGGTTGAAAATTATTACCCTGTGTAAGGATCACCTTCTTTGACATGTTTGCTCTTGGTTTGCAATGTTTTCAACCTGCTCTGCTATGTGTTACATGTTTTAAATGTTACTTCTGATTTTTATTTTTATTTTTTAATACAGTTCTGACAGTAGATATTTTTAGCTTTTATTTTTAATACAGTTCTGACAGTAAATATTTTGATACAAGTAATTTCTTAGGTTTTTCAAATTTCATAGCATTTCCTCTTATATGCAGAAGTAATTTAGTAAGAATATGTTATCTGAACATAAAATTTGCTTTAAGTTTTTCGATAGGTCTGATCCAGATTGTTTTCCCACATTTATGGAGCCATTGTTTCAGATCAAAGAAAGAAACAAAAARAAATTTTAAAACACTGGCTTTTATTAAAGGGAATTTCGGACTGTTTTCTGGGATTGTTAAGCTCTAGATGGGAGAGGAAGTTTTGGAGATATTATTGGCTAATAATCTTGGTCTATCAGTTATGTTTTGGTAGCAAGAAGTGAATTAGGTGGAGGTTTGAAAGGCACCAACTCCCCGAAAAATAATACTAGAGGGCATCTATTTTTGCTCATGCCTCTGAAAATCAGTGTTTAGACAAATAACAACTAAATTGGCTCCTTGCAACATGACACCCAAAAATTTAGAGCTGCAGAGCTTTATTCCTGAAAAAAAAGGGTCCAATAGTCATCAAGAGCTTAATTTACATTGCTRTACCTTTGACTCTGTGGCAGGAGCTGGGTGACAGACAATATAATAACCTGAGCTATTCTGTCATTTGAGAAAAAGMAAAGGGGATTTTGGAAGTCAGGAATGGGGATATGGCCACAAATCACTTAAAAAATGAAGCACTGACTGTTTTGAAGAAAATATGTTGAATGCTGGCATGTTGCATTCTCCCTCATTTGGCCAGAAATCCTCAGTGTTTATTGAGGGTGAAATTCATCTGTGTGCTGTGAACTAYGTGCTCCAAAGAAAGCTTCAGTGAGGTTTTTAATGTTGGATATTTCATATGTTGGCKTTCCTGCATAAGGATGAGTTTCTCCTTGAAATGAAATGAAGACTGAGAGAAGATAAGGCAAAATAATGATGGGATGAAATAAAACTGGTCTCTCAGAAGAAATAGCACAGAAATCCAATTTGGGACAGTAAAATAGGCAGAGATATTATTTTCCATTGTATGCTATTTCACACAAAGCATGGTTACAACAGCAAATCAATGGAAAATAAAAATTACATAKAAGACAAACTGCTGAAAACCAAGAGGCTCTACTTTCCTGCTCAAATTGAAAGGTAAATGCAGCAAAGGGATAACATATGGGTTTCATATCTTTGGATGGCTGTAGATTGCTGATGCACTTTCGTCAGCTTAATTCTCGGTTGTTTTGGCAGTGTGTGCCTGTCCTCATTCTATGCTGAATGCAGACAAATGTTCTTCATAAATATTTTTAATGTTATTTCTGCCTGTAATTTCTTATTTCCTGAAGTMATTTATATTTTGTGTCATCAGACCTTTCCAATATCTGGATCGATCAGATTCTTACACCATACCTGTACTCAATGCCTTTGTGTCACCAGTGTTTGTCTTGTGTTGCCCATAGATCATAGGGCTGCCCTTAAAGCAATTTGTGTCTCTGTGCTCAGCAGCAACCTTAATTAATAACCCACATGAAATAGCTGTAGAAACAGAAGTCTGCTTGGAGTATGAGATGTTAAGTTCTCTTGTTCTCTTAATTTAAACAGAAATGGCCAAACGACTTTGATTTTTCAAATGAAACTATAGTGAGGTTTTTGCAAATTAACTCTGGAGCTAGTTTATTTATTTGCCCAAGAGCTCACCACTATTAATCTTAAATCCCCCCTCCTCAGTGATGTCCAGCCTAAGAGACCACAGGTAGCTCTTCCCTCTCACTGCCTGGAGGACTAAAGCCAATCTGAAATGACCTTTAATTTCTTTAATATCCTTGGGGATAGCTCTTTCTTACAAAGAGCCTTTCTTACAAATGGCAAAGCTGACTGGCAACCATCTTGATTTTGTGTCAGTGCAAATTTTGTCTCTGCRGGGGACTTGCCCACAATTTAAACCAATAAATGTCATCTGAGAGCCTGGCTTTAAGYTGACAGCACTCAGTTAAACCCTAGCAGGAACAGACAGCAAGTACTGCTGCTTAATAAGAAGCTGTTAGCAGCTGGACAGCACAGAAGTTTTAGATTTTCTGAATGAATGACTTTTAGAGCTGCAATTTCTCCCCCCTTAGCAGCCAGAGTCCTTCCCCTTGCCCTCCACTCCTGTAATGATGCTCTGTTGAGAAATGCCATGGACACTGTGGGTACTGAGCACTTAATTTAAGTTTATTAGAAACAAAATGGAAACCAACTGAAGCCCACTGCAATTAAGCAGCAGCCACCTCCATCCTCTGACTTCTCAATTTCTGCCAAGCAGCTCAGCACATTGTCAGCAGAGCTCAGGGTCCAGCCAGGCASAGCCCCCAGGCCCAACAAGGAATTATTCACTGTTTGCCCTGGAAGGCTCCAATAGAATCCTTCTCAGCAAGGACCTTTCCTAAAGGTGACAAAGGCTATTTATATTTAGTCTTGCATGCTGCAAAGTTATCAGTGGCTGGCAGAGGCATTGATAGGAATCAGATGGAATACCTGGAATGGGCACTGCATTTGCACWGTGGTGTCACAGCTCAGAAACACCCTACAGTGTCATGTACCCACTATCTTGTATTTGTCCTTTGATGAAAAGGTGTGCATCTATATTGTTTCCAGAAAGTTCTTCAGGGCATTATCACAGATACAGAGTAGGATCAAAATAACTTGTGATTTTATAGCTACAGAGCTGTAAGAATCTGCAGGAAAATAAAATAATTGCAAGGATATCATGAGCAGGATTGTACTCCTCAAAGAGACAGGCAGATATATCTTTAAAACCAAATTATTTGCTGGTCTGTGCTGCCGTGTGCATGTATGAACCACTGCCTGTCTTGGGATCTAAGCTGAATAAACATTGTCCACTCTCAAGCCAAAGAGCATAAAACCAGGGGAAGGAGCTGACAGAGCCAAGGACAGTGTTCCCTTCTGTAGTGCTGGGGGAGCTGCTGCTCTCTCTATTCCACCACCAAGACATTGTTCTGTCACTTGGTGAGAGAGGTGATGTGCTTTTATGCACAGCAAGACAAAGGAGGGGGCAAAACAAATAAATCAACTCACCAATGGCCCATAACTGTAAGAGATCTTCAATTCTCCAAGATAAAACACCATATTAAAAACAGGCAAGAAGCTTTCTGCTGAGGGGTGTTTATTTATTTTTAACTCTTAAATAATTTAGGGCTTTCATTCATGATTTGTAGCAAACTTTCACATCTTGTTTAGATATGAACTCGAGGACAAATGACTGCCCATATTTACCCACACCCATGCATCAAATGCAGCCTTTGTAGTTATTTTTTAATTTATGGAAGAGGAAAAAAGTTAACAAATGCAACATTTGAAAAGATAGAGTCTTGAAACTTAAGAGAAAAGAGGATAGAGAAGCAAGCTGCTGCAATTCACAGCAGTTTTCACCACTCACAGCTCGCAAGGGTTTTGCAGAAAAGAAAATGGCAAAAATAACAAGTAAAAGCTATTTCTGAGTATTGGTGATAATACAGGGGAACACACACTGCCAAATCRCATATTTTGCAGTGTTATCCTAACAAACTGACAATAAAATGCAGTGAAATGTAGGGCTGGGATTGAATCCCATCTGCAAATGTAAATGCATTTTAGACACGTCAGCTGTTTGTAGCATTCATATCACCACTCTGGCTTCCTCCAAAACACTACTAGGAAGTCCTACCATGGAAGAAAAGGCCATCAAGGSCTATTAAATGCAAAGATACAATATMATCTCCAGCTCTGAAAGTCCCTAAACTGCAGATTGCCAGACGCTGGAAGAGCACAATCAGGGCTGCAGGTTTGATTTATTCCCACACTCTTCCCCTAAAGCATCTGCTGCTGGCAGCTGCTGAGGGTGATGGGGACAAGGCAGGGCTTYCCTCTCTCCCACTCTGACTGGGGTCACTTTCCAGATTTGTTGAAGGTTCAGGTTTATAGTGGTACCCCCAGCCCCCTCAAAATATAAGTAGGGGTGAGGAAGAAGCTACTTTTACAAAATGAAGCAAAGGAGAGAGTGGTTGTGACCATAAAAAAGTATGGCATAGAAAAAGAATGGTAGGCAGGAAAAYGAGATGCAGGATTTTTAGTAAAATGCATGAGAGGAGACCTCAACAACATGTAATCCCTTCAAATTAAGGGATATTGATATAAAAATGCCTGTGGGACATCCCAGAGGCATCTCTGATATAGGTAATAGCTATATTAATATCACCTTTGGTTACTCACAAGGCCAACAAAAAACAAAYCTGTTTCACAGGATTACTAGAGTAGGAAAAGTTCTAATGAAGCTTTTCTTGAGAGTGCAAACAGGAACAGATTTATAGTGATCTTGCACAGTTGCTATGTGCAGGAGCACACCCAGTTTTTAGAAGGATTAATGACATTTCAGTACATCTTTCTTGGCACAGAGCAGAGCCTGTGCAGAGTAAATAGCTGGGAGAAAACCTGCACATGAAAGTTTGTCATAGAGAGGGTGACAGGCAGGAGTGCTCAGCTCTCAGCTTGGCTTCTACACATCCATCAAGTGCTCTCAGCAGAGCTCAAGAAAAATCCTTCAGTCTCTCAGCAGTCATTGGATAAAGTGTTAAGGAGGATAAGGAAAAAGAAAATTCTTCAATTCCCATCCCCAAGCATCTCTTCAAGTGTGGAGATCACAGTGCTTCAGGGCTGTAAGTGAGCAAGAGTTTCTCTAAAGCTGTCGTGTCCATAAGGAAGAGAAATCTAAAGATTTCCATTAAATTGTCTCTTACTGCCCACTCAAATGCATGTTTTGTACTTTAAGCTGCAGGTGCTGCTCTTGGCTGGAAACACAAATGCACTAGGGATGAAACATGGCCCTTTCCAATGATGCACAAACCTGTATTCAGTTATAATGACATCTCCCAGGTGTATCAGGAAAAAACTTCCTGAACAAGGTATTCTGCTTAGTAATATTCCATAGAACTGCAAACACTAGAGACCTGAATTATTAGGATTTCCATTATTTAGACCTTAAGTATCCATGATTAACTGCTGCATTGAGTAATTGCTGACAATCTATCTGCTGCTGTGAGCAAAGTAGGATCCTACTAAACTCTAAAGAAATAATATCACTGTTTAGGTGATTTAAGGTAAATAGAATTAGAAGTGTTAAAAAAAAAAAAACCAAGCAACAGAGCAGGATCAGGTATGTAACAAGTTCTCCTTTTTTCACTCAAAATTGAAAATAATACTACTATGTGCAATGTGAAAATACATTATTTCTTTCAGAAAACTCAGCAAAAATAGAGCATCATCCACAGGAAAGAAATTCCCACTAGGCAAATCCCTAGGTATTTCTAGGACAGGCCCAGTGTCAATAGACTTGCTCCCTCACACAACAGCGAGTATGGGAAATTGGGTTTTCTGCAGTCACAGGCTACAAGTTCAGATCAAACTGCTTGCAAGGTGTAGGAAACATTTTGTATTTGAAAAAGTCCTTTCTGACTGTGGAATACCAAAGCAACTCATTATGACTTTGTATCCTCCAGACTCAGCATAGTTTGACTTACAGCCCTAGACAACTATCCTAACTCAAGGACTGCTTTAAAACTGCTTACATTTTGTGACTTCATTAATTCCTGGAGAGGGTAGGAACAGAGRAAAAAATAGCACCTGAGTCACTTGGCACTGTGAAGGGTTAATAGCCCCAAGAATATGGACTTTTTCTTTTTCAAGTATAAGAAAAATTGTGTCCAATAACGTAACATAAATCGCAACTACAGAATGGGAGAAGAGGGAGAAATTACAGCAGAAAGAAAGCARCTGATAATGGTGCCAGTGTCCAGCCCCTCCTCAGAAAGTAAGCAGCAGAAAGCCAATACAGTTTTGGGAGACAGATRAAAGAACATCACTAAGTGCTCAGTGGAGAAAAAAATCTTTGCTCCAAATGCAGTCAATTGATGCTGAACCTCTATTGATCGGAGGAGCTGTGAAACCCTTCAAGTGCAGGTGCAGTACTGAGATATCCCAGTGACTCAAACTGCTAAAGAAATCCTCACAAAACTGTAGAAAGGTCCAGCCTTGCCTTGCAGAGGCATTGCAAACAGATCCTGGAGCAGCARTGACAATCTCAGGGGAGCAGAGCTYGACCATTTGGGTCTCTCTRGATCTGTGGGGATGCAGCATCACAGGAACTGGAAACCAGACTGGCAAAGCTGTACCAGAGCTCACAGCAACCCACTCAGGTACAGAAGATTTTTTCTCTTCAAAATTACTTTTGTCTACAAGAACAAAGGTGTTTCTAGGCTTGTTGGCACAGATGTGCTCTCCAGCTGAGCCATATCTACTTCATGGTGCCCAA
Source organism: Malurus melanocephalus (assembly GCF_030028575.1). Taxonomy (NCBI): domain Eukaryota; kingdom Metazoa; phylum Chordata; class Aves; order Passeriformes; family Maluridae; genus Malurus; species Malurus melanocephalus. The sequence continues at coordinate 199,093 of NW_026623299.1, forward strand.
ATCACACCTGCTTTTCCTCTTATCCATCCACTTGTATTTCCTGTGCATGAAAACAGCACAGCAATCCTTACCTCAGGTCTTAACTTAGAGCTGAGACATTTCCAAGGGACATACGAGGAAACAGGAATTGGGAAACATTTCTGGGTCCCACACARTAGATTCTTCAGCTTGTTTTTGTTACTGGCCACTTATTTATGCACATACACGCAAAAATCCAACTCCAAACCATCCAAACTCAAGTCCAGCTTCTTGAGCAAGCACAGCTGATAACAGCATAAAGAATGTCAGGTTTCCATCCCAGGGGGCACTCAAGGCTTGTGGAAACACTAGAGCAAAGCAGACAATGAGACTGAATCAACCAAAGAAATACCACTGAATATAAATAGGCTGAGTTTTATAGCCACGTGAAAAGTTCTAGGCTGGAAACTGATTTGACAAGAACACCTTATCCATAAGCCTTTTAATTAGTCAGTCAAATTTCTGACTAATCAACACTTACATGCCTCTTGAACAGGTCCAAACAGTCCATGAAACAAAGAGAATAAACCAAGAGAATAATTGTATAGGTCACTGACCATGATAAGTCTCCATTTCATATATTTTACGTAAATGTTGTGGTTTACAGCTTGAAGAATTTTATGCATCTTGAAAGCTCAAAAAGTTTTACTTATTACCGTCTCAAAGGCACAGCTTGATCACTATAATCAAAACCTTAAAAGTTCAATTATTAGTTAGCAAAGGCAACTGGCTGAACAGAAACGGATGACATTTGCACCTTTGTTGTGATTTGTTTAAAATCTCAATTTCCTTTGACTTAAATAGAAAAGCTGGAAAAGAGAAACAATTCATGAACTGATTCAAATTCCAGTAGTTCTTCATTGCCAGATGGCCGAATAATCATGTCTGGAGTCACAGTAACTCAGACTGAGACACTTAACTGATTTCTCTTACTTTCCAATATTTCAAAGGTAAAAACAAAAGTTCCTCAAACAGAGCCAAAAGCTCAAGAGAGCTACTGTACCACAGGTAATGGGCCACAGGGGATTCAATCAGCCATGTGGGGAAAAAAAAGGAAAGCAGATGGGGAAAAAAAAGTGTTGTTTTTTTTTTTAAAAAAAAAAAAAAAAAAACAACTATAGGATTTCTTTCCTCTTGTTTCTTTAATTTGGGCCACTTACAGGCTGTGGATGAAATTAAACAGGTTCTTGTTTCATCATCCCACCCTGTTGGGGGAAACCACTTAGCAAATATTATATAAAAATACAGATGAGTTTCTGATCAGCTGGCTTTATTTCATTAAGCTAACACAAATAATTAATTTGAAGGAGCAYTAAGATGCTTGGCTTTAAGGCAAAACAAAACATTTTTGTTTTGATGCATTTCTTCTGGAGCTTCCATTGTAATGGAAGATTAATTGTGCTGTCAACTTTTTATTCCAACCCTTAAAGAAAATTAACTGTACATTAYCGAGATTCTGAAGTGCACTTGGGTTCCTCCCACCTAATGAACTCCAGTTTGAGATCTGACATGTGGCTCGAGTCTAGAGGGACAGGACTGATTAAAGCAGCATCACTGGAGCTATTTCTGTTCCTTATCAAAACCTGCCTGTTACACCTCAAAGGCCTTTGTGCATRCCTAAAGGAGAACTGTAGCTGAGARTCCCAAATACRTAAAAATACATATTTCAGTGAAACTACTTCCTTCTAGATCTTGAATCACCTCAGTACTATAATTCTGCTTGGATGGTAAGATGGGTCTRTGTGACATGTGGAGTAAATTGGAGTAGAAAACCAAACAACCTTCATAAAATAGATTGTTTCCTGATTTTTTTTGGGAGGTGACTTATTACAGTAAGGATTATGGGGGTTGTATGATTATCCTTCCTCAACAGTTGTTTGTTGGTTCTCCTTAAATAACTGGCAGTATATTCTAAGAAGCTGAAATTTGTAACAGCCAAAGGGGGTGTGTGGGGACCTTGTGTTTCCACTCTGTCCTGGAGTAGAGTGCTTTGCTGGGGGGAATAAGGACAGTGCAGGGGACTCTGGCTGAAATGTGCTGGCTGAAGTTACAGCTGGCTCACTCTTGGGCTGAATTGCTGAAAGAATTTGATCAGTCATAGCTGTTTGCTCTTTTCCCAAATAGAGCATTTTGGAATGGCTGACTTGACACAGCAGCTACAKTTGGTGCAACTTCCAGGGAGTGTTTTGCTTCTGAGCATCCTAAAAGTCCTCTGAAATGCTGTTGACCACAGCAGTGAGTTTTGTATTGACATTAAAGACAGATTTAKTGCTCTTAAAGTTTTTTCTTCCTTCCAGTTTATGAGGTCTTTGAGAGCTGAGATCCAATAATTCCTTGTAAATGGCTACCTCGGCTTTTGATCTAACTTCTTAAATRTGATATATCACTAGCAGTAAGTGCAGGCATACCCTTTCTGTTGTTTCAGAGAAGTGCTGTGTGGGTTATCTTGCTGACAAAAAAAATGGAGAACCRTAAAACTATCAAAATCTAATAAGATTGTAGCCAGACTTAAGTGTTGGAAAGTCCCCTTTCCCTAAGAGGGGATTATTCTGTTGTGAGTGGAGTAAGTTTAAAGGGAATGTGCTCTTTTACTGTTAAATTAATTTGATTTCACAGAAAAAATAGGTCTAGTTTGTGTAGACAATTATAGTATATATGTTTCCAGAAGCAGAGAAATCTTTTGTGTGYCTCCAGCCCTTTCCATTTTTCATTACAATCACTGTATTTTCTTCTTAAAATGCAAGGAAGTCAAGGGAGGCATGACGGGCAAGATAAAATGATTATAGGATAATTTGTGTTTTCCAGACCAAACAAAATCAATCATTATTGCTTAGGGAGGAGAAGCATTAAATAGCTGAGAGATGTTTCTGGACTTTTACAAAATGTTTTTATCAGGACAGATAAGAGAGAAGGCTGAGCACCCTGAGGTGGTKCTTGTAGTTTTCAAATTTACACACTAATTTGAGCAATATTTATAGAGGGAGTCATCTGTGCTGGGTTTGTAGTTAAAAAATAAAAAATCAAACCTGACAATATTGAAATTCACTCGAGTTTTGCTACATAATCTTGTAAAAAAAATAAGTCTTAATGCTTGCATACATGAAATAGAAAGTCTGTTTAATGGAAATATATGTATCTATAGTAGAAAAGAAGTCCCCACTCTGTTTTCTACCTATGAAGTGGGGACTGGATTAAAAAGGAGATCAAATAATTCCACTGATTAATGAAAGCATGGGTGGTGAGGTTGGGAGAAAGATTCTCAATTTTCCCAACTTCTGCTTCTTTCTCATRTGTGTCCTTGGGAACAAGGATTTAGCATGACAACTAATACTGGGAGAATTAATTCTAAAAAACCCCTAAAAACAAGACACAAACCCCCCAAAAATTGCAGTACTTTTATTTTGAAAAAGTTGGGTGGAAGATTGTGTGMTACCTGTATTATGGAGGGCTAAGGTGTGATGAGGCTCAGGTGGAGACATCAAAGCTGTCTAGTGAAACTGGCCAACAAGTGCTTTTAGGATTAGTGTTTTTTTAAAACAGAAAATCCCTTTGATACTGTTAATCTCAATGGATACTCATTCCACCTATGTGGAAATACTGCATTTTGCCAAGCCAAAGCGAGAAACAAAACAAGAAACATTGCCTRAGAGTGGAGTTTTCTGCCTTGGTGTATTGAGTTGATTTCTTCCTTTTCTGTTTCAATTATGGTTTTTTTTGTTTTTTTTTTGTGCCAGTAGCCTTGCTGACTGTGCAACCCTCTTCTTTCCAAAAGCAGCTTCTGTGATGGTTTTTATCTAAGATTTCTTTCTTTCAGATTAAAATCTATGTATATTAATGTGTATTCTGGCAATTAAAGCGGACTTTTTTTTTTTTTGCCCCAAAGGAAAATGAATCCAGAATATGATGATAAAAATTGTTTAAAAGAAAAAAGGAAACCTGTACCTGAGAAAGTGTATTGGTACCATCAGATGTAAACATCTTTCTAGTTAAACATGCTAATAATTCAGTCAAAACCATACTTACCTATGTCCAGATTGATGGCTGGGCTTGCCAAAAAATCAGTCCTTCATGAAAGGAATGTGTTTTAGTTTATGTTTTATTTAAAGCCAACAGGATATTTGTCTACAAAACAAATATAAGTTATTTTAGGTGGAGGATAACAGTACAAGAGTTCATTATGCAAGAAATTAAAAAAGCCCTTTCAGATCTTATTTCATCAGATCAGAATCTAAGGTGTCTAAGGCAGAAAACCACAATTCAGATGGGATTGTCCCACACCACTCACCAGCTCCTTCCTTGCCTGCAAGAAGCCTCCAATGGCTTCTTTGTTCTTCTTCCACTTTTGACTACTGTTTCCCTTTTCAGATATTTTTCTGTTATGCCTTTGAAAATCTGGTACTACTTAYTATGGTAATAACTGTTAAAACCAATATTTTAATCTTCTATTGCCCTCCCTGTAACTTGTCTATGAAAAAAACACCCAAAGATAGTAGCAAAGGATTATATTCCTTTCTTTTATCATCTTCTTTTATGCACTGCTGCTTTCCTTTCCATGAAAATTTTCTTCTCTTTAAATCCTTGCCACAGTTTCACAGCTGTCCATCCTACCTTSTCCTGTCACAGCTAAAACACAGGACTTGGAGAGCAGTAAGGAAACCAAAAGTTGGATTTTTCTTGGAGATTGGCAGGATGACCCCAAGGTTTGTTTTGGTGGCTTTAGACTGTGCACAGCCTTGAAAGATAAATTAATAAATAAATTAATGCCTTTGTCTGTTGCCACCCTGGGGGTTGTTCAAAATTTGAGGACAAGTTATAGAAGAGCAACCAGAAAGATTCCGTGAGTGGAGGGATCTGATTTATCAGGTAAAATTAAGAGTGCAATATATTTAGACTGGATATGCAAATAGAGCAGGGGACATGATAATATCTTGAAACACTTGCTCGGTAAAGACTAATGATGGTGAAAAATTGCTATGGAGAGGAACAGAAGGGTATAACAGAGAATAATGGGTTGAAATTGAGAAAAATAAAATGGCTCAAATCCATGGTAAAGCTTCATGACACTAAATTGAGAATGCAGGAGAGGAAGAAGTGGTGAAAGACCCATCACTTAAGACAGTTTAAAATTAGACATGAAAAAGCAGTAGAAAGAGTACTCCAGAGGGCAATCCTTCACTTCCATGAGGATAGAGTGGATGYTCTCTTCCATCCCTAATTTCTGCTATTCAATAGTGCTATGATTAGGTGATATTTTTTTTACTTGTGCAGACCCAAGACTCCATTTAATATTATAAGGGAGCTTTTAAAATAATCTGTAGTAGCACTGAGAGTTAGCTTTRTCAAATAAATTGAAATACAACATTATGAACCCCAGGTCCATTCCAGGGAACACTGAAAGATTTTAAATAAAAAATAATAAGAAAAATTTTRTGACAAAATACTCATGTGGCTTCCTCCCAGGCATTCTGAAGACTTGTGTCAGCTCTAAAGAAATGGTATAAACTCTGTTGACATCTCTTCTTTTGTGAGCTCTGGTWCAGTTAACTGACTGCCCTTCGTTCCTTCACCAGAGGAGCAAAATGTCAAAAATATGTTAAATGGAAACTTGAGCCCATACAGCTGCTCTCTCTTGTGCTCCATTCAAAAGAAGCAAAGAAGAAAGTTGAACGGATTTTAGAAATTGTCCTTTCTGACCTTTACAAAAGTACTGAATTTAATCCCTTTAGCCCAAAAGATCCTGCTGGTGAAAAGGCAGTAAGAGAGGAATAAAAATTTCTGTGTGTCAGAATTGGTCAAGTTTTTGTGACCCAGTGTTTGCAGYGGATTTGTTCAGTCTCTTTTCTTCAGAGGGTTTCATTTTGTGGTATGTTTTAGACTGATATCTGAAAATTGCAGGTCACTATTATGTGTAAGAAGCAAAACCTTTAAAGGGCTGGTGACAAAGGAAAAAGCCAACAAATCCAAACCATAAAACCACAACAAACTTCCCTCCACAGTCTGTCACCATAGGTCTGTCTGAACTCGAGCTGTGTGACTATCTAGGCATGGATTAACAACACTTTTCACCGGTTTTTTTTTCACTTTTTATTTTTCTTAAATGCTAACAATAGGAACCCACTGAAAATTAAAATGTTTTTACAAAGAAGCAGGTGTCAGGTGAAAACAAAATGTTTCCATCAACAATTATCAACAACCAAATAGAAATTTTGCAACTGATCCAGTTCTCAGTACTCTACTCAATTCAAATATCCCACATTCAGGGTGACTAATTAGTGGGTCTAAGGCTAATGTTACTACATTGCTTTTGGTTCCAAGGCTTGATTACTGCTGCAGTCTCAGACATCTGCTTTTTTTTGTTAGGTGTCTTGAAAGGATGCACAGTGGTGTGGTGTTTGAGACTAATCGATGGCCTCAGTTCTTTTTTTTTCTGTAGAAACATATTTTTATCCTGCCAAGGGCTGCAGTCTGGAATTTCATTTAACAATTTGCACAGATTTACACTAAGTGCYACTCTGAGGATAGAGACTAATGGTTAGATGCCATTGAAAGGATGGAAAGTCATTTTGAGAGGTTGGAGAAGGCTGGAAATTCCAGTGATGTGTTCACCCAGACCATTAGTGCGACAAATAGAATTGCCTTGGCACCTCTGAAGTCAATCAGGGTTATGCCATTAATTTCCTTTTAGATGAATGTAACCCATAAGGAATAGCACATGTTCTCCTGGAGTTATTTATTTGTTTATTTATGTTGGAAAGGCAAGCACAGAGCATAGTGAGGTGGCAAAAGGGAGGGGAGGTGTGAGGGTAAATGAAAAAAGAGGAGGGGAATAATAAGTTATGTTTGTTTGCATGTCTGTGGCAGCTGTGGAGATAGCAATGTGATTTAATAACCCTACAGTGAGCCATGTGCTGCTCCCCTATTGCACACTGATGTAATAATGCGACGGGAACTTGAATTATTTGCCGTGTCATATATTGTAAGAATGAGCTGCTTGGAAGTAAACAGCTGAAAAGTGTCTCTGTGACAAATGGTGAGGTGAAAAAACAGGAAGGAAAAGCAGGAAAAAGGAATGGCTGCTGTCCTGGTGTCWCTGGTGAGCTGATACACATTATTCTGCGAAACCCTGAGTCTCCAGTAATGACAATGTGCAGTACAAATGTGTCCTGTTATCTGAAATGGTTTGCTATAAACCATAGAACCATCCTGCACATCATGGGGGCGAACAGTGGGGTAATGTGTTCTTAGATTGTTTTAAATAGGTTTAAAATTATTCTGTTGAAGCTGCAAAGTGGCACAAATTTGCATAAGGGTTTTGCCTGATTTAAATGCAATTCAGGTTGTTTAAAATGCCCACARTCCCCTTTGTAATTTGTTTCCTACTGGGTCATCACTAAGTTTAGCCTGATCAAATCTAYTTCACAGTGACATCTGCAGCTGCACAGCCACCTGCCCCTCTGCATGTTTTCACTTATTTGTTCAAGGTGATGGCTGCAAATAAAAGAATTATAAGTTTGAGCATAAACATTGATGAGGGAACTGCAGGTTTCTAGAATCAGAATTTTCCTAGTGTTAGTTTCAGTCCCATTTACAGGATGAGACCGTGTTAGCTTCTCATTTACTTTAGTCTGTATTGGATTTGATGGGCGCATGATTTATCAATGAAAACCYCAACCAAACTCAYAGCWTGATGTTGTAGCAACATTTWCAATGCTGAGTGAAAAGGAGGTAACAAAAATACTGAAATTGGGGAAGTTTCAGGCAGGAGCTCCTGAGTCCACTCTGGAGCTTATATTCTTACTGGCTTTGAGGTGCAAAGTGGTTTGGGATGAAAATCTATTGAGAAAGAAGGAAAAAAACTCAACTGTAGGATATTTTATTTAAAAAATAAAGAAGTCCTGAGTACCTATGAAGTGGATGCTCCTAGGGATGAAGTAGGTTCTCTTTGATGCTGCAATCAGTGGCTTCAGCAGTGTGCCTTCCACACAACTTTGGGATGCACATGGATGTTCCCAGGACCTTATACCRAATATTTCTAACAGTCTCCAGTGTGGAAACTGAGTAACACAATGTGCTTTATAATAGTTAACTTTTAACAGGGGTGATGTACAGTGGAAAGGGGAAGATGTGTTGTGCTGGGAGGGGGTGAATATTGGAAGAAATCAGTGCCTGCWGAGTGTGGGTGTGTTATAGGAAGTGGCAATTATGCCCATATGATGAGATGTGCCTACTTCTGGATTTGCACTTTACAGCTCCTGTACTAATAAGTTCAAATAATATTCTAGTATTTTTAATGCCTTTATTTTTTTTTTTTTAGTTTTATTTTTAACCTAGTGAAACTTCTTCAGTCCTGTGTTTCTGGCAATATGACAGCCAAAGTCAAACACTAGTTCAACGTCAGTGTACCTGAAATCTACCTATATATTCTGTATTTTAGGCTATTTTTATCCATTTTTAATAGAACTTCACAACTCTACTTTTTGTCTGTTAYTGAACATCAAATAGATGTTTTAATTGGGTTGTCTGCAATGACATATGAGCAAATTGTTCCTTTACTACATTTCTCTGTGTTGAGAAACCTCTGTGATTAGCATCATTTCAAGGAATACTTAATCATGAAAGTAATTTCCTGGATCATGATTCTATTATGGATTTGATGAGTTTGRTGTAATCCATTGGATGTGCATCATGATATCTGTGAGAGTTCACCAGTCTCTTGAATCTGCTATGAGGAAATGTTGTCATTTTACTGTACAATCCTCAGTTTTATAAAGTTGAACTTGCTTGTCTTTCACTACTTCTGCTTAATTCACAMCTCCAGTTTTTGAAGCAAGATCCCCCCATGGACTGCAAACCAGGCTGTAATTTGCTTTTCTTTTTTTCTCTTGAACCAATTGGTATCTGATTCGTTGATAGATTTTTGTTTTTTACATTTTGGACTTAATGTACTGTTATGAGCCTATCCCTACTACCCTGTGTCTTGGTGAGGTTAACAATTTCAAAACATCTACGTTTTATGTTTTTATTTCATTTTGCAGTGGTTGAAGATCATCTCACAAATGAAGTGTTGTTGTTGATGGATATGATACTTGATGTTAGAAAGGAATGAATAGAATAGAATTGAATGCATTGTGAAACAGGGTGGGTTTTGCATGCCCATGAAAGTCTAGTTTAAGTGTTACATAGTTAGGTGCAGCTCTTTCCAGTATAATTTTCATTATTATCTTTTCTGTGTACTGCATTTTTCAGCTGTATCTAGAAGGCTTTGTCTGCAGCTGGTATCAACTTGGTTCAGACAGAAGATACGGGATGAAATCTGTTATTAAAACAAAACCAAGCAAAACCAAAAAAAGCCAAAACCAGAAACCCCAGGGCAAACAGAGAAGTAAGGAGCAAATAGTGCAGCAAAAAATAATGTAAAAAATACTGCAGAGAACCTCCAGAGAGAGTGAGGACACRCTGAAATGTGATCTCATAAAAGACTTAAAGAACAAGAAGCATTGACCCTTGATAGCAAGTTAGAAAAGACAAATGGTTCAGGCTCTTAAGAGAATAGATCTAACTGACATAAAAAATGGAAATCAGGTTTGCCAGTTTTAATAGGATGATCAAACTGAGAATTGGTTAAAAGGTTGTCACAGGAGTGTTGATGAATGGTAGAGACCACAATTTTTCAAGCATTGGTACAGATTAATGAGGAAAATGAGCAGAGTGGATAGAAGAGCTATAGAAAACTCTATGACTGGATTATTTAATTGAATTGTTTCACTACCCTTGTTTTCCAGAACCTCAATATAGTTATTTTAAAACTTTAGAGCTGAGTTAAACAAAAAATTGTAGTGCAACAGCAGTGCAGGGCTTGTGCAAAGCTCAACAAGATGCAGCAAAGGCAGTGCTTTGCATTATTTTTGGTTTTGGTTTTTTTTTTTTTTTAAGAGAAATTCAAATATCTTCATCTTGTTATGCTGAAAAGAACTAAACCCCAGTGTGGGAAGCCAGCAAGAGACTATGGGCAGCCTCTTGCTGAAGAAAGAAAATGGAATGTGGACTGTGTGTGCCATTTTCCAATGAGAAACAGAACTTTGTAACCAGTTAGAAAAAGGTGAAGGAGCTCAGATGCTGTAGAAGGAGATGTTCAGGTGCTGCTGAAAAGCATTTGTGAGAGCTGAATGCTCTACAGCTTGAATGAAGGATAGAGGGAGGAGATGCTTGGAAGGAGATGCTCTGCTGCTGGGGGAGAGCATTTGGGGAGGGGRTGTGGAAGATTCTGGAGAGAGAGTATAGAGGGTTGCACTGTGGATAATAAAGGGCTGATGCATGATACCTTCCTCTCCTGTCCATTGGTGTGTGAGGTCTGTGCTGGCACCCCAGAATCACTGAACAAATCTTTGTTCTCARAACAGGTCAGGAGGGGATGCAGTGACTCTCAGGTGTTGGGTGGAGCATGAACCACCCATGGCATTAGAAGCACTGAATGTGTGACACTCAGGTTGTTCCTTATACCCAAATGTTTGCCTACATTTGTTAAAGCAAATGGTGTTTTTTTTTTTTTTCATTTTTAAAATTTTAAAATAGTTATTGTTATGGTGGTTTCTTGCAGTGAGTGGTTATCTCTATATAACCTGCCCTTGAATCTGCAGCTTTCCTTTGACTTGCTTCAATTTGATCCATTAGAATGCCATTAGAATGGCAACAATTAAAGTGTTCATGAGGTTTTAAAGAGATAACACAAAAGTTTAGATCTGCTTAGGGCTTAACAATAAATTTCCTCTGTGGCTGCCTGACCCACTTATCAGGGTAGTAATGGAGTCTAAACTTCACTCTCTAAGACTGCTTGAAAATGTCTCTTCTCTGTATGTTATGTGGAACTGGGTTTGGCTTTTAAGSTGTCTAGTTGTTCAAAAGCAATTTGAAATAAATCTCTATGTAATAACAGTTAATGAATCGTGAATTGGTGTGGAAATCCTGCTAACAGAGTTATTAGATGAARCTAAAACTTTGAGTATAACAGAGACAAAAAGAAGTAGGATGCTCATAAAAGTGGGAGATGATCATGTTTTTTTCAAAAAAATCTTCCATGGAGCTCTTTGAGAGGTATGTCCATGACTTCCAATTTCTTTTTATTTTATTAATGAAGAAGGAGAATCTGCTTTGCTTTTCCTGTTGATCTTTCAGTAGCTGCTTGAAAGCTTTCAGAAAGTGGTTTTTCATTCTTTGATCAACGAAGTTTTTCATGTCAGTAAAAAATACTCTCCCACCAGTGAGCAGGTGAAGTTGCAAGAAAAAAATTCAAAGGAAAAGACCATGTGGAAAAAAGGATGGAAGCATGCCCTTGAGTATATTTTGAGTGTATTCCCTTTTCTCATTCAGGAACAATCGATAGCAGAGATGTCAATAGAAGAATGAGGATCTGTATAATGTATTTGAACTGAACATTATCCACATAGATCTAAAACCTTCAGAACTCTAGCATTTATTTGGACCAAAAAAAATCTTTAGAAACACAATAATGTTTTGAGGTTTTTGAGAAACCTTTGTAATTAGGACAAATTGGGGAAAACAATAAAATTTATTGGTTTTCTATGTTAAAGGGCATTTTTTTCACTTAAAATGACAGAAAATTATGGAAAGCAGAAAACTGGCGTGCTTGAGTTTACCGATCTTGCTTAGTAGCATATATAACCAGAACATTAGAGGAGAAAAGTAAAAAGAAAAAAATCTAATCTAAATCTAAAAATCTAAATCTAAAAAATCTAACACTTAACATTTTGAGAATACTGGGAGGCCTGAATTGGTACCTAGAAATACTGGTTTAATGAATTTTAAGCAGAAAATGATTTAAAATGGAAGTTAAAGGGGAGGGTGGGAAATTATGTTGCAATTTCAATAAATTAAAAAATGCATTTTAAAACATTTCTGTATTCTTAAACTTTAAAAAGTGAAAATGTAAACTCAAAGCAATTAGAAGGGAAGAAAAAAAACCTGAAAAATTTTTACGTCATATTAATGTGGAGCAGAGATAAATCASACAGGCCATTCTTTGTCTCTCTCAAGTGCACATTCATCCAAGAGTGCCCTTCCCTCTGCTCCTGCCACGTTATAGGTCCCTACTCTACTGCATTCCCTGTCTATAGGTATGGATTTGCTGCTTAAAGTGAGATATGGCCCTTTCACACCAATAGATTGAATAATATGAGGGCATTTAAGAATTAATGGATGTCCGTCATAAATCAGTGGGACTTATGTGCATATAATTTACTTGTGAAAGGTTTGACTCCATGTGCCATGGAATAATAATTTCAGAGATCGTAAATAATGGAATGCACTGGGAAATTGTACCGAGGTTTAACTATTAGATCACTGATGCAAAACAACMCTAGGAAATGCTAATTTTCAGGATGTTGAACCTAATGAGTTAAGTCTGTATGCACTTTTTTGGTACATAGATCTCTGGTGCTGTGTGACAGGAAAAAAAAATTTATATAATCAATTTTCATTATTGGAGTATTAAATAAGATGCTTTTGTTAAAAGGAGTAAGGAATTTGGCACAGCTGGGTGCTGGCTATTAGGTTCATGGATGGGGAACTCATGCATTCAGACCAGGAAAGCCAATTGAGTCTTAAAAGGAAAATAAAAAACCCAAACAAATGTTCAAAATAACCCCCCAAATATATCTTTGTAATGAGCTCCTTAAATACCATCTGTCATACAGTCCTGGCAAAGAAGATTAAARCCTTTGCATGTACTTTATTAGCAGAAGACCAATTCTTTGTCTCTGGAGGACATTCAAGTGCTATTGAGCTGGGTTTTGTCACAGAGCTAAAAGCTGACTGGAAAATAGAACAGCAATGCCAGATGTAATGTGGTATTGACAAAAGGCCTTGGCTTGGCTCACAGCAC
>NW_026623299.1:212089-249385 GCF_030028575.1 Malurus melanocephalus
AGATACCTTAATGTCCTCCTGCCTATGCCTTTSTACACGAGTCTGTGAATGAGATCTGTTACACTTTCCCTGCTATTTGTTATTGCATTTGCTTTTTTTTTCCCCTTAAAACTTTTGAGTGGGCATTTAGCTTTCACTTAAGTCCTTTCTATTTGGATTACTTTTCCTTGTCTTTKCTGAAGTTTTCCTTCATCCTTTGTTATTATTACGCATTCCATTTTTTGATGCTTTTCTCRTTTCCAGCCTATGACTTCATTTTATTTCCTTTCAACCTCCTGTTCATGTTGAGTAATGTGGGGTTTTCCTTTCACTATAAGAGGGTGTATGAGACTTCCCTTATTTTATGTGAAAATGAAACCCTCAGCTCAACTACCTCCATCTATCTCTGAATTCTTCTTCATTATCAAAGTRCAGTGGCAAGTAATACCTCAAATATGATAGTTGGCCTCTGGAGACCAAGACCATGGTGCAAGCCATGTTTCTTATATTAGAACCAGTCCCCTTAATCCCTTACTTATATCAACCTTTTTAAGAAAACTAATTTCACATGATTATGCTAATATTTTCTTAATGAATTAGAAAAGAAACCTGTGCAGAACATTAATGAATCATTTTAAACATCCCTGCTGTGAGATTTCAAGATCATTCTTTCTGTAAAAGTGTATGAATATTAATATGCACCCTGGTAATTGCTACAAAGTTAATTACTGTAATTCTGCTGTAGTAAAAAAAAAAACCTATCTAATATGCAGTAATAGCTAGTTATTAAGATGGAAATCTTGAAGATAAAATACTGACCCATATATATGAAGTGAGGTTAAAAAACAATTTTGATATAATAATCAGATATTTTAGAGAAAAGATAATTTGGCTATTAATTCAGATCATGCAAACAAACAGTCTACGTAATTTAGTCATTGTATTTAGTTCAGTGGGGTTTGCCTCAGATTTGAAATCAATAGGATTGTGATCTATTTCTTCTGTTGTCTAGGGGAATGTTGTGTACATATGACAGCACCTGACTGAGGAAATAAGAGCTAGCAAATAAATCCATACTTTAACATTTTAATACAGGTATCTTAGTTATTGTTTSGCACTTGATAGGAGAACTTGAATCACCCATGTTTCTGAAACAATGAGTAGTCAAAACATTTTAATGAAGTAGTTTCTGTCTTAACACCCATATAAATGAGTATTTTAATTGATTGCTAATTTTTCTGTGCTTCCTAGAACAAGAATGACTTTTCATCTCAGTGGAACTCTAGATCAAGTAGTTTTTTTTCTTCTATGGTATAGAAATCCACCCTTATTTCCTGGTATAGGAAGGGAAGAAACTTATCCTGATGTCCACATTCTGTCAGCAGTTTCAGGGCAGGGCTAGGAAACACCACTGCCCTGGTCTGGTTCTGTACCTGCTTTTTGGTTTCATCAGTTTCAGAGGTGCCTTCACTGCCCTCRTGAAAAATTGTGTTTTTAAGGATATTTTAAAGAATTTTTCTATCTCAGATGGAAAGAAATGTGAAATGCTTTTACATCTGACATTATAAAGCTTTGTTTGGTCATTCAGATTGCTGTTCTGAGGTGTGTTATTTCTGCATATTATCTTTGTGTGTCTCACAAAAAACTTGATCCTTATAATGATATACGCACATTTTATTTTATTTCCAGCTAAAAAAGTCACCTACTTTTAGTAAAACAGGAGTAACATGCAGTCATATACACATACAGAAATTTTCTCCAGAATTGTTATCTGGGTCTGTAAGTGGCTCTTTTTTTTTTTTTTCCTAGTGTTTATTATGTTGCTGTCTAACATAATATTGGTGCAGATCTTCAGTGGGAGTTTTTATCTTGAGAATGCATTAAGAGATGTAATTATTAACCAGTCTAAATTGATGAAGATGCTTACTTTTCATCTAAAGACTGTATTCTCTACTCCCCCTATTGTAATACTTTGCCTTCTTTTACTGAAGGCTTTTTCGTTGTGCCAAGTCTGCAATTTTCACATTACCATATAGTCTGTAATTGAAAAGGAATAATCCTCTATTAATTTTCTATTAGAGAAAAATCAACACATAAGAAAATCAACACAAAAGAATATGAATAACAAKAGGGAAATAAAAGCTTTCTAAAAACTCTATTCAGCATACCGAGAATAAACTGGAATAATATCCCCTAAGCAACTTAATATTGAATTGTCAGGTAGTAATAAAGTGGTGGCTTAAGTGATTTAAAAATGTCATTTAATAAACATGGGKTTTTTTGCTGTGTAGTTACCACAGAAATAAAGTGGACAAATATTATTTTCCTTCTTATGAGAAAAATACCTAGCTGAGTGCTAGAAATATGAATTAATGGAAATGTCTTTTTCTTTTCCTAGTGCTTCTATCTTGTAATAMTGCACTTTTTGTAAAGTGTGTGTTTACTTTTTGATTATCATTTAATTGTAAGGGGTTTAGATCTGATGAATATAAAATGTGAGGAAACCATGCTGTACTWAGGGAAGAGGTACCCTGGAAGTGGTTACTCTGACTCATCAGGGTAATGTCAGCTCTTCACCACTCAAATGCTSACAAACAGAAATGTGGTGATGGCTTTGATTCTCTAGCCTGGATGGTCAAATATTCATTCCATGTGTGTCTTCTTGAAAGGGCAGACATTGGTCCAAATTCAGAGGGAAATATCAAATTAACAACTCTGTTTTCATAGAACCCTTCTTTAATTTGCCCCAATACATTTRCTTGGGAAGGAAGGAGGAGGTCCCAGGTTCTCCTTAAAATTGAGCTGGTGATGTTCACTGGTGCCCAAAGGAATCTTTTATCTTCAGCCTTGAAGTATTTCCATGCTGTGCTTTGATGGAGGACACACAACCCTGTGTCTAATGACATGAGAGGGTTACTGGTGCAGCCCTTCTCCATCCTGAGTTTGAATAACTTCAGGTAACAGAAAGGAGGGTGAATATGTGGACCACAACATCAAAATGAGAGATAACAGAAATGCTCTTTCTGAACTTTAGTAAAATACTTTTGGTTTCTATTGAATTTTTTTTTAAAGTTTTAGCTGAAATTACTCTTCATTGAAGTTATCCATTGGAGGTGTCTGCAATTTATTCACAGGAAATTTGTAAACAGAAAAGRAGATTCATTCAATCCCGGTGTAGGCAAATAAATAGCATGGGATACACAGAACTGTTTTGAAATCCATGCAAGAGGCAATGCAAAGATTCAGCAAAGAGAAACTGGTGCCAAGTTTCAGGATAAGGTGAAATGAGGCTACACAGAGTTCCCACCTGAATTCCAGCCACCATCAGCGTCTCACCTGGGGCAAATCCTCACTGATATGACCACACTGAAAATGCTGGGGGTGGCTTTTAAATTCAGAATACCCTCTCTCTATCTCTTTGAATATCACACCATGGGCTGATTGAAACAGTTGTTACAAAAACATCATCTCGGCTATGTCTCCTCTGCAGAAGATGAAAAGTAGAGCACAAGGCCATGTGAAAAATTTTTTGTGTGTAAAGTGTGGTTTGTTTTGACATCAGACAGGTGTGTTTGGATTTTTGTCAAGATAATTCTYCTTTTGGTCCTAAATTGTGGTTGAATTGAGTATATCACAGCCACATCTTGGTAGTTCAGCTGTCTGTGAAACTCAGTGTTACAACAAATTGTCGCTCTGCCTGATTCAGACGTGTCTGCTCTGGGGCTCTGTCAGTCTAATTTAAAAAAACCCCAACAAAATAACCCAAAACCAGAACCAAAACCCTAAAGRTGAGTGTAAATCTTAGAGGAAATCAAATAAATAAATCTCAAAGTCTCAAAAGAGAGGCAGGCAGACACAGCCAGGAAGGCTGGTAATAGCATCCATGGCAGARCTAAGTAATCAACTGAGGAAAATATTGTTGCAGTCTGTCAGCTCATACAGAGATAGTTATGATTATTGTCTCGGATATTCCTGAGCACAGAGAATAAAATCAGACATAGGAATCTTTYCTGTCATGGAGAGATGCTTTTCTCATGCTGAATTGACACTGGGGTGCATAAACACCAAAATATTCCCATTTCCTGTTTCTTTCAGACACACAGGAGTTCTGTTTTGTGTGGAAATAGATGCTTCTCAATAGAATTGACTGTAAAAGACAAATTACATCTTCAGCTTAGGTGAAAAGGGTAGAAAATGTCTTGTAAAGTCCTATGGCTTGAAGTGCAATAAGGGTATTTTTCTGTTGGTGGACAGGACAAAGGGCATTTCTCTATGCAAAAAGACTTTGTAGAAGAGGGAGCTTTTTACCAGGATTCCTTTTTAAAAAGGAAAAAAAAAAAAAAAAACCTCGAGGAGGTCAAATGGGAAGCAATTTATATGTAACTGGGTTGGAGTATTTCAAGTCTTTAAAAATCTGTTCTATTTGAAAATCCATGATCAAGAAAATTACATTCTTTTTCCTGCCAGACTGGGTCATCGCATCCATCAAGGCAGGCTGAGGTGATGGAGGTTGTGTTTGTAATGGATGATCTGAAAGATCTTGGCCTGTGGTTCCCATTTCCCAGAAGAAAGCAGAGCCCCTAAAAGGGGTGACGAAGAATAAATGAGGAATACCTATAGGGAACCATTTTCTCTGCCAGGAGAATACTTTCCAGATATGCTTAGCATTACCTGTTCCTCCTAGAGGCTCCAGAAATTTTAGTGTAAAATTCAACAAAACAAAGATAAATCTGGTAATGTGGATATTTGAAAATATCAGCAAATGGGCATGAGAAGTTTTCTTTATGCTGACTTGAAGCTAAATGTATTAAATAATTTTAGTTTGTATTCAGTTTGGAAATGTTTGTAGCACTACTGCATCATTATTTTAAGTTTTCTTGATATTCTTGCTTGCATTTTTTCCCTCTTTGTCTGTCTTATCAAAATGTGACTAGTGGTATTTATACACAGACAAATACATCTTGAATTTTTCTTGCTTTGGTTCTATTCCAAATTTTTGTTCTTTCTGTGTATGTGGTACAGTGACCAGTCCTAACAGATCACTTTTGTTGTTGTCCTTTATTCTTTATAAGACTGGATACTCTTTATGGAGCAGGTTMAGGGCCAGAAAAATCCTGAATTAGCAGAAACTGGTGCAGTTACTTTGAAAGCAAATGGAGTTCTGCCAGCTGACACCATCTGACGATCTGACTTTGTTTCTTTTGACCTCTTCTTTTATTTTATTTTTTTTTAAGAAATCTTTCACATTAGGCTAGTTCAGCATTTTTATTTTTCCCCAATAAGAAATAATTTTTTAAAGGATCTTTTAGATCCTTTAAATAGCTGTCACATTTATGTTCTTCAGAGGCGGTGAGGTTTTGATGTCAGATGGTGCTCAGGATGCAGAGTATCAGAGAGATGTTTCACTCTCCCACTGTTAAAAACACAGTAACTTCAACAAAACTGCCATAGGAGGTTTCCCTGCCTGTTGTTACATCGTCTCACAAGACTTCTCAAATCCATTTTRGGTAGGGTATGAGGAAATTGGTTGTTTGCTTCTAAATTAATTTGCACTGAGCTGCATTCTCCTTCTGTTGAACCATTTACTGAGGCACTTACAGTCTCTTTGGGTCTCAGCATTTTGTCTGCAGTGTTCAGTAGCTCATGCAGATTTGGCATGAACTCTCCAGCMGTGAGGTTTATGTTTTCTTACCTCTGCCTGTTGTGACAGCTTTTATTTTTCCTTGTTAACTTCATTCAAACTTAGCTCCATATTTATAGAATATTGAAGTTCTTAGCACTAACTACTGTGAAACGAACACAAATCCTGTTGATCCAGGTAGAGCCATAGTGCAGCGTTCACAGTGCTGAATTTCAAGCATTTCCTAGATTAGACAATTTGCCTCCCCAGGTTCTGGTTGYCAGAAAAGAGACAAACACTTGTTGGAATATGCTTTACAGTAAAAGCCTAAAAATCCTCTTAGCCTTTTTCTATGTAGAAATCTGTTTTTCTCCAGTGGATGGATATAGGGAATAGGGACAGCAGCTTCCTTGTGCAGGTTGTGTGAGCCACCCTGTCTGACTCAGAGAAAGTCAGTTTGTGGGGAAGATATTTTCTGTAATTTATTTTTCYYCCTWAATCTTGGTTCATTCYRCTGATGAGGAGAGTATTTCAGACTRTTGATTCTCATGTCCCAATTACACTGTCCTTTTTCCTGGTCACCAGCCTGAATGTTTTCTTTCTGTTGCTCAAGCTGTTGCTTCCATGTAATCTGTAATGAAGATGTAAAGCACACTCCTACAATGCTCTATTTTAAAATGGCCTTTGAGTGTTTATGGCATTTGTGTCTGTTTATCATCCCTGATTAGTCCTTTTCTAAAGCACTATGGCCAAGCAGTTCTTCCCCATCAGCTCCTTATGGATCCATATTTATCCGAAGTAATGGGTTTTAAGTTTTTGGTGAACTGTGTAGTTTATTTTTGATCACTTCTCTAATATGTCAATTTTCTGGTTTTGCTCCTCTTTGGACTTTCATGTTTTCAAGATGTGATTTTATGCCATTTTTGGGGGCTTTAACATTGACGAGGTGATGTGGTTTGTTACATTTAAAAATAAATATTATCACTTTCTAGACTTCTCAAGTGATTCCTGTACTTACCACTGTCTTCTGAATTKCTAATGCATGAATTCCTGCTCTTGAGACATTGCCTGTCAAGCAAATTGTCCTAATTAACCTGGTGGTTCCCAATTTGCTAAGCAATCTTAAATCATAGAATCTCATCAAGTACCCTTTGGAAATCTGAATATGCTTATATTTCCACTTAATTTCCCTTATCTAAAATCRTAGTAGTACAAAGCTGCAGCAGATTGGTTCATTAAGTATAACCTCCAGTGCTTTAAGTCACTCTCAAACTCTATGTTTATCAAGACGTTCCAACAGATGGAATGCAGTTATAGCACCCAGCTCAGGACCTGGGAAGCCTTAAATGACAGTTTCTTATTAAAACACTGAGTTTTCTCTCATTTTGTGCCATTTAATTTGCTCATTGTCTAAATTATCTCTTTGTAATTTAASAACACATGTTCCTCTTTTTATATTTGTTCTCCTCTGTTCCAATGATGAGGACTTTGTTTTCTAAGGCATTTGAAAATGCGAGTAAAACAAAAAAGTCTGTCTGAAGCAGATTTTGATTGTTTTTTTTCTCAATTTAGATGTTTTCAGTTTATTGAGTTAAATTTTTTCCTATCCACTCAAATCATACTCACAAAARGTAGTCACAGATATGCAAGAAAGATTGCTTGAACAGTCTATCTTGTCAGCCAACACACCATAGAAAAACCTGGAATTCCTATTGTTAGTGCTACAGGGATGAAAAACAGATGGACTGAAAAGAACAAAAATCTTAGAATTTGGTGGCTGTGAGCAGTTTTTGCCTTCAAAGTAMCYAGTCAYRTCTTCTGACATTGAAATAGGGAGTTTTCAGCTGCTTTTAAATGAATTCCAAAATAACCTAGAGATGCAACAAATAGTCTATGTTCAAGACTTGTATGGGTTTGGCTGTAATATCTGGAGTTTTGAAAGTAATGACTTTAACACTGGGGTTTCCAGTTAGGACTCAGTCTGTAACTCAGTTCCTTCTATTGAACAGAAGAAATCAATAATAATATGTTTTAGGACTCATGTTGTATAGGCACAAAATACATTTTTATGCAATGCYACATTTGAGTTTTCTCTGTGGGGATTATATTGAAAAACTAGACTGAAATTGTGTTTGTTTTACCAAGCAGGTGTCATAGAAGTTTGAACCATAGAACTCAATGCATTTTTTCTGGTGAAGCTGAGACTTCCAGTGATGCTGATTATCAAATCTAAAATGCAAAGAGTAAGTGCTGTGTTGGGGTCTTATTCACAGTGCATAGCAATTTTTTCCCTGGTGAGTTCTCTTGGGGTGTTTTACAATTCAGGACACAATGTGAGAACTTACAGCTTTTCTCATCAGCCACTCTTTCTGCTTATAAATTCTGTGCAGGCTGTCTAATCACAGGAAGATACCTTTAATAAAACAAGCTACTAGGTAAATAAAGTTTTCCAGTTATAATCACAGATACATGTGTCATTAAACACACTGCAAAGGCTGAGCACATTGCAGCTGTCTGCTGATGCACTCTGTGTAATTTTGACTTATGTTAACAGAAACAGAAATCTTACCAGTACATAAGGCTAGAATATGTAATATCATGGTAATAAATGGAGTATTTTTCCAAACTCTACTCTTGGATCCGGGATTAAACCTACTGAGCTTAGGGCATGGCTGTACACAAAATTAACTAATACTCTGTCAGTTCATTTCAATGCCTGTTCTCAAGTGTAACTTTAAGTAACTCACACAAATTTTACACTACAAGGCTCGAGTAACTTTTGTGAGGTTCTCAAACTGAAGCCCTGTGTTAGATGCTCTCTTTTGCATAATGCAGGTTGGTGCTGGAGGAGATGCTCTCCTGTTCTCCAGCTGCATTTGCTACATCTGTGCCTCTTTTGGGAAGCACTACTACATATTCAACTCCACTCCACAGTAACCATTAACCATAAAACAAGTAACAATGTCTTTAATACACACTTCCACCTCTATCACCCATTCTGCCCTTAAGCAGGCTATAAAACAGGATTTTTAACATTTCAGTGATGCTGCAAACCATCCCATCTGGCTTCACTAATGCTAATTATATGAATTTTTTTCCCACYGGTGAGTTTCCATTTGCTTGTTCTTTGTTTTGCACATTCCTGTCATTAATACAGCAATAATGGAAGTGTTTCCAGTCTTTGCTTCCTAATTCAGCTGAACTCTCATGAAGTCTTGGATTTTTCTGTYCTTCATTATTTCCTTTATTAGCTTGAATTTGTACTGTTAGTTTAAATTCTCTCTTGGTGCTTCAGTTAGTCCACAGCAGAGATTAACCCCTTCTCTGGTTGATAAGGGCCCATCAGTCCTTTTCTGTGTCTGAAAAATGAACTGATATTATGTGGTCAAAACTTCCAGCTTTTAGACTCACAAGTTTCATAAAGTTTCATATGAATATAGTGGAGACAGACAAAAAGCCAAATAATGCCTTTTCACAACGTCCAGGGTGTACCAGTTATATACATCATAGAGACTTGGAGGTCTTGTGACAGTGATAACTGAGGTGTTTTATCTTAGAGATTAATGTGAACTGTCCCTAAGTGCTGCTCAAGTTCATTTAAACAAATTAATATAAAATACAGTGTAAAAAGTAATGATAAAAAAATATTAACCTGAATTGCATGTAGTCATGATAATTCAAAACTAGTATTTATTTTCCCTGTGATTGCACTCTGTCACAGGCCAGCAAGTCTGATCTGTGTCTGTAGCTGTAATTTTAGTTGCTGACTCTTTTATTAAGAGGAATAGAATTCTTGATGGCACAGGTTATTTTCATAAATAAGCAATAATGGAGAATGTATCAGAAATGCAAGACATAAACCACCACCATTGTAAGTTATGGGTGACAGTAAATAAATAGCCTGGCATTATAAATGTTGAATTTAGTTAGAKCATAAATGTCATAGTCTCTGTAGACATAAGAGTTCAAATCCTTCTGAATGTAGTTGGAGTGGTACAGAAATATTTCAGACCCAGGGGTGGACCTTCTGGAAGACTTTGGAAAAGTTATGGTGAACAATTTATGGACTCTGGCTACATGTAAATTTTGAGTGACTTGATTAAAGAGATGCATGTTCCAGTGCAAATTGAAACTGCGCTTAATGAGCCATGTCCTCGGATTTATTTTAATTTTTTTTATAAAGGAGTTTGAGTCAGCAGTTCTCACACAGAATGAGCCTTGTTCAAACACCAGGGCAGGCATGACATGGCTCTGGATGAACTTTGTGGCACTGTTCACTGCCACCTCTCAGGGCTGTTTTAATCAATGTTGAGAGGACAGAGCTAGGCTGAAATACCCAGTCATGTCCTGATAAATCTCTGCTCTCCCAAGGATGATGTCTTGTCATTTCCAGGGCAGCCTCAAGATTTATACTGCTGGATGCTGAGATTAGCACCTGGATTTTTCATTATTTGCTGGATGCTTGTGCTGAAGGAAATAGGCTGAAAGGGGGCAAAAAGAAGGCAAAGGAGCTGTTGTGTTCCAGATCTTGGTTCCCTGCTGGATGTCAAGCAGACAGGGAAATCACAACATCAGCTCATCCTGAATATTTAAAACACTATTTTGTTCAGTGGAAGCCATAAGGCTAATAAGAGATAGCAAGAAACTCAAATTTTAACAKTGAATCTTTTAGTAATGATAAATTATGGAAAGTAGCTTTATTATTATTAAAAGGAAGTATTAGTATCTTTTATTTCAAACTTCCATTTTTAATTTTCTTTCCCCCCAAAGTAATATTTGGGATTTTTTTGTTTATTATGGAATAGGATATTGTTTTAAAACCCAATGACAATGAAATTTGTTTTTTCCTGTCAGTAAGTCTGTTTAGAATAGATCTGCTGTGCCAATGTWCTGAAAACAGGCAAAGATAAACAAATGGGGAAAAAAAAAATTTTCTTTGGGACTCCCTCCCTCAAATTTAAATCAACACTGTTAATGTAAAAAAATCCCAAAGGTTAAATACTAAGGAGAGAAATTTCTAATATATGTGAGAGGAATTTTGCTCACATGACCTGTCTCATTAAAGCCAYTGAAGTGGAACCTCTCCTAAGAGGAAGGCTGCTCGAGTGTGTAATTGTTCGCAGGGTGAGCTCCAAGTCTGCAGCACACTGGGCTTTGTTCCTGTACTGTAAAAAGGCTTAAGTATAAGCATACAATAATTCTGTAATTAGAATTACATCAGGCATAATGTTTTTTCATTAGACAGTACATTGGCTGGTTATAATAATGATTTGGAAGTGTGTGCCTCTGTGTTCCAAGGCTACCTAATGGATGTCTCCCAGCCTTGAACACAAAAAGGATCAAATATTCACTCCTAGGCATGAYTTAAACTGTCGCATCAATTTTTTACATTAATTAGCATTTAATATAATTTTCATCTCTGATCAGCCTCCTTCTCATTTAAATCAAAACTTGTSTAGTTCCCTCTTATCAGCAAACAGATTAGCAGATGATTTGATTCACCTTAGAAATTTAAATGTCTGATAAGTATTGGCCGTGAATCAAAGTCGCAAATGAACTTTGTCAATTTATAGCTGTGAGTCTTATTAATTATCTAAAGAGGAAACTTGTGCTTTGCCAATGAACAAGGAAGATCTCTAGTGCATCTTTAAATATAAAGAGAATTATATTATGTGTGTGTACTTGTATACACATATCTCCTGTGATGCCAAATTCAGCTCTTGGACACAMGAATTGCAGATGTGAGGCTGCAGCTTTATTTTGTTGATGATTTTGATCTGCCCCAGKAACCAACCTATTCTGTACTAGATGTATGGCCTTAACCCACTTGTTTAGCTCATTAATTCACCTTCCATTTTACTTGTTCTAAGAGACTTTCAAGCACAAGGTCTTGGTGTAGACTTTCCTGTCTGTAAATTCTAGGTTAGTATTTTTCTGCTGATGTTATATAAGCAAGATTAAAAAAAAATAAAAAAAATAATTAAAAAAAAAAGACATTTTATCTGGGATTATTATTTAAACTGGAATATGCTGAACCAAAAAAATTTAGAAGTCGTTTCCAGGGGAAATGTGCCAGGGAGACGTATGATTTGAAATGTTCCGAAAGTGTCTCTAAAGGAAGGAAGATGCAAAAGGAATGAAGGAGACARGCAGGATACTATTGAAACAGCAGAGAAGGCGGGTTAGTCAAAATACAAAATGATACTTTTCCACTAGCTATCAAGATTTTTTATTATCTTATCCATACTGATTAATAAATTACAGGATGGTATGGACGTAAATGAAGTGAGTTTAAATTACATGTCTTAGTCCCAACTAGAAAGTAGATCCTTGTAGATCTAACTTACTTTTCCCCCAAAACCAGGGTAGTGTGTAGAAAAATGTGATTTACTCACAAYCAGATCTGTTATTTCACAGTTTAGTACTATCCTTCACAATTATTTCCAATAAAGCCAAAGCTGTCTGGGAGTGAAGGGGGAAATATCTGTCTATGGAAATATGAGCAGAATTCTTGCTTTGCACTGGTAACAGAAATAGTAGTGAGATGGTTATAACAGGAGTAGGAAGGAGTTTCTCAGGTGACCATAGAAATCGGTTCCTTCATTCCCTGCCTGCTGCACCGAGTGCACAACGCCCCAGTTTGCGTTGTGTTCCAGGAATAAAGTAATGGCTCCTGCTTCAGTGAGTTTGTGAATGCATGCTATTAACATAACTTTAATTACAGTAAATTGTGTTTTTTCTGTGTCTCCTCTTCTCACCCTTGGTTGAGTTTCCATAATGCTGTAATTGTTTGATGATGCTGGTAAAGATTGGATGTCTCAGGGGTAATGTCTGTGAAATCTTCTTTTCTATGTAGTCCATTAAGAAGATGCTGATATTAACTTGAGAGGCTGAGGTCAGTGTACAGACCATGAATTTGTTCAAGCACGCTTGTTTGTTGTAAACATAAATCTTTGTTTGTAGAAGCCTTCACTGTTTTTCCTCACAGTGGCTCAACTTTACCAGATCTTGAATGTAAGCACAGATTACATCAAAACCAATTAACATTATGATGTGTTCATGTCTTAAGTATTTTGGAAAGAAATTGCTGATTTTATGGTTCTTAAAGTAAGCTAGGAAGATGCAAAATGCAAATGTAGCTGAGAATCAATATAGTTTTCAATATATTTAGTTATTCATGGCASTACAAACCAGTCATTGATTGTATCGAAGATACAAGAAAGGAAACTAAAATAGTGGCTCCACTGTGGCTGGTTTTTGGTTTTTTTTTGTGAAAGTTTCTGCAATTCATTTTTGTAGTAAAATGGGAACAAAAGCAGTTGTATCCCTTCTGCTGGAAGCCACACAAGGCCATTGTACAAAGCATGTTCTGTTTCCTCATTCCTTCAGCCTCTTGAATGACAGCAATTAGAATTTCAAAATGTTGGTTGGCTCCTGTGGTCTTTAATTCAGTGTTTTTTGTCAAATCCCACCCAATAGCAGCAGAATTGTTTCACATACCTAAAGGTATTGGCACAAATTTACTCTTGGTGCAAAATCCTTGACTGAAGAGCCCTAAAACAAAGGACAATTTTGRCTCAGTTCTGTTGACTGCAATGAATCTGCGCAGCTCAAAAAGCACTGTTTGGATGTGTCCATGAGACTTGCTGGTTTTATATAAACATTTTGTTCTGTTTGTGCTCTGTGCAGGGCAGTGGTAAATGGTGTGGAATGTAAACAAACATGAGCACATCACACCTGGCTGCCAGGGGGCATCACCTAAGTCAGGAACAGAAAGACTGAAGGAGGTTTGGAAAGCAACTCCTGATAGCTCCTTGCTTCAAATGTTGCACTGCTGACTCAGTTGTTGCTGAAATTGTAGTTCCTAGTCCATTTTGCCTTGAATGATTCTGTGACTATTAATAGCAGAGTCAATTTATGGGGGAATCTCAACCTTGAACATGCCTTCGTGGGCAAATTCAGAATACAATCTTACAATGGTATTCTCTGTATGTCTCTTCAGGTCACTTGGCAGCCCTTGATTTTATCAATCAGCCCTGACTCCTTTGAAGTACTTTAGCAGTTTAGTTGAGTGATTTTACTTAGCTTTGCAAGACCTATCTCAGAAGAAAAATTAGTAATGTCTTTCTTAAAGGATGGTTTCACCAGAAGTTGTATAGCACCTTGTTGGAACCAATTTTGTCCTTCTTTATGATGACCAAATACACTCACTGTCATCTATCTTGGGTGAGTTTTATACTTTGTTTTTCACTGGTTTGTGTTTGATTTCTATTTTACTCCAGACACTGAGAGTAGAAGTTAAAATACTGGTTTTTATAAAAGCACTATGATGATGTCAGGAATGCTGTTTCTAAAGCTATGGTATCCTTAAGTTAAGGATGGTATGGCCACAAATTTGTCCTACCTAGGCAGGGAAATGCTCTAGGAATGACTTTGTAATCAACTTGTCTGATTCAAAGTCCATCTTGGTCCTCATGATTAAAAACAGTATGTAATTTGACTGAAATTACTTGTAGAGCAGAAGAAAAGCATGAACTCACTCATATATGTATATAAAATACTTGGGGCTGATGGTTACCTATTGATATGGCAGCAGAAGTCACTTTTCTGACTATACAGAAATGGTTGTGAGCTATTGAACAGCTTCTAACACTGAAAGGAACTAAGGAATTGATGACTACAGTCTCCCTTTCTGCTTCTCTTCTTCATGTCAGCTTTTTTTGGCAAGTTCTTTTGTAAGAACTTCAAGCAAGAGATCCCATCTCATGTTTGAAGGATGCCTCTCTCATTAGAGCCCTGGTAGGGGGTCTTATGTGATGCCACAATAGAGGAAATAATTGGATTTTGTTTGTTTTTGTTCAGTGTGTTTAAAAATGAACAGTGATCAGGGTGAATATTCCTTCATAAAAGTAGAATTGGCTTTTGTTCTACTGAAAGAGAGCATTTTGAGCAGCCTGGCATTATTATGAGATTATAATACTTGTAAGCTTTACCTTATGCTTCTATTCATATTTTTCTTGTTCACKTTACTGGCATTAGGCTCATTGCTAAAGATCTTTCTTTCCCCTCTACATTTGTGACTCAAGCTTTACAAAAGCCTTTCTTTTGATGGTTTATGACAAAAAAAAAAAATCCTAATTTTTCCATTTACAAGGGTTTTGCTTTAGCAGCTCCAATGTGTGTGCTTGCAGGATGTGAGTTGGTTCCTAAGGGTATCTTTCATGTCGGCTTCCTAAGAAATGGACTTATAATTTTACAGCAATGTAACTAAGGTAATCTCAGGGAACTGGAGGAGTATTACTTGTGGGGCACTGCCAGATTGCTGTGGGGTATTTGCTTGTGCTCCTTACCAGACAAGAGGTCCAGAAGAACTAAAGGTGGCAAGTACACAGGTCTGAAAATAATTTTGAGTCATACATTTGAAATTGGAAGGACCCAAAAGGAAATTATTAAGTTACAGATGAAGAACCAACAACAGGAACTTCTTTTTTCCCCTAGAAAAACTAATAATTAAATTGCTAAGCGTACTCTACAACAAAGTCTTCTGAAGGTCGAAATTAGTTCTGTTTAAGAAGAGGTCTGCATAAATTCATGAGGGATGAGTCCATTAATGGTTATTTAAAATTATGAGCCTTATTTACATTTCTAATTCTGCAAATCAATTAACTGGTTCTTGGCAGAGAAGATGAGGRAATGCTGGTATTATTCATGCTGTCTTGCTTGTTATAGAATCATGGAATGGTTGGGTTAGAAGAGAACCTTACAGGTCATCCCATTCCAACCCCCCTGTCGTGGGTTGGGGTCACCTTCCACCAGAGCAGATAGCCCAAGGTCTCATCCAGCCTGGCCTTAAACTCTTTCCCTAAGCAGTTGGTGCTTGTTCCTTGTCAAAAGCAGGATTCTGGATTCTGTTCACTTGGGCTGTRCCCAGGACAGCAGTTCTTGGTGTCCCAGAGGGCAGGAGCACCGAGCATCTCTGGGTTTGCCCTGTCCCCTGTTAGGGTATCTGACTTACATCACCCTTCACAGGCACATAATTTTTTGTAGCCTCATTTCTTGAGGTCCAGGGCCTGCAGAAGATGCTCCTGTGCTGCTATACATGGTGCTATTCTGTGCAAAAGCAGCACAGGCTCTTTTGGCTCACAGACAGCAGCTGCCAAATCCCCACGAGTCCCCATCTCGATGTGCCCCTGCTCCATCATGGCACTCTGCCTCCAGTGTCCCTGATCACTCTGATCTTAACATTTCTTTCCAACCCATTCTCATCTTTGCACTTTAGATGTATTACATTCCCTTTTTTCCACTGCCCTTGATGCATCAAAAATAAAGCCACTCAGTCTGATCTTGCAGATAAACATTAGACTTGATTTATCCAGACTTCAGAAGAGATTTGGCCGTGGTAGAAAAAAAAAAGTCTTGGCTCATTCCAATTTTGAAACATGCAAACTGTTTGGCATATTTAAAACCAGTGCTCCTTCTGCTTTAATTTGTGCATGCAATTGGCTAACAATACTAATAATACAATTTAAAATGTAGATTGGTCTTGCATTTTAGTATGTGTAATCATTCCATAGCTACAAAATAATGATCCTGATCTCATATATTCTTCCTGGTGTGCAAAAGTAGGACTAACATAGGCACRAGAATTATCTTTGGTGAGGGGATTCAGATTAATAATTTATTTAAAAATAAAATAGCTCTAACTCCTGTGGGACATATCCCAGAAGGAGCTGGTACCAGAAGCCAAGAGGCTCCTCCAATRGACAGGAGGAGCAAAGGAACCACAGCTGATGGGAATTCTCTGGGGGAAGCCAGATGGCTTGGATTTCTTGGGAACTCAAAGGAACTGTTGGCAGGGGGTAGTCACCAACTATTCCAAGGGCTGGAGGGATCTCTAAGAGGGAATTAGTGATGGGATCAGCTGTCCCTGCTGGGGCAGCCCAAGGTGACCTGCTGGGTGTGGGAGGGACATAGTGAATTGTTTGACAAGAAAAAAATGTTACAAAAAGCTGCAGTTAAAGGTAGCCAAGGGGAAAAGTGAACAAAAGAAGGGTGGATCACTTTGCTGAACTCTCCAGAGGTGAATTGGTGGCACAGGGTGAGACAGAGGCTCATTGAAGTGTTTTCTGTTGACTTCTCTGAGGTGGGAACAAGGAGGGAAAGGGGGAGTTTCTGCAGAAGGAGCTCAGAAAAGCTATGAATACTTAGTGGGGAGTGCCAGCAGCTAAAGGCAGCAGACCTGGAGGCAATTCTGTTGAGAGTTTTGAGAATTATGTGTGCAAAGGAACACTTTTATTGGTTTGCAGCTCTGCTAAGCGGTTTTCCAAATGAGATGCTTTGATTCTTATTGTCACATATTAACTTGAGGGGTTTTAGTGTTCTCCTTTTGCAGGCTAGAAAAACAGAAAAATATATCAGCAGTGTCTGGAAAGTTATTTCTCACTGAGTGTTTTCAGTAATATCTTAAAAAAAAAGAAATTATAATTAAACCTTCATGTGTATCCACATTTATAGTCTACGTACATTTCTTAATGCATTAATTGCTTGGAGTCCAGATTTGCCTCTTAATGCAGTAATTGCAATTCCAAAATATCAGTTGAAAGTCTGCTTCTAATACTGTCTCAGCCTCTGGAATAAAGAAATAAAATTGCTCCATTTTAATGTCAGAAGCTAATGTATGCTTTTAATCCAGCTTCACCCAATATTGAAAGCACTTCRTTTTTAATAAACTTGAGGGTGAATGAGAAATCATTTTGTTACGATGACTAATATGGAAATGGGTTTCTGTCCTATGAAATGTATAGTCTTATGTACAAAGGAAAATGAATTTTCAACTTGGAAACAGCTTTATTGATGTTTTGAAATGAAGTGRGAATGGCACAGTTCCTTAAATTGAACCTGAAGAAGTGAAGATCCACTATTAGTTATATAAGCCATTTCATTGTCAGTAACCCAATAATTACTGTAAATTGTAKATGTAACAATAATCCCTGAGTGTTCCTCATTACAAGCAGATAGTCAATGATGTGATAAGGCAAAAGCATAAGGTGATAAGGAAGGTGGTTAATTACAGTAATGACTGATTTCCCATGAAGTGTGGTGGTGTAATTTATGTGCTGTGCAGCAGTTAGGATGGCAAAAACTCTGCAAATGCTGCCTTCATCCAATGGCTCTTTCCCTAATGGAAAGCAACTGCTATGCACAAATCCAAAATCTTTTTTTGGAGTATTTGGAAAAAAAAAACCAAAAAACCTTATCTTGAAACCAGCCATGTGTATTAATAAATAAAAAACATCCATTGTCAAGAATGCAGTAGAATGAGGAGGAATGATGCTACTGAAATCATTAGACACTCAAAAGTATTTTACACTGTCTGTACACTATATTCTGAAGTTTCCTGATATAGCTAATGTGTCATAGATATGACTTGAATATGCAGAGATATAAACTCAATAGTTGGTTGGATTTGCTTTTGTATTTTTATGAGTCTTAGGTGTTCTTTCAAATATTTCCCTTGACTTCCATCAGTTATTTAGCGTGTAGGTGCCCTAGGTATCCATATATCTGGATACCCATATTGGAAACACTTGAGGCTGTGTGTGGAGGGCCATGTGCAATATTCTTCCTGCATTATTTTTGGTGCYTGCACTCTGTGCTTGTGGTGAATCCCAACCMATATYGCTKCCTGGCAYGATTTGCTTCATTTTGCCTTTACARTGCTCAGATTAGCAGAAAAAAWTCCTGATTGTGGTGAGCCAGGGCTATTTCTGTCTATGCCAGATGACTGCAAACCAAGAGCAGGTCTCCACTGAATCTGATTGCAGCAAGGCCTTTTAAAATAACCATATAAACATCTAAAAGAATCAATTTACTGTTTTAAGGTGGGTGCTCTTGTAGGCAGCAGTGAATAGGGGGAAGCAGATCTGAGATGGTGACAGAGGGGTCACAATCTGTAGCCCAGGTCCTGAGGCTGTGGGATCATATTTCTCTTCAGCAGAGCAGACCTTGGAGCTGTGTCCTTCTGGCTTTGCATCACCAGGGGTGCAAAATGCCAGGAGCAAGGGCTGCCAGAGGTTCTCACAGCCACTGGTCAGCAGCACGGTGCTGTAAATTGTAAAATGCATGTTCATTTAGCWGGCTGTTGTTAGCATTTTACCTGCTCAGCAGAGGAGGTTACAGATTGATTTTCGGTTATCCTGGATCAATTTGGGTCTCTGCCCAGGGCCACAGTGCTGAGCTGGCTCAGGAGCAGCTTTGGGTGTGTGGGGCTGTACTTGGGACGGAACAAATCTGTGTCTTGGTGACACACAGCAGTCTGTGTCACCCTCCTGGGGAGGGGCTTTTCTCCCATATCCCAAGCACACTAAATACATGAAATTATTTACTCTGAGAGTTGTAATTATAGTGCAGGAACAAATCCCTTTCATCCTTCTGTCTCCTGCAAAACCCCTTTTAAATCACTCTCCAAACCTTTGYGGGAAGAACAGGACAGGATTGATACCTGTCACCTCTCTTGGGCCATTTCTTAAACACCACAAACTCCCAGCCTAGCCCAGACTTCCTCATTTAATTGTCTAACTAGGTGTAATTAAATTTACTATTATATATAGAAACTCCTGGCTCCTGTCTGAACTTTGTCTAAAGATTTATCTTGGTAATAAGATTATACTAATAATTGCAYTGAGTTTGTCTTAACTCAAAATGTTTTTGCTAATCAGAACACTGTTTGCCAGCTTGGCGAGTTATCTTCTACTTGTATTAAATGGAAAAACTATGTAAACTGAAAGCACAGGGTAATAACTGTAAAGAACAATCATTTCAATGACTTGAACAGAGATGGCCAATTACTTAATAACCTCTTCATTTGAAGAGATCCTTTTGCTGGGGTTCTGTTCATGTCCTCTGATTTAAACAGCCTAAATGATCTGTCGTCTTCAAACTCAACATAGAAAATGAGTTATTATGACTAAATGAGGGTAATATATATAGGAAAGACTACATGTAGTAACCCTCAAAAATGGAAAACTGAGATCTGCTTATCTAAAGCTGTCTTTGTCCTGGTAATAATCCATAATGTGTGTTTAATCAAGCAAGTGAGAAGGGGTTTTTTGGGGTTTTTTTTTGGGGTTTTTTTGGGGGGTTTTTTTTAGGTTTTTTTTTGTGTTTTTTTTTAAATACATTTTTTCCATCAAAATGGAGAAATTCAGAGAAGTTTGATTTCAACTGGGTTGTTTAATGAAGACACCAATCTTTTTTCTATCAAATGTTAGATCAAGTGTAATATTTTCAAATGTGCCCAAGTGACTTGAAGGAGTAAATTGAATTTCTGACATTAACACATGCATTTCACATGTTTCCAAAGAAATAGGTTTCTAAGGCACCTGAGTAATTGAGTTTTGAAATTTTGAAATGAGTTTCATTTCAAAAAAACACCCACACATTCATTTTTATATTAAATGGCAAAGTATGCGGAAAAAATTCTTCTTAGATCAGATACTTAACCTAGTCTTGCATTCATTGCGAGTCACAAAATTTAAATTTCCAAGGAGCAAGCATAAAGTGAAACAGCTTCCACTTTCTTCTAAAGTAAGGTTGAATTGTTTATTTAAGATAAGTATGTGATAAATCTGAGAAGATTCCAGATAGATTATTAAGATCTCAGTATCATAGACGTTATCAAGTCTTGCAGGGCCCCAGGTGAGGGGACTCTGTCTTCCTGCTAGATTGTCTCCCTGTTGCATGTGGGAGAAATTTTAAAAATGTAAGGAGAAATTTAAAATCTAAATTTTAAAGAAAAATAATGACTCCTGTAATTTTTAGTATCTTTTTAATAACTCTGGAAAGAGTATGGGCTGCATTTGGGTACTGGTGGCATCATTCATGCTCCCAGGAATCAAACTTCACCATCCCCCTGTCTGCTGAGGTACCCCCAGTGATATTTTACATTCAGAAATGGAACAGAGTAGATTAGGAATAGGGAAAAAAAGTCACTGAGTCTGTAAATAATGTATCAGAGGCAGATCTTGTGGAGGAAGGAGAAGGAGCAGGAGCAAGAAGTATTGATGTTAGGTCAGACAAAGATTCAAGSATGTCTTTAGTAGGATGTTGTGGTRGTGAAGTTAGAGGAAAAGTAGAYATTTTAACAATAAGCCAGAAACAAGATAAGATGTCTGGACATCAATAGCATTTASTGCATGAAAGATCTATCAAAGAAATACAGCAGACTAACAATAAAAGGTAAAGATGTTTCCAGTTGCAGTCTGGTTTTTTCCCCTCAGCCTGCACCGTTTGTAGTCAGGGACCTCACTCAGTGACCTTCTGTCTCATCTCTGTGTGTGGTAGGAATCTCATCTGAAAAAGAAATTTAAACTTGCAGCTTCCGTTTGTGAATCAGAGGATTTCTGCAGAATAACTAGCAGTGGCCTTTAAAGAAAAGTATAAAAACTAGATGAGTTCTTGAAAAAGAGTTTCTGAAATTTATATTATGAATCTCACAGCTGAAAAATGAGAATGTAGTGCCACCCACACACACGATGTCACAGTGATTATTGCAATTAAATGTAATATTGCTAATGTATAATGTAATTATRAAGTGTTAGAATGTTAATTAATATACCTTTCAGTATAATGCATACCTAGAAATTAATCAGCTTTGCATATGAGAAGGATGAAGTAGTTCTTGGTGGAGAACCTCTAATTAACACTAAAACATTAAACAATTAACACTGTGATGTTAGACAAACATAACAAGCAACAGCRTTCCATGAAACACAAAAAGGGCATGAAAAAACAGCATTATGGGCCAGATTTTCAGTGAGAATTCCTCTACACATGGTAAAACCTCTGCAAAGCCTGATAGTCTGTTATTTTTTCTTTGCACATATGTTTGCAAAACATGACTGAATGGGCCCTATTCAGGATTCCCTTTTCAGAAATTTTGGTTTTTTTAAGAGCTTCAGGCAGTTGTTGAGATAAATATGATAGCAGAGGACAATGGTTGTGTTTAAGACTGTTTTAGGTATATGATTTTGGAGCAGTTAGGATAAAATCACCACTCCTTTTAGCCATGGTGCATATTGATTTTTAAAACTGTGTTTATTCATGTGTGATGAGCAAAGCAAATAAATACTGAAAGATTCCTGATCATCAGAAAAATGTGTCCAATGTGAGCCTGAGATATATTAGTCAAAATATTGCCTGGAATGTTCCAAAAAGTGCCCATTTTGGAGAAATGGCAGAACTGAAGCTGCAGGAAGGGATTTTTCACTGGCACACTCTGTTATTGTCTGACCATTTACACTCTTCAGCAGGAGCCTGAAACAGCAGAGGTGTGATCAGCCTCAGCTATTTCAGTTTCAAAATGAGCAGATGAAAAAAATTYTTGGGCTGTTAAAATCTGAAAAATGAGTTTTTCTCATGTCAAAGACAGGACGTGGGCTGATAAAATCTCCGCTAACTGCTAAGTGTCTCGGGATACTCTATTACCCACTATTTGATTTTTCTTCTATTTACTTCCCTTTATAATCTTATTTTGTTTTGGACTSTTTTTGCTGAGAGTTGCCAGGTTTTGCTTTCTACTTTAGAAGGTGCTGTTCCTGAAGGAGTAAGCCCTGGGGAAGTGATTCAGCTCACTTTGACGGTTCAGAATTCTTAATCAAGTAAGATTTAAGAGCTTTGTAGATATTTATGTTAACCAAAATAGTGTCTAAATATTTTCATCAAATGCACTGTCTCACATTCACRTAATATCTACTTCAGTTCCAAGAAAAAAAACCCAAATAACAATTGTGTAATTCCTTTGGAGCACCTAACAGTGTCCATTTAATGTAAAAAATTTCAAGCTGAAATGGGAATGTAGGGAGTCTGTGTTGTGCTGAAGATGCAGGACTGTTATTTTTATGAATGAGCAGGAGCCATCGTGGCTTGGCATGAACTAAAGATTTGATCTACTTTTCAAACAATGTGCTGTTTCATACCACACTTGGGTGATTCGTGTTTCAGTAGGTTCATGTTTCACACAGAATTCTAAAGAATCATGAAATTTCTTTTTGCATTTGCAGKAGTTTTTAAGTTACATAGAAATAACCAGTTTATTATGACATCTTGTCACAGTTAAAATTCTAAGCTTTCCCCAGCTGGTTAGAAATATTTTGAATGTTGTGGCAGGAACATGTTCTTTGCATCTGACTTCAGCTTGCTAGCATGAACTTAGAAAAAAGAAAAGGCAAAAGAAAAATCAAATCCTGGCACAATACTATTAAAATGCWTTAAAGGCAATGTTAAGAATGGCTTCAATACTTACATGTAGCTTTGGAAATTCAAATTTGAATGTAAAGAGGGTGAAATCAGAGGTCTGCAGGTGCTGTAGGTGGGCACAGCATGTGAGACAGGTGGGTCCCACTGCTGGGTCAGTCGTGACCCATCTGGGGCTCCTGAAAAAGCTCTCTCAGTTCTCTGTGTCTGCCCTTGGCTTCCCACCCTTGATTTCATAATTTCTTCTGCAGAATCCCTCAGTYTGAGGGCACCAGAGGTACAAATACTGAAATTCAGCTGGGCATGGCACATTGGTGCCCTTGGTGTCTCACCCTCACCTTTTCGATTTCTTGTAATATTAATCTCAGGGATGACTTTGACACCACATCATTTTTTTTTTCTTTAATTTTCTGTGATAAATTTAATGTTCATGCAAGGCTCCTGATTGACAGACCTGGAGAATAAAATTATTCATGAGGCAGGTATAGTTTCRGCAGGGATCAGTCTTGTTACTGCCAGACTCTTGACTTTGAGGACTTCTCTTAATGGGATTTCTGACTGAATGGTACAACTGAAATCTTTATGATTTTTTATACTTGTCCAGAAATGGAAAAAAAAAAAAATCAGATTTGAAGATGTATCACAGAAAAAATACTCTTCTGTCATCTGCAAGGAGAGCATTTGGGACAGCCACTGCCCAAGTGTGAGGCCAGCAGCAGCTCCTTGCCCTTGGCCTGGAAAAGAGCATCCCAATAGTTGTTTTACCTCMAAATGGGCTTAAAAACACCTGCAGAGAGGTGAAATTGTGGCTTGAATGCTGGAGACACCAGGGAATCATGGATGTGCTAAAACCTTCCCTTGGCTGCACTTATCTTTTTACTGCACTGACAGCAAGGTGAAGGAGCACTCCAAAACAACCYGACCCCTCTCTTCACCTTTGTTGGGGCATTTTAAACACAATTATTCTCTTAATGGCTGGCCAAACTCTTTTAAGGAACATTTTAAACACAGAGGGCTCTCATGGTAGCTGTGCTGCACCAGAAAAACACATCCCTGGGTGGCACATTTCTGTCTCAAAGCCAGACTCCTCCGTGCTGAAGGAGGAGTTCGTGTTTCTGGTCTGCTTTCTTTGCTGTCATTTACACTTGAGCTGCTAACAAGAATTTATGGTGTCGTAAATTGAAACGACTTCTGGAAGTGCTGCTTCTCAGKGAGTGTGTTTCTGGTGTGTCTGCATGTTGTGGGTTTTTTATTGCTATTATTTTAAGCTGTTGGAACTTTTCTGATCTGACACACAGGCACAAGATCCAACTAACTTCACAGTAAATGAATGCATTGAATTCAAATGTGTCTACACATGATGCAGTGCAACTCATGCCTTTGTTTTGCTTAATAGCCTGGAGAGTGCAGAAGGACAAATTAAATTAGAACTTGAGTCAGTTTGCATCACAGAGCATGAGCTTGGGCTTCCTCAGCACATAAATTTGTAAAAGAGTTTGTTCAGTGGTTGATCAAGAAACATATTTGTGCTTTACCCACTCGGGGCATGCAGCTTGCCACAGCCATCTGCTCATATCCCCCTCCTTTTTAGTGCAGCCAATCTGAGGCTAAAATATTGATAAACAATCGCTGCTGCTAAATTAAGACTTAGACAGTAAAGAGGAGAAYGGATGTGAGTTTTAAATTCTCCAGACATTCGTGCTACGTGCGCTGCTGTTAAAATCACTGCAATAAGGAATATGAAAAATCTGATGTGTGATAATTGTTTTCAAGTAATTAGGCTAGCAGTAGAGAGGATGAAAGAGACTCCTAAACAGCTCACCTGTATCCACAGACAGCTTAGGCACTCTGTTATGGTCACTCGTGTAGCTGTAAATGAAACACATTGTGTTGCGTTAGTTACCACTATGTGTGGTGCTCCTGAAGATTTTATTGCCACGGGCAAAATGGAAATTTTTGTGTTGATTTTCASGGTAAAAAACCCCACTTCTAAATAGCTCTCTTCCCTCTGACAAGAATGGAGGAGGGTTAAGAAAGAAAAAAGTCTTTGCTTTCTGTTTATTCTTTGTTATCCTGCTTTGCACCCGAACAGCTCAAATGATTGTGGGGTGGGAGGAGGAGGATCCCAATGTTTAGGAACAGACCCAAGGGTGCTGTACACCTCATTAAATCCTAAAATCTGCTGGTTCATGTACCTGGGACACCACAAGCGTCTTCTGAAGTTAAATACAAAACAGGGAAGTGAGATAGGAGAAAAAAAAGATAACGTCAGAGCATTAATTTAAGTATTTAAAGAGACAGTGGGGAGAGGGGAAGAAGGTTAGGTGGACTCTATCTCCAGATTTAATTTTTTTTATAAACTTTTACTTACAAAATTATAAACATCCTTTTCCATAATACTTCTCTGGCTCAGCAGAATGATTTTGGAATTTTTGCTGCCTTACCCCTTAAATCCAGAATTTGTCAGGTTCGCCAGCCTTCAGAAACACCTTTTAGAATGAGATCTGTAATAAGATATGTCAGAAAAAGAGATGACTTTTCTGCAGTTATTTTCTCATGTATAGAAAGTGGCACTGAAGGAACACAGGTGCACTAAAAGTAAATGAAGAGATGGGTTTTTTGGAGAGATCACTGCTGAGGAAAGCACCTGCCATCACAGCCACAGTAATAAAAAGATTTGTAAATGCTATTTTACCCCCTGCTTCAGCTGCCTTGCCTCCTTCTGCTGTAGTTTCAAGGTTCCTGGAGGCTGCTCCTCAAGCTTCCTGTGCCTACCCTCACTGTCTGCTGTTTCTCCCCAATACAACAAGAATATGGTTGATCCATTATTCATCTGTTTGGTGTTCATGCAATAGAAACTGCATTTTCAGCATCTGAGAGTCACTTCCAGCCCCTTCCTGCTTTCAGCAAGCTCCTCTCCCAAGCCAGCAGCTACACTTCACTGTGACCTTGATTTAGATAATTTTGCAATCTCTCTTATCTCTGCCTCATTTTCTCTGCTCCTTCCATGTTCAGCCATCTGAAGATCTCCCATGTACTGAGTAGTCTGACTTTCAGGAAAGTTAATTAAACTCTCAGCCTTAATGTTTCCTTAATATTTGCTGGTTTAATTTGATTTTTATGTATGTAGTTTTCTCCATCAAAGTGCCAACATTTGCTGTAATTTAAACACAGTAGTGTCTGATGCTTAGATTACCAAATGACTGCAGCATTTTAGGTGCTACGATTTCCCATAACAACAAGGAATGTTTTGGTCCTTGACTCATGTAAACAGTATTTCATAAAACTGTGAAGGCAGGGAATCGCATCTTTTCCCCACAAATGAAGATACATAGCAAACCTAGGAGCAAACAAAATATCCATTTTTGTCCAGTCATGGGTTGTACTTTTATTTGGAGGTCTCCAAACACTACCTTGAGATTGATGATATATAATGAGGGCTAATCTGAGATCCTTGTGCATTGTATAATGTTATGGAGATAGAAAATTGTATTTTTCATGTCTTMTTTGCAGTGAAACTCCTAATTGGAAACTGTAAAATATATCTGTATATATTTTTGCTTTCTGCCYGGCTGTGGGTTTTGTCTTTATTTAAATGCTGTTTCAGCACATTCCTGGCTAATAAGGGGAGGTGTTTTACATCATTTTAGCAGAATGGAACACTGGAATTGTATGACTGAAAATCTATAATGCCATTTTTCATTTTTATTRTTACTTTTTCATAATTAGGCAATAAATATAAGCCATGCTGATCTGTATGAGTATGGCAATGCTTTCTTGCATGCTGCGAAGAATGAAGGAGTAGGTGGAAAAAGATTCCAACCATGCCTGGAAAAATTTAAAATTAATCTTTTAGTATGTTCCCTGCAGTTGTTTCATATCAAGAGTGTGTTTGGGGCATGTGASAAAAAAAAACCAAAACTGATTGACCCCTAGCCAGATGTCTGTGAACTCTTCTGGCAAATAAGAGTTGGAGATCTTTGGCATTTTTTGAGGGTAAACTGCCTCTACTCCCCTTTTCAGAGTCACTGCAATGAAGAGCAGATGTGATATGATAGAATTCAGTTGCCTGCATAGATCTTGTCTACATTTAATGAACACAGTTACAGGTATTATTCCACAAAAGAGGGAAGAAAGTATATCCTTGTGTATAGTGTATAGTTTCTGGAAATTTGATAAAAAGAACAGAGAAAATCACGTGAGCAGGCGCTGCCCTCTCTAAGTCAGGCAGGGTAATAAAGAAGTGAATTGAGAGCTACAGGTGAAAATGARGTGGCAGAGTTTTATTATTTATCACATTTATTGTGCATTCTCTGCAGCATTATTGGTGATTGAAGATGTAAATTACTGTCAGACCTGCAGAAGGACTTTGCTCCTCCCTCACAGGTTCTCTGGGCCAACTTTCTCTTCATCTCTTGTACCACTGGGTGTCAAGTCCTCCCATCACTATTTGCATGAGAGGTCTGCTACTGCATTACAGCATTGCAATCACACTCATTCTTACATTTTATATATTTTTCTTTTTGTTTTGTTTTAGTATCATAACTTCTCATATCATAATTGTGTCAGCATAATTATGTAACTCTAGAAAGAGCCCTTAAGATGAATGTTGAGAAAAAGCCCTATTCACGTTGCRAGGGTAAAGTAACTCCTCTTAACAGCTTTGTGAAAAGTACAAATTTTCTGCTTTCATTTTGATTAGTAGGATTCAAAACTCTGTTTATAATTGTGAAATTGCATTTCAAATTGTATCTTCCTTCAGTGCATTTAGAAGGTGAACTTTTCCTTCAAAGCTAACTTACATTTGGCTTTTAGCTTAAKTTGCCAAAGTGTTAAGGTCTTTGGCCTTTCAGTCTGTCAAAATATTTTATTGAAATTTCCAAATGGGACCAGGTGCTCTCCTGATAATCATGATGTTTCTAATAAGTCAGGCAGAAATGACTGTGTTCTTGCCAGTAACAAAAATGGATTCAAAAGTGATATTTTTGAAGACCCATTGTGAGAGCTTTCTCAGGTTTTTTTCCAGGTTAAAAAARTTAACAGTTAGTAAAATAATGCTCTTGACGTACCAGGGCATGCAATGGATGCACTAATTGTGTGCTGGAATTTGTTAATAAGGTATATCATGTTCAGAGGTAAAAAAACAAAAACAAATCTACAAACCCTAGCTTTGGTGGGAAAAAAACCCAATACCTCTGGGGTTTTTTTAAGTTTTTTTCTTTTTCCCCCTGGAGTTCCAGAAATGAATGAGTTTAAGCCCAATGTTCCTAAAGRGTGTGTGTGTATATGGGGTTTCACACATTCTATCTTATTTTTATCTTCTTGATATAAAAATAAATCCATTTTCTCTGAGAACCAAGCATGGTCCATTTAAATTTCTTCACATGTTYGGGGTGATTGGCATTCCTACAGGAGAAAAAGGCCTGAACAGAACATTATAAAGGTTTTGTTTCCCTAGAGACTCTGCTATGGAACTGTGGCAGTCTTTATTAAGCASTGTTGAGCAGGATATGATATCTATGTTATAAAACTTCTCATAAATGGGATGAGATGTCCTGGGTCCAGGTCCTTAAAGGTGGTGCTCCACTAAGCATTKCAACACACAGAGAATGGCAGCAAGGTGATGGATTTCTCAGGATGATGTGACTTTCCCAAAAACCTATCAAAAATTCTATCCTTGTCCTAGTTTATTACATAAAATATTGAACTCAAAATAATCCCATGAAATATTAAGTCATTGTCAAATTCACTTGTGAAATACTCCAAATGCCACAGTATTTCTTTGTTCTGTGCTGTTTCTTCTACTTTTCTTGTGTTTAATGATAGACACAAAAGCACTTGGTGAAACACTCAATTTGTAGATAATTGCAATTAAAATAACTRCTGATCCCTGTGGTTATTTCTCACCCTGCAATATTTTCCCATCGCTTCTGAAAAATTTCCTGGGAGGTGTGATTCGCTGTCTCTTTGTCTCTGAATGTGGTAATTCCCAAGTCTCTTTCCTGATCTGGGACTAAGTTACTGGCAGCAGTGTTTTGTCTCTCACCATTATTCATTCAATTAATTTAGTGCATCTTGCACATACTGAGTCAGACAGTCCATTTTCAAGTGTTTAGTCTGATATTTATTCAAACTCTTTTTCATCACTTTGAAACCTTCTTAAAAGTAGCTGAAAAACATTCCTGATGTTTCATTTGACAGAGAGAAGCTGCTCCAAAGGAGCAGACCTTTAACTGCAGYGCTGAAATGTCAGATAGCAGTTGGATATTCTCAGTCCCAGGCTTTCATTTAGCCCAACTTTCTTTGCCTTGTTCAGATAGATGAGATAACAGCTTGAGACCACAAGAGGTTTGTTACAGTCCATTTTGCTCTCTCTGATTTGGTGTTTAAAGGTGTTTAAAACGTG
Source organism: Malurus melanocephalus (assembly GCF_030028575.1). Taxonomy (NCBI): domain Eukaryota; kingdom Metazoa; phylum Chordata; class Aves; order Passeriformes; family Maluridae; genus Malurus; species Malurus melanocephalus. The sequence goes on from NW_026623299.1 coordinate 241,348, forward strand.
GCACAGCATGTTGTGTCCTATGTGCAGAAATTAATTCTTTGGATTTGGGTTTAAAGCATTGTTCCATTGCATGGTTTTATTAGTTTGCATATTGTGCTGTAGGTTTAGGGCTGGGACTGTGAGTTTGTGCATAAGGTATTGCTCAAATCCATACCTGTTTCATGGACTGTAAACCAACAAGTTTCTCCTCAGTGGCAGCTCTGGAAGCTCTGTTGAATTTGCTGTGGGGGTTAATAACTCCACTGGCTACAGCTTCCCAAATCAAGTGACCCCAAAGATTCTCTGTCCCAAGCGAAAATAAAATTATAGCTATGACTGCTTGCATTCAATGAAAGGAATTGTGGATATGTTGGAAAGCCACTTTAGATATGGGTGGTTATGCAGCAGTAAACTCCTGGTAAATAATAACTCCTATGCAGAGTCTCTTGGCCTGTGAATGAACCACAAATTTCAAAAGGTCTGGGGAAGGCCAAAGATGGAAAATGTCTTAAATAAACTGTTCATAATTACTGCCACTTGCAATTTTAGTGGGGCCTGTTACTTCACATTTTTAACAATCTATAAAACCCTCTATAAATTTGCAGAAACTTTTAATAGTCTCTGTGGAGASCGTTTTGGTGCTTTGATCACTTATGAATATCAGAAGAGCAGTGGTGAACCTGCAGATGAGTGTCCCTAGGTAAATGTGCATGGGGAAAGGGAGGGAACTCATCCAAAAGTGTCTTTAAGCACCCAAGAGGAAAGAAGGGGAAAGGAAGTGCCTTTAAACTATTCCTGTGCCTGTTGAGGAAGCCTCAAGTAGAGTTTGCTCTATGGGTCCAGAGGGGAAGAATTTTGTCACCCAGGCCTGGAGAACAATATCTTTGTTCAAACACTGCCCTGCTGGGGCTGACCCTGGGGCTGGGTGAGACATGGCACACTGTGCTCCTGTGCCCTCAAATGCTGACCCTGGAACTGAGCACCACCAGATTTTCTGCTTCTGAGCATTCCAGGGACTGAGCCTGCCTCTGTTGACTTTGAACTTGGGAAGCCTCCATCGGCTTTCTCACTTTCTTCTCTGTGACTTCTGGCCCTTCTGCTCTCTGCTGTGACTGTGAGCAGGAAAAGACAGGTCTGCAGGCTGATTTCTTCAAGGGTTTTGTGCCACAAAGCACAAAGAAATGTGTGCCCTGTGACAGGAGCCATCTCTGTGTCACACTGAGGAAGGGAACACATGCACATAGCCTAAGTGGAGGCTCTAYATTTTATACCATAACATTATACTGTTATATTAGAGAAAGGGAAGAGCAGTTTAAGTGGTTTAGACCAATTTAAGGCACCATCATGGCCAGCTTTTGTGGATGAATATAAATATTTTAATGTAACCAAAGACTAAGCTTGTATTTTTCCTTTTGTTTCCCAGCCTTGTTCTTCAGCTCAGTCATTCACTTATTTTTTTTTTTAAAGTTATCAGTTTGTGCCTTGGGTCTACAGTCTTAGCAAACTCTGAGCTATAACAATCCTGTTTATTCAGCTTGTACTTTGAAAACAAACCAAAGCAGTCCTTCTGTGTCTRCTGAGCTCAGAAATGTATCCACAGTGTTCCTCCCACACTTTGACTATAACAAGCATGAAATGGGTTCCTCATGGATGTTTTCACCCACTCCTGTTGCACGCAGTATTTGTGAAGTGATGTTGGACGTTTATTGTTTCCTCCACCTAACTCAGCTTTGAACTCACCTGGACGCAGAGATTCTACAGTTCCTGCTGCTGTTTCAGCATGAAATAATGAGGTGTTTTTTGGAGAAAAAATAAGGCCAGAACAATTTCAATGAAATACCCTATTACTGTGAATTTGTGTATTTGTCAACACACTTGTAGACCTGAGTGATGTAGTGCCACTGCAGTGTCTGTCCTGCTCTTAAGCAAATTCATTTTGGAAACTAGACGAATTTCATCCTTTCCTCCAACCTCACAAACATCCTTTTGATAGAGTCTCTTGAGGATGCCAGTGCCTCATTTTGACTTCTCAGTTAGYGTCCATACACAGGGAGTAGGATTCAACCCACTGGATATTGCCTGGACTCTGGACAATGAGAAGATAAATAGGCAATGAGAAAAAGAACCACTTCTGTTTCTTTCATGCAGAAAGCTTCTTCAACACTATGGTTACTCTATTTCTCTCTATTACATGGAAGGGAAATGCTTAAATGTAGCTATCTGCAGTGTTAATATCTAAATTAGGTGATTGCACCTCAGTCCTTTTTTCAGCTTTTATATAACTTCATTAACAGCTCCCTGATTTGTAATCAGGTAATTTGAGGCTACAGCTTTCATGTTTCTTCAGTGTTAATCACCTTTATTTGTTCTTTTTGAATTATCAGATTTTTTTTATTGGAAGTGCATTGTTTTCATGCAGAAATGCCCCACACAGCACCAAGAAAACAAATGCATTGGATAATCCTTTATTTGAAAAAAAATAAAAAAAAAAAGGTATGTTTTTATTCTCTCCATCAGCAAGTGGCCATTTTTCTTGAATTGACACATTTCCTGAGTTTTCTGTGACCTTAAATGACAGACAGCAAAACCAACCAGTGCAGAAATGAACTAGGAGCTACAATTACACTTGAGATTGCAGGGGGTTTAATGTAAGTTCCCCATTTCATGGTCAGATCAGCATAGTTTAGTASAGAAAATGTTACTGGGAGTTTTGAAATGAATGGCCAAAGGCAAGTGCCAGAAAACCCCAGCCCCATCATTAGAGCTCTGCACGTTCTTAAAGCCCTGCAGTTTATCAGTAGCCCTGAAGAGTTTATTACACACACAAGAACAGGTTTATTTTGACCCTGGATCCAATTGCAGAGAAGGCTGGAGGCACTTGGAGCTGTGCAATGATCAGGACTAAAATCCTTTCTTTTCAAGCTGTAATTTAACAGTTGCAAACCAGCATCTTTGGGGATTTCAGCCCTGYACAGTGACTGAACTCAGTCACCACTGCAGCTCCTTGGGTGGGAGCTTTCATGCAGGGGATGATTCAGCTGGTAAAATTATATTACCCTGAAATTATTTTGGTACTTAGCATTTAATATTCTTCTCTTTTGCTCTGCAATTAGCTCTTACTAATGCAATTTAATCTATTTGTAACATTTCTTGAAAATCATAGTAGGCATGATTTGAAATGAAGTTAAATCTCTTGAACTTTTCCTTGCGTTAATTTGAAATGCCAACAGGGCACCAACTGCTGTGAAAATTAATGAATGAGCTACACCAGACTGTCTTTCATTTCACTGGAATGACTTCACACTCAGGGAGCATATGTGCCAGAAAAACTATTCTCCAGCACTGCAGATGATGCTGGAGGGTGAAAAATTTTGTTGCTGATAGGGCTGAAAGCTCAGATTTGTGGGCCCCAATTTCTTTGTAGGTACATTATGGAGCATACGTTATTGAGAGAGGCAACTCCCCTCAGAATGATTTGTTTTTTCTTTTAAACAAAGGTATTTAAATTGTGTGAAATATTGCTACACTAAAAATACAGACCACCATGGTAGCATGTTTCTGGGAGTCTTTTACTTATAATTAAATATTCTCAAACAGGATACTCAGCTGGCTTAAAAGTGAGGGCAGTTTTTCTGTTTACTTGTTAGACATTAAGCTGCAAAATACATGTAACTCTACTATAGAATTAGAACTAAATTAACTGCAGAGTAATGCACAGTAGTTTTTCTTTCAAAACTGCYGATTGTGGCTTTTCCTTATCATGAAGAGATGGAGAGGTGGTTGGTCTTTACAGTTAAAGCAGAGCTCCTGTGCAGCAAAAGGAATATCAGGAGAGAATAAGATTAAAAAAATCTTAAATTCTTAGAAGTGCTTGTCAGTGAATAGAATATAGACACATACAGTTGATTTCTTTTCTTGGATGACTTTTATCATGTTGTATTCACTGAATCCCACTTGAGGATCTTGATAATTTTATTATGGTGATCAGAAGTGCTGTATTGAGGGCTTGAACAACAACTCTGCCATAATTTTCTCCTAAAATTCCCCTTGGCATTCTGGATTTTGTCTTTTTCCTCCCCTTCAGACACTACAGCAGTTATTGATAGTGTTCCTGCTGACAAAGTTTTGCTATCTTTCTATTTAAACACGTGTGTACATTCCAGTATAGCCTTGAAACCACCTACACCCCATCTCACTGCAGGTGCTTTGTTGACTCAGGTGGGAAATTCAGTTCTTAACTAGAAGTTGTAAATATACTTTCTTTGTCCCACTGTTTGCAGTCTCTAATAACAAATGAAAATAAAATCAAATTGTGTGATCAGTAAAAYCATGACATGACATTCTCTCTTAGATAAATGATCAAATAAGCGATTTTACTTACACACAGATTAAATAAACAGCACCAAATGCAATAATTTATTTTTATAATACTCTGCATTGCAGTCATATAATGAAAAAACTAATTGGATTTGGACTTGGAAAAATGCCCCTGCTGTGTTTCAAAAATTGAAACATTGGGTAAACTGTGAAATAAAATAAAAGTGTKGGGCAGATGTGTTCTGGTTATTGTAGTGCAAAGGATTCACCATTTCTTCTCTGACTTGGGCTTGATTTAATGGCAATTTTTTTGTGGTTCGATGCAGGCTGCTCACTCTGCTTGATGAAAATGAAAGAAAATAATGTTTAAAGGCATGTTTTAAAAATGGGACTTGAAGAGACATGTCAGCAGCGAGCCTGTGCCGGAGTTGGTGATGGGCTCAGTTGCACAGGGAGCTGCTCCGCATTGGTCAGGCCAGGGCAGATCCTCTCCCTTTGCCTCACACAGRGCAGCATCTCCGAGCTCATCTGTGCCAACTTCAAGGGTGCAACAAGGTCGATTTTCTGTCATTTTTCATCACTTTCCCGGTTAAGTGCCATCCTTCCTCTCTGCTTGCTGTCGGACACCAAAGTGGTTTCAGACATAATTTATGGGTCTGGTTTATCCATCAAAACACCTGTCCAAGTGGATGCTCAAAGGGCAGATTTCATAAATCTGGTCAGGGATCTATGAACAGTTCACGTTGTGAAGTGGTTTAGGAACTTGAGGTTCCAACCTCGCACGTTATTTGTGCCTCCTGGAACCCAAAAATTGGTTCAATTGCAGGAATTGCACAGAGCAGCCTCAGGGGATGGGGTGCAGCAGCCCAGGTTCCCCAGCTCTAGGGAAAAATGGGGGACTTTTTGTGTCAAAACTGCACCAGGAATTGCTTTGATTGGGGCTCTGTAGGGCACAGGGGTTGCCAATTCCCACATCATGTATATCTAATATTCCCAGATAAATTAGTGGATAATTAATATCTTAAATCATTCTTGTGAATTAGATTTTTAGAATATATTCATAATGGAAATTGTTAGGCCAAAAGTGGGAAGGGATTTAAAAGCAGGTTAGACTGTTGTTTTAGGGGTATTTTTAAGGATCCTGGTCTATTTTTATTTCATCTGGTTCGGGAAAGTCCTTGATCTTGGACCACCAGACAMTACATGTGGATGCTGTGGTTATGTTCACTACATTCATGTTCTGTTTCTCATGCTTTCCTCAATCTGTCACTTATCCTCTTATAAAAACTGGCTTTCCTCATTATTTGTTTTGGACTGATACAATTTTAAAAAAATATGTTTTTCCCCCAACCGAAATGATTTTTTCGTTTTTTAAGATAAAAATTCAGATATTATATCTGAAAATATCAGAATGAAATAATTCAACATATCTGGTCTTTTTTCTGAAGACATTTTTTTCAGTTYGGATAGTTTCTCTCTGAAATTTCAGAACAATATTTTTCATCTGAAACGGAAATTATATGCAAATAATCAATATCTATAAAACATAATAACATTTATGGTTTCATAATGCTTAAGAGTAATCTAAACTCTTAAGAGTAATGAACAGTATTTCAGTACAGTCTGTTTTGAATTTTATTTTGTGCTTCCCTGCATAAAAAGACAGAAAAGCTACTAAGAAGACAATTGTCACCCCTTCCTTCTGTCAGGAGATGGGAGCTTTTGAGWCAGGGCTGGCCACACATGACATTTCAACTGGTGTTTTAACATTTTGTCAACACTTCTTTTATTAACYTGGATGGTCAGGCAGACAGCTGAAATTTCATTCTCAACCAGTTCTTCTTCAAGCTCACTAAAAGAGTTTAAGCCAGCTTGTTTCCGATTTTAGAGCTACCAGAGAGATAGAAGAACAAGAGGAAAGAAAAGGTTTCCAGCTCCTACACACACTGCTTTGTGCTTCTGCTCCCAATTTATTTATATGCTGTTTTATATAATGTTATTTTCCATCTGTTATGTTTAACACATGATATTTTGTATGAGAAATGGGGCTGTGGTGTTGCTTTTAATTCTGAGATTATCAGGGCGCTCAGAAGTGCTGTTAAGGATTTTTCATGTTGATTGATATGTTAAATCTCATTCGCTGCTTCGTGTGTGTGCAAGACCCTAATGAATCTAACGAAGAGCAGAATAAACATCTCTGTTGAAGGGAGAGACTGTCTCTTCATCTTAAATTATGAATCCATAAGACTGAAGCAAGGAATTATTTTGGTCTTGCATRGTATGAATAATGCATGTAGCGCTGTTATACTCACCCTGCATGTTGTGGAACCAGAATGCACTGTTGTGTTAATAAACATTCATAATGTTCACYATAACCATCCTGAATGCTTTATTGCCGAAAGAAATTGTGATCCCAAGGACATTCGGTGATGCCAGTCTTATTACAATAGCCAATTATTAAACTTACAGCTGTATTATCCCCTCTCTCTCCACTTGATATGGGCAATTACTCAAAATCTCTGGGTCTTGTCATTTGTTTTGTTGGTGAGGGAGTGGGATATTTCTCATATGCAACCTTATTTAATTGTGAACAATGCAAAACCTTCTGTTTTTCTGAATATGAGAGTAAAGCATGAGATACATGAATMCCTTGTATTTCTAGGCTGCTTTGAAATTATATTGAACATTAAATTTTTTTCTGTCATGTCAGCTGAGTTTCTAAGGCTGTGGGATCTGCTTCCAAACTTTGTTATTTTCGTTCTCTCTGCTCCTGCAGCTCCTCCCTTTCCCACCCAAAAAAATACCTCCTTTCAACCCTGTTTCTGCCTACATCAATACCCAGGGAAAAAAGCCTCAAAGTTGCAACAGGTGTTTTCCTTGGTGGGAAACATGAAAATAATTAATTATCCAGTTGTTATAACATATATGAGATTTTGTTTGTTTCAAATCATTAGTTTTGGGGCATTAATTTTTAACTATYTAATTGTTACCTTATCAGGAAGAGGGTTCACATTAAAAAGGGCCTTTTGTGCTTATTCAAAGGTTGGTTTAGATATTAAATCTCCTTGCTTTGGTGTGTATAAAAAGTATAAAGGAATAGGAGCCTTTTATCCTCATCAGTGTAGAAAAGTTATGTTTTTCTTTCATTCTRTTGCTTCAGAAATTATTCTTAGTGTGGAACCATAGATTTTAAGGAGAAACTAKGATATTTGATTGCTTACCCTGACATTGTATCATAGAGGCCATGGAACTTTGTCATGTTGAAAGCGTTTACTTCATCTCATTCATGGTATTGACATGAGGTATTCTACATTGGTCTTCAGCCTTGATTAGAAACCAGCTTGACATGAGAAATCCACAGATTTTTATGGCAGCATGCTCCAGAAATTGCGTTCATGTAAACACAAATATGTGTCTTATTTCTCAAACTTATTTATGCTAATCCCCAGACTCTAGTTCCAAATTTCACTCATTAATGAGGGAGTTCTGCAGATTTCTGATAGATCCATCTTCTWCCAGAGCTCTCCTGAGAGGTTTTTTGCATGAAGGATTGCTGAGGTTGCAGTTCACCCCCTGACAGTGAGGTATAACTGAGGGTTCAGTGTTAATTTGCTTTATGGTTACGTGTAATTGTTTACCAAGGAACTCGTCACCCTTGAAGGGCAATGTCATTAACTTCAGTGTAGATACAAATTCTGACCAAGTTTTAGCCAGAAAGCTCATCTTGACATGACATTATAAA
>NW_026623299.1:249727-289237 GCF_030028575.1 Malurus melanocephalus
AGTGCATTACTGGCAAAATACTTGTTAAAACTTTCATTTCTGCTAGTGATCCTTTTTCTTTACTTAAAGCTTGATTTTTTTTTTCTTGTTTCAATCTTTAAAATGAAGAAATAGAAACTTGTACAGCTGCACCTTTGGCTATATCTTGTCTGTTGTGGTTGTTGCTGAGTATTAACATTGGCTCATACAATATCTCCCCCATGATTTCCTTTCTGCACTGCTGCATATAATTCAAAACTAACAAGGTTCTAATTAGAAAAAGAAATTTAATCCTCTCTGTAAACTGAGTTCTTCTAGTCAGAAAAAATTTGCCTTCTCTTCTCCTTTTGTCTCTTTACTTTTCTCCCTTATTTCTGCTGTTTGTGAGGTTTTGCTAAGTATTTGTGTTTGTATTTCACTGGAAATTTGGAGCTGTTAATGATGGGCATTGAATAGTGGTGAGTCCCATGCTCACTGGTGATGTCAAAAAGTCTTCAAATGCCTGATTCCAGTGAAAGGCTATTTATTGGTGTCGTTATTAGGAAACATGATATTACGGGCAAGTAAAAGAGAAAAATGGGCATAATTTTCCTGTATCTTGACATTTCTTTAGATCAATTCCTCCTGCACTGCAATCTGTAATTCATTGTCTTTATTCCATTTGTTCCAGGAAATGATTGTTCAAAGATGATGCTCAAAGGGTGGCCTAGTAGTTATTATTTCAAATGGAGAATCAGCAAAGGCTTGTCTGCCAATCTCTCCATCTTTCCTGTTTTCGGGATAAAACTTGTGACAAAAAGCACATGAGAAATCACTTGTTTGCATTTTTTTTTTATCTTGCCAGTGTGGAGTGGTTTTCTGGATAAATTCGAGTATTTCTGTGTTTTTGGCTTCTGTATTTCCCAGCAAATTTCCTAACAGCATGTCAGCCAGTGAAATGGATGGGACAGGGGATGAGCAGAGTATTTTTATCTGGATTTACTGCTGCTGCTTGCTGTACTAGCTCTTGATGAAAGTTAACATTTGTTTTTGTGTAAAGAGCATTAGTCCAGTTAGCTGTATTTAAAGATTTATGGYGTTTTGTGAAAGTGCAGAAGTCGTTTACCACGTTCAAGGCTGCTTCATACCTTTGCCCAGAGACTGAAGTGAAAAAAACTTTTAAAAAAAACCTCTACTCAATTCAATAAACTATAACTTACAGGATATGAGGGCTGGTTGTCTTCGCAGTGTTGCTATCCTTAGTGCATCAGTGAATTGAGTTTTCTTAGTCAAAAACCCATTAGGGCAACATCTTAAAAGAGCAAGAAGAAATAGTGACTAATCATAAAAACCTTGCAGACTTCTTTGTCAGAGTCAAAATACTGTTTTCACCAATTAACAAGTTTTCTTTGTATATGTTTCTGGCTTGGCCTTAGAGGCAGCAGGTGGAGTTTACAGCACAGTCRCTGATTTCCAAATTCTATCATGGTTTATTCAAAAGTAGGAGACACACATTTTCTTCCTTATTCACTGAACTGAATGTCATCCTGAGGCCATTCTTCTGGTCCTCAGTTTGAAAGAATGCTAATTACTTTCTAATTGCAGCAAGCTGGCATCAAATCAATCTCTGCTCAGCCAAAATTTCCCTGCCTGTCAGACAATGAAAGACTTGTATGTTGATAAGCTCCTTTGATTCTGCTTAGAAGTTACAYATTCAAATCTCCTTTAAAATACGGTTTCTATTTTAGCGAAAATAAATATATTGTGTAAACGTATCTAATTATGCTTGGATAACAATCTCTAAAAGAAAACTAATTTCTTTTCTCWTCAAAAGCACAGCTCTGGAAAGGGCTTTCTCTAAAGTTTGTGTTTTCTTGACAACCAAAACAAGGCTGAGAAAAGAAATTCCTTTCTGATTTTTCAATCTTTTTATTGGGGCTTTTTTGAAGGGCAGTAGAGGTGAGAAATCAAAACGGTATCCAGACTAAGATCAGGGTATTATGCATACCTTGTATTTCCAGCACTTCACGCCCAGGTAGCCAGGGGTCCACTGAGGGTCCCTACCACAACTTGGCTTCTGCCTCTTGATTTTCCAGAGTTTGTTCACTCACTKCCAGTCCTTACCATCCTTCTTCCCAAATCCTCTTTACTTTAATTCTTCTGAACTCCCCTCTGCTTTCCTTGATATAAAACATGGAAGATCTGGAGAGCTCTTTGGAAGCATAACTATTTGTGTGCTTTGCATTAAGCTCTTAACTTTGTCTTGCTTCCTTGCCCGTTTCCCGAAAGAATTTTCTGAGGTGTGAAAGGCTGTCTGGAGAGCCTGCCCTTGTRTCTTTGAGTAATTGCAATATTTAAAATTGTGTAGGATGTGGAGTCGTGCCGTGTGGCCTAGTGCACAATTAACATCTGTTGGGGAGTTTATTCCTCTGGCGTGTTTCCAGCTCCTGCTGAGAATGTGAGTGCAGAGYAAGTCAAAACAATTTGTCCAAGTTCTTCAACCAGGAAATGGTGGCTCAAGAAGCACTTCAGCAATTATATACATTTATGCACTGGGAGTTGTTAGGAAGTGGCTGGTAAAATAAGCATTTTGTGACTACTGCAGAAAATTACTGTAAGTGTTTCCTAGTAGGTTTAGGTATTGAAATTACTGGACTCTGGGATGTTTACGTTTGGCAGAGTGCTTAGTTCATTAGCAGAAAGAAAAATCAATACCTTAAGAGGAGAGGAAGAAGGAGAACTCTGTAACAATAACATAGATACAACTGCTAATGTAAAAACAGGGAAGAGTTTCCTCTGTCTAGTTTTTCACGTGTTTTAAAAAAATGTGTCTTGTCCACTTCTTTTTTTTTTTCTTTTGCACTCATTCAGCTTCATTTAAAGCTATTAGATGAATTTTTGTCTTCTACCTATGCTGGAAAAAATGCATGCTTTATTAGATAATATGTGTAACAATTATTCARCATTCTGTATAGAACTGGAAGCTTTCCCAGTTCCTGCAGTAATCTAATTGTGAGCAATAATATTCCAAACAATGGTCATGGAATGAGTTTCTATTGCTGTTTCTTCTGATTGCTTCAAAGGGTTTGGAACTGATTGTTTTGAAACTGCAGAAAGAAACAACCATTGTGCTGCAAAGCATCAATTCAGGTGCAACAGCTGCTGCATTACTTCAGCCCTTAAARATATTTACTGTGTTAGTGTCTGTAGTATCATTGGGATTAGGTGGAGTGTTCTGGAGGATTGCAGTAAAATACAGTCAGATAGTTTATTTATGGTTTGTCTCTGGGTTGGTTTTGTTTGTTGCTTTTTTTTTTCTTTATCTTATCAGAGTCAGAACATGAGCACAGCTGTGCAATGCCACAATATGGCAACAGAGATGTCTTTGTCATAAAATGCTGTCTCAATGGCCAAAAGATCAGATTTTCAAATAGAGTAATTCTTAATTGCTCCATTTCCATTCACTTTGGGGTTTTTGTACACTCAGGAGCATGAAGCAGCCTCTTTAGCTTTGTAAATCCATCCCCAGCAATGCAGAAATGGCCACTTGGCTGCTCCCAATGCTGTGGGCATCTGACTCTACAGGGTACCCTGCTCTCCACTACCACAACAGCTTGAAGGCACACAAAACTCATGTTATTCCAGCAAAATAGCCCTGCTTGAAAGGAAGTGAGGGCATCAGAAATCTTGTCTCAGATTTCTCTATTTATTATGACAGAAACACCACCTTGGAGCTTTCCATGCATGGGCAGGGGGAGCAGGGGAGGCTCCGGTGACTGCTGGCTGGTCCAGCAGCCAGGGAGAGTTTAGGACAAGGTGTGGTCTGGCTCAAATCCCTGCTCAGGGCTTTCTGGGGAACTGGAGACCACAAGCTGCTCTCACTTGCCCTCTAAAAGGACAATGCAGTGGTGGTAATTATTGACATCCTCAGGATTATTCAGAATTTATGGTTCTCGGTGGCTTTGATTATCTTTGTACTGGGTCCTTGGAGAGATACTTTACACTTGGGCAGAAATAGAAATCTTAAGAGCAGCACACTGGTATCTTTAAAGGATTTTAAATAGATAATTTTCCTGGCTTAATCCTTTGATCATCTCTTCCTTTTTGCAGATCTTCAGTCACTCTTCATCAAGTAGGTTACACACATTTTTCTTTGAGGCTTTCATAGGCTATCTTCAGACTACCAATGATTTCTGACTTGGTGTTGCTTTTTMTATTCAGGGAACTTACCAATAGTGTTGCCAGCTGTCATAGTTGTTTTAATCTGATGAGTGCACTACTGTCTGTGTGGAGTTTTTTATTGTGGATATTTTGTTTGAACTATAAATCCTACCCCCAATAATAYTTTGCTTGTTGCATGTCTGTGTGCAGGCTTGAGGTTGTAACTTCCAATTTCTTTTTGTAATCCCTAAACCAGTTTGAAATTAAAATATGTTAGTACATATGTGCTTCATTACAAAATGRACTTTCAGGATTTCATTAGCATCTGGTGTGTTGCTTAATATCTTCTTGTAAAGCTAATTAAGTGTTATGCTATAATGCATAATTCTATTTTACTTTTTCTTAGCAGTACAGCAGGCTGCTCTAGGAAAGAAATAAGTGAATGATCAACAGCACCATTGTGTGKTTTATTTAGCATTTCTGCACTCTCTTTTAATAACAACAATAATCACCACAGTGGCCAGACATGTAAATGCCTAATTTACAGATGCAGTGAGCTTATTATAACTCCAGAAGAATTCAATAATCTGCRGCTGCTCTGCATGTTGAGGCTCAGATCTGTAAATGACTACTATTTCTTAATTTTGAAACAAGCCTGGTGCCTCAGCTGTTGTTTTTMAAATGTGCTGTCTAGCACAATCACAGTGTCTAACTGAATTACCTGCCCACAGCAGTGGCCCCCATCACTGAGCTTTGTTGAATTTAAAAGRCTGCCTCGGTTGAGCCTTTTAAAATTCATTTATAGTTGAATCCACCCCAGTGACTACTGTAGCAGGCTGTGCTGAGTTTAAAAGGATGACTTTGGGATGTGTTGAGATCACATTGAGGTCATCCTTGATGGGTCACATCACCTAGATCTGCACTCAGATAACTCAGAAGGCTCAGAGAGGTTTCCATTTTACATTAATGAGAACATCCCCAGGTTGGTGTGTTCACCCTTCTTGCACAAAACTGAAAACAACTTCAACTTCTCTGGCCTTCCTAGACCACAGTCTCCTTGTTCTCTCYTTAAAAGCTTTAGGATTCAGGCAGTCTCTTCCAGTACTTAATCCTTCYTAAAACTTGAGTTCATATGTATAATCAAGTCTCTTTCTAAGCTTAAGCAACGCTCATTTTATTGATGTTTCCTCAAAAGGTTCATGTTACCTGGACTTCAGAATAAATCCCATCTGAAGCTCTTGGATTCATCTTCTTAGCCTTAGCACATTGATCTGCCTTGTATTATCCACAAGTGTTGAAATGGAGGTGAAAATGTTACCTTGCTGTCATGGTCTTTTGAGGATCCTTTCATAAAAGATTATGAATCTCGCTAATAGTAAGAGGCTTCTAAGMGCCTCAAGCAGTCAGAATGGCATGTAACYATGAAAAAATCTGCTCTGCAAAGGYACAGATCTGKGTTTAAAAYTGAAGGTAAATGCAATTAATKTTTATGAAACAAAAGAAATATTCATGAATTGAGCAYAAGTCTTAGCTGTGCTGCGTGAGGTGCCCTCAAACAGTCCCACTTATGTCAGCTTTCAGCTTTTATCTGCTGCTGTCATTGAGTAAAATATCACATTTTCCTGTTTAACTGAGCAGAGTCATCTAAGTAAGTATTTTAGCAAATATTACCTTTCTGGTGGTAAACACTGGACCTTCCTTTTGAAATCTAYTAAAGTCTCCAGTGGCTCAAAGGAACCGCAGTGTGTTGAACTATGTAATGCCCTATTGAAATGTCAGGTCCAGAACAGGATGAAACACCTACAGTGTTATTGAGTGGATGCTCTGCTCTAAGGATTTGATCCAAGGCCAATGGATGAGAAGCTTGCTGTGTTATGTAGACTTTATTCTGTGATTTTTAATTTGCATTTGTATTTTGCAATCTAGGCTGCATTGTGTGGCCATGCTTCCATAGCATCAAAGAACCAAACAAGCAACAGATGAACCAGGACAAAGAGGAATAATTTAAAGTCTGGAGAAGTTGCTTGCTGACTGATTGCGTGTCCTTTTTGAAATGCCATCCTTGCTGGCACCTGATGGAGCAGCAGCACAGTGAGTGCCCTTCTGGCCTGACAGTAAAAGRACAAGAATGAAACAAAACAACAGCGGTGTTTACAATTCTCTTTGTTCCTTAGCAATRGGGTTATTCCTTGCCCTAAAGACACAGAATCAGTGACTGCAGCACAACAGTGGCTCTGATTTAAAAGTCCTGCATTCCCTGCAGGTGATGGGGCACATTGTGGTGTTCTGTAATCAGAGAATCATAGAAATACAGAATATGCTGGCCTGGCAAAGCACACCCCAAGAGTCACACCATGTGCCTAAGAGCATTGTCCAATGCTTCTTGTGCTTTGTCAGACTGTGATCACTGCCCTGGAGAGCCTGTTCCAGTGCCCAACCACCCTCTGAGTGAAAAAACCTTTCAGGTTGGATATTTTCCATTTAAGACTATTTGATTTGTAATCAATTTTGTTTGCATCTTTTTTATTTTTTTAGCTCTCTCTTTTGCGTTAGCTTAGCTCAGACTTCTAAGACAAGTTGTTTCATAATTGCTTTTTTAATCTTTTCCCAAAACATAGCCATTGGTGCTACCATTTATGTAATTTTAGTTGGCAATTTTGTGGCTTAGCTCCAAAATAAAGTTTTAGTACTGAGCAACACTTCAGCTTGGAGTGAACTCAACAATATTTAAATTAGAAGCACAGTAAACCATAAATCAATAAATAAGTGTGCCATAAGATCCAGCACTGTTTCTGTAAAGGGATGCAATGTTTGTGGCTGGTCATCTTCTGATGTTCTGAGGAAACCACAGTCGTGAGAGCAGAAATATGAATTCTTTTGTGGAATGGAGTGAAATAACTAAAATTGAAAATGCTCAGATTTTTAATTTTCCATATGTTTGATAAGGTCATTGCTGTCACTGCCATGATAATCTGAGTGCCAGGAAGTTAGCAASCATTTAAGAAAGAATTGTGTGTAATTTACAAAGGGTCATTAGGAAGGGATGCACAGTTCTTCCACTGCCTGKTTTATTTTACCTCTCACTGCAGTGGTGGATGAGTGTATCTGTTTGGTGGTTTCTCTGCAAATACATTTAATATCTTGTCTGCATGAATGTGATGGGAACTTCTGGCACTTGGAATAAACCCCAGGTGTTTATTCTCTCCTGGCAAATAGGGGATCAGTGGGTTCAGTCACTGTTTGGAGATGTTTCCTTCCCTCTCAGGCCCTTGGTGACTCAGTCCATGTTCTAGATTGCAGCATTTAATTTGTGAATACCTAGTTAGACCTGCCTGCAAATGAGAGGTGCTTTGGGTCTGTGACAGATACTCTTACCAAGCAACCACTTTTATTTGAATTCATGTATCATTGGGAAAAAAAAAAAGTTTTAAATTTTTTTTCAGTTTTTTACTGAAATAATCTGAACTGAATAGCAGTTTAACACTTGTGACCTCTGCAGATCTCTCCTAATGTGAATAATCTCCCCATTCATAGACATGGAAGCATCACACGGATTTGAATCCATCAACACATTGACAAAAGCCTGAAAATTATTTTATTTTAAAACCTAATTTAATGATAGAAGAGGGATAAGAGWATTAGCCTGAGGCAATGAATAGGTACATTTTGCATAAACTCTTATGCTTTAACCAAATGAAAATAAGCTTATAAATCCTGTGTCAAATTCACATTGGTGATGGCAGGAACCAATGGTTGTGCAGGATTGGTAATAAGGTGCTATGATTTTGCAGCAAGAGGTTCCCAGCAATTTCCTGCTTTTATTATTATTATTATTATTGCATTTCTTGTAATTTTTACAAGAAAGTTTGCCATAACAGAGCAGCAATTTAAAAAGACTTCTTTGGCATTGTCTCTTCTATGGTTCCTTGATTTATTTTCTTTCTTAAATCGCCTCCATCATTAATCCTCTGTCTCACACATCCACATTAAAGTGTCTTTCATGCTGTGCCTGCACGGGGCAATGTRCACTGTGTAAAGCCACTCCTGGAAGCTCTGAATGAGCTGACTCAAGCAATGGGCTCAGCACTGCATTTAMGGGGTGCAATCCATTGTGTTCTGCTTCTCATTAGGGCTCTGGCAGAGCCAGCTCTGCTTTTTCTGATAGAGGCAGAACTGAGCCAGCTAGAAATCCTCCTAGCAACACTGTGCAAGTAAGATGCAGCAATTTGAGGATGTACAAATATATAAAATATGTATAKCCCTAAAAAACTCCATTTCCCCCACTTTAAAACTATGTTACTTAAAGAAAAAATTAAAAAGGGTAAGGGCACAAGTAACCTAAGAGAGTTTGCAAAGTGGACAAAGCTATATTTGAAACCATATTGAAATGCTGWCATGGCTATAAAATATCCATATCTGACTGAAGCTGGAAAAGATATTTAATGAGGAAGAGAACATGGCTTAAAATAAACGTGAAGTGGGTAAAACTGCGAGGTGGTGTGGCATAAATTGAAGCTTGTTGAGCTGAGTAACAGAGCTGAGTTTCTCTCAGCAGATGAACAGGATTTGCTGGGCTACACATGAGAGTGTCATAATGAGGGCAGGAGCTGGGAGAGGAAGGGTRGCTCTTCCATTAGTCCTTTGAAAARCATGAATCAGCTGCAAAGATTGAAACTGGGATAAATTTTAAGGCAACAAGAGATTTTTTGGATTTAAGCTAGACTTTACAGTATTGTGGTCTTAGCATGGTGTAATCTCTGGCCTTCAGCTTTAGTTTACAAGTCTGCCTGATCATCATGTGATTTTTCTGACTGAATATGGACTRAAGGAAGATGTTCCCTGTTCGGCTGTACTGTACCAGTGTTAATTGATAATTTTTTTGTTTCCTGGCTGTGGATGAGTTGTCTCCCATGGCTTGTCCTAACTCCACTCACACTCTCTGATTTACCTGATAACTGTTGAGGCTGGTGTGGTTGTGCAGCAGAACAGCAAAGTATTTGTGCTATGAGCACCGAGGGATCCTGACTGGCACCAGATGCTCCCAACAGATTTAGTCTGAGGGAACTGGACCATCCCTTCCTCCACGAGCAGGAGGTGCAGGAGAGCAYCCTCCATGTGATGGGATTGTTGTCCTCATTTTGCCTGAGTGTCAAGGCACAGAGAACTCACTACAGTTTAAATTGGTTTACCACAGTCACTGCATTTTATTGTCTCACTTCTAAGGGCCAGCAATGTGAACGCATTAATTGGCACTTCTTGGGATGCAGGGGACTTCTCAGGTGTTGGAGGCTTAAAAGGCCATAATRCCATGGCCTACAATTTTTTTCAAACCATCAATGAGTTTTAAAAGGGGCCATTCCAAGTATAAAGTAATATTAGGAGAGAGGGAAAAAGATGTTAAAAAAAGGGTGAAAATGGTTTCTCAGTTCTGCTCACTGCACAGTTACCAAAATCAATGTGTCTGCAAGTGCAACTTATCTCATAAATCATTAGGTCACAAACMTGCACAATGTCAATGTGCTGTCACTATCCTATTAAATTAAATTACTAACCAAGGTAATACTTAGCAGCACATCTCACATGGAACWATGTTTTAAAGTACTGAGGATGCCTAATAATTACAACAGTCAGCTGGTATGATTGGAAATCTTTTAGGTGGTCACAGTATGAGATGGTGAATAACTTGGCTGAAATAGATATGCAATTGAATGCAGTGTACTTTGTGCACATGAAATACATATTTTTATTTATTTATTTAGTGTTCAGTGCAAAATATTACCTAACAGTAGAATCCCCAGTGTAAGCTTCATTTTTTGGTGTGTTTTGAAAGAAGTAAGAGTATATGCAAATTTTTGAAATGTGGATAACTTCTGTTTTTACAGGAGACCATAATCTTATTCTCTAACATTTATGCTGTTATATAATGCTAATGACTGTGATTAGGCTCTCAGTCTTACAGCTTGAGATCATCTTGCTTTTTATGAGGTATTTTATGGTCATTTTAAATTATGRCATAAAACATTTATTGTTTTGTAAAGAAAAAGGAAGTGAAAGGCATGAATTATATTGAAGTTCAAGCCACTTGTCAGGACATATTTTATAATTTGTTTTGCCAAGGGCACTGGTGATGGAACATTTTTTTGCTAGCACCGTCAGCAGGTGATGCCATGATCATGGACTACCTGTTCTTTGGTAGAAATAGAACAAAAATCTGCTATAAAATAGCAAAAATGGTAAAGTTTTGGTAAATGTGTTTAGATTGCGTAGTCAGGTAAAATTCTGGCCCCATAAAAGTGTACAGGAATTTTGTGGTAAGCTTAAAAAACCTGGACCATCTAAAAAATCTCATCATGACCTGATTTTGTTAATTGTGCCGGTATCAATAGAAATTAATTTGTGTCTGTTTGCTGCTATATTCTTATAGTGAAGATTCTTTGTTCAGCCCATGTTTTTGGGAGCCCTATTTCACATTTTCCTTCATTGTCACTTCAAAGATGATTGCAGTTTTTCACTTTTTCTGTTCTCTGTTTGCCAGCTGCATTGATTTTCATAGTCAAACATATTTCCTACTTTCTAATAGATTCCTGTCCATTTCTCCCACCTCTAAATCAATGTTTTTAATACTTCAAGAACTCATCAGTAAGAATGGCTGTAAAATTTCGTCACTTCATTGACAGYTGATTCTCACTTGATGCTGAAAGCCAATTGCACTCAAAGTTTCTGACAGATATATATTTTTTTTTTTTTTACTGGAATTCACTGAGGTCGGTCTAAGGCAATTTCATTTCTGTAATTTTACTGGAAATCAAACTTGTAAAACTGCTAACTAGCTTAAGGACTTTGAAAGACTTGTTTTGAGTGATCAGATGTGCTTATTACATTGTTGCAAAATACACTCATAATTTCACAGATCACAGGGCAAAAGCCACATGGTTTAGGAGTGGGCAGCTCTCCTGTGTGTTGCTCATCTCTTCCTGAATTGTTTATTATGATTTCTAAAATAAAGCAATATGAAACCTGTAGGTTTATGCAGAAAACAATTAGTTTGTTGTTTGTTTCTTTTTTTAGTAGAGTTCAAGGAATTAGACATTTAGATGTCCTTAAGCAGTCTCAAGCACAGCCTTTATCTTGAAAAGGTCATACCAGAAATGAAATCTGTCTGCCAAGTAGGTAACACTGAATTACAAGTAAAAATACTGGGATCAGTTGAAAACTGAATWGGATGTTTACCATGTTTTGTTGCAACTCTTTCCATGTAGCACTTGCATTACTTATTGGCGTAGATTAATTCAGTCTGGATAGTTTAATTTTTTTAATAGGAGGAGGAAGGCAGGAAGAATTTAACCATTAATCAGACAGCTGAATATATCACAGTTTTCATTCACGTGCAAAGTAAACATTCATTGCCATGTCTGGCATGTATGGCTTAATTTAATCATAATAAGAACAGCATGTAACATTCTAATATGCTTATGTTATAATTAAATAGACTTCCATTATGCTGTAATTGCATATTACTGTACATAATTTATTTATTCTTGTTTAAATTATAATTCTTTGTCCTAATCTGTATACCTTGGGGAAGTGCTGAGAAGGTTGAAATGAGACTGGAAAACTGTGGCCCTGCTCAGCAGCAGGAGTGTAGTCCTGGATCTACATTTCTGACCAGTGAAGAGGCAAATGGAGTCTAGTTTGTTTGCCCTTGAATTTGAACCCTGAGATGTCAGGAAAATCTCCCTTTGTCTTCACTGGAGACAAAGCTGGGCAGCTCTTGGGCTGCTTTTGGAGTGTAACACAGGGAGGATCTCAGCTTTGGGCTGGTTGTTGTTTCCAGAACAAACTCTCAGGGCATGGGGAGAGCTCTGGTGATTTGCATGGACAAGTCGTGCCTTGGCACAAGTGGAATTGTTTCAGGTTGACCACCACTGGTTGCTGCCTCTTGGCTGGGTCTGGCCTTGGGATAATTTTTTTTTTGTGAAGTAAAATAAACTCTTTTTAATCAGAAATTAAAGGACCATCTCTGGTGACCTTGGGATGACACCTGGTGACTCTTGGGTGAGAGTGACCATAACTTGCTTTGGGAGTMCACTGTTGACAGAGGTTTTAGGAGTGATTTTTAGGATATTGTCCCACTCTAAACGTAGGGGATACATTGCAAATCCATAGGAGGAGCAGCTTCTGCCTTACAAGTGCAGGATGAGGTGTAAACAGAAACCTCACTTGCACAGACACAACAGACAACAAATGTCACCTTCCAGCCATACTGGAAATTTTCTTTCAGGGACAGAGACATCCAGCAAATGAGTTGATAGGCATTTTAAAAACAAGCATTAGGTTTTATGGAAGGATGATCACAAGGGCTGTTTCTGTGCCTAAAGAAAAGCAGGTGATACACTGGGATGGTGGTCCTTTTGTTCAGTGCTGAATGAGGCTTTCTCCCAAAATGAAGTATAGTCTTTTCCAGGAACTATTCTATCTYGCTGACATATTCCACTTACAAATAGTGTTGGACTGGGTGTATGAACTAATCTTTGTTCTGGACCATGGCTTCTATTATATTTAAGTACTTCTCCTTGAAGCTGTAAATCAAGGGCAGCCTCARAAGTGGGCAGCTTGTGTTAAATGTAATTACTTTAATCTGAAGCTTATGCTAAAGGTGAGACTTCTAAACAAGGCTAACCACTAAATTAGAGTAGCTGCAGTTAAGAGCACGAATAGTAATAGTACCTCTATTAAATAAAGGGTAGTAACTAATCAATGAGGGATTATAAATGAAGCCATGTGGAGGTGTTGTATTATGCTATTCCCAAAACCAGAAATGACCTCTCCATTTTTCCTCCCTTGTAAATGACCACTAAGACACATAGCATCTCTATTTGGGCCAGGGTTCAAACCTGGTGAAATTCAGTGCAATACTGTTACTTGTTTATATGCCCTTATTTCTCATTGAGCATGAAAAGCTTTTAAAAGAGAATGCTTAGGATTTTCTGTGGCAATGTTGGACTCAGGAGCACAAAGCCAGGAATTACTTTTGTAATTACATTTTGAAATGTGGGCCCTTTTATTTTTTCTTTCTAACCATATTTTTTGACTCTGTCCATCTGTGCTCAGTTAAATTAACATGTTCTCCCAATATTCAGGGGGCATCTTATAGTTCTTCCATCTCCACTTCTTCTCCTGGATTCTCTCTGTCATGTCAGATATCCTAACCTGCACTGTGCTGTGATGAYTTACCAGAACTCTGATGATTCACTRTCTCTCCTTCCCTCCAAAWRCTTCTGGGCCTTTATTTTACTTCTTAAATTCCAGTCTCTCTATTCCTGATTTGAGAGAGGACAGGGTGTAGTATTCAATGACTCCTTTGTATCAAATGACAGAATCTTTCACCCAGCATTGCAGTCAGTATTCAGGCAACAGCCCCCCCCAAATTTCAGATGCAGGAACTACAGGATATTTATGCCTTGTCTAGCACATCATCGAAGAAAAAATATTTCCAAAAGACTGGATATCTATATATAATCTCTTGTAATGGAATGCTCAGTTGTTAGTAGGCATGATGGGAAAATAGAATGTGTTCTTACCAGAAAACAGAGCCCAGCTCTGATTTCTGTGTTGACAGTTAAAACTAACATCAGGTGAAAAAATAGTTTAAATAGGCTGAGTTTTCTTTGTGTGGTTAAAGGAGGCAGATAAGAGCAGTTTCATGCAGAGAACAGATGAGGTAAATGCCATCTTTGTAGTATTTATGCTTTTTGAGTAACTGGAGCAATTTCCCTTTCAGTTTTTAAGAAACCATTTTCAGATCTAATACTGACTCAATCACCTCTGTGAAATACCTTTCAGGATTCAGCAGTCATCTAAAGTGGCTTATTTTCTTCACTGTTGTTTTCCTCATCTCACACATCAGCCCTTCTCTGCCCCAGCTTTTCAAAGACAGTCTGTCAGCATGCAGACTGCTGCATCAGAAGCTTGATTTCTGTAACTATTGTGTGGGAGAGACTGAGCAAAGGAAAGAGAGCATTTTGGGCTCATTCTCACTATTAGAGCTCATCTTGAGAATTTTGCTTCAAAGCCCAGTGCAGCGTAGACAATTTTTGAGCAATTCCTTACTCTCTCATTTCTTTTCTAAATAAAATAYTCCGTGTGAGTGTTGAAAAAGAAAACAAAACCCTTCTTAATAGACAATTTTAAGTTCARTTTAAAATACAGCAACATCACCCAGTGGTGGTGCTCATCCACTTTAATAACTTTTAATACCTTGGAATATGTCAGGACCATAATGTCTGTGTGTCAATTCTAACCCCACCATTAAAACTGAAGACAACTACCAAACCCAGAATTAACAATTTTAACTTTAACCATAAAATTACTACTTTAAGTTTCASATAATGATAGGTACCCAACTCTACAATGGATTTTTCCCCCTCTTTTTCTTCTGKTGCATTGCTTTCCTTGTGGAAATAGCAAAATGTTTCAGCTAACCAGTCAGCTGGTCTCTTATTTTGTACAATGCTTACTTTAACAATGGCTATTCAGAGGTTGTTGTAGAGGCTGAAGCCAGGAATTTATTCTTGCATGTCAGTTTAGGGAAGCACAATTTGCACAGAATGCTAGAGTACACTTACTTGATGTCTGGTTCTTTTTCTTTGGCAGGAAGTTGRTCTCTTGAATTCCAGCAATTCTTCTTTCCAAGATTTATGAATCTTCCCTGGTTTTCGAAGAGTTTTTCTTTACATTGAATAACAAAGTAGCTGCTCTAACAGAAACACAGTGTCAGGAACAAAAATAAGAAAATGAATGGCACTTATAAAAGCTAGAAAATGACGAGTTAAAGTTGAACGTGGCTTAGCAAATTTGGAGGTGAGGGAAATGTCCAGAAAGTCATCATTTAGATGGAATTATGGACTTCAATATGAGAAGGGGCTCCAAGTAGTCTTTGTTCCATCAGCTGTAAAAATCTATTAGAAATTTACATTTGGAGCAATAGTKTTTCTTAGATGTTTATGTTTCACTGCAGGGCATGCTCACAGGCACTCTGACCCAGGCCACTGGAACCTTGCTGCCATCTCAGAYCCATTCCAGCCAGATCACAGACTAATTCCAGCCACTTGCTGAATTTGAAGTAGGTATGGTCTGTGAGAGCAAATGGATTAATTTTAGATTCAATTGTTCATGCTTTGCTTCAGATAGAGTGAAAACTTCCACATCAAYCCTTATTTCATGATGATAATAGACAGTATGTCTTTGAAACATTTATCACAATCAGTAGGGTTACTGCATTCAGGTCTTGTAATTTCTGAAGTAATGATTTTAGTTTGGTATGAGAACATGTGGTTGAGCCTCTCTTACACTTTTAGTGAAAAGAAGAAGGAAGAAAGAAAATTCCTCTCTGAAATTTACTTGGCCATCAGCTGAAGCTGATCACATCTTYATTGGGAAAACTTAGATTAATAAACAATGTGCAAGATCAGGTTAAATGACTATTTGGGCTATTAAGTGACTGACTCCTTAATGTGGGGATGTTATCTCAGCACAGGATGAGCCAGAACTCCCACAGCAGCTCCTGGAGTCTGTTCACCATCTGCTTGTGATGATGGCCATTTACAGGATGTACCTGCACCTGTCTTTGCACTATTAAAAATTAATTTTGTCAGGAAACAAGAGCCACCAAAATGGATGAGAGGGAAGGATCCTTTATTTGACTTTCTGCAGATTTTCTAGTTCCTAGCACCTTCTTCAGTTCCTCCAAGCAACAGGCATTCCTTTAATTCAAATGTTGCTGGCAGTTGCATGATCCACATTAGAGGTGAATTGTGAAATATTCTCAAGCCATGTCTCAGGGTGAAATCCAAGGAAATAAGTCTGGAGCTGCATGCCAGCTTGTCTTCCTAGTTGTTCCACTATTTTAACTGTAATCAGAACAGTTCTGGCCTTGGGAATAACACAGACTCTGAAATCCAGAACCATCAGTATAATTTATTAGAAGAATTGAGTTTTAAATTTGTGCACACCTGAGTTCTCTGTGCCTCGGGTGCAGTACTGGGCCAGCCTGTGGGGGTGGTTATGTCWCTTGAGTTCCCAGAGTGGGCTCTGCTCGTTTTCCTGCAATTCTGTGTAATTCCAGATGATAGCCTCAGCATTGGAATGTAATGGAAAAGCAATCTCTAAACACTACCTACTGCAAGGCGTTTTGTAGAGGAAAATGAAATCTCTCTTGAAATGAGTAACAGGTTTTGTCTATTTACTCTGATACTTCCTCACCCTACAAATTAAACTCCTTGGGCTTTTCTGATTTTTTGCTTATTATAAGATAAAAATACACTCTGCACATTTTTTCTGTGCTCTGTTTCATGTTCTTTAAGGATAAATATAATTAGTATTAAAAAGAGGGATTCCTCAAGCTTCCATTACYCAAAATAATTTCATTCARGTTCATTAKTTTAGCCTCATCTAAGAAACACTTYGTGRGAATTTTTGCTTCTGTTGAGTAAGATAAGAAAAATGGCAATAAAACAGCTAGTGCTAARAAGAGGTGAGGAGAAGGATCCAGCTGATAACTGTGTGAATTAATTGAATTATTCCTCTGAGAACCATTTCAGTGTAGGTCATTGCAAGGTAGTGAGGCTGAGGTTTCCATCTAAAGCCCTGACACAAGGCCAGTTGACACCAGGGATTAGATTCCWGTTTGTTTTAAATAGGAGTTAACTCAAACCTGAGCTGCTGTTGCTGCAGGCTGTGAAGGCTGACACCCACAAAGGCACTTTGGCTCAGTAACACCCAACTCTACAACATTCCAGCATTTGCAGGTGGCCAAACAGAGCTGGACCTGCAAGGCTGGAGGCAACCATTTCTAACAAAGTCTCTCTGGGACTATTAGGCACAAAGMTGCTCATCCAAAGACACTCAATGCCTCAGGGGTTGTCTGGGTCCTCTGTGGCCTCCTGTTAATGCTCAGGTAATTGAAAAACATGCAGGTACCTTTGAAGAGTTTAAGCCTCCAGCTTTAACCTGCCAGCTTTAAYAGGACTCATATTTTACCAGCCACTAAAACAGGACTGAGCCCTTATGGCAGTGCAGGCTTGTTTTTTTTTTTTTCTGCTTGATCACTGGGAGGAAAGAATAACCCCCAATTTCTGACATGTTAATTGTCTTTGGAGCCTGCAATTACAAAGCAACTTATAGTGGGTGATTTCCATGAGATATCCTAAGGAGATTACATTTCTCTCATTGAATAACCATTTCTTTCAAGTCATGCTATTGTATCTTCTCCTCCGAATGTGGTCGTGTGTAGCAGTAGAATCCCCCACCCAAATTTTACAGAAATCYTTGTGTTTGAGAGGCCTGGAGTACTTGTGATCCCTTAAATTATATTAGTATTTTATATTTTTAATACTTTAATGTTTGCATTCTTCCTTTTTTTTTTTTTAAATTTTTTGGGGGCACTGACTTTCCATGTTTGACTGTTGAGTAATGATTAAAAGAAACCCCTTGTGCTGAGTTCCAAAATGATCAAGGACTGGTTAAAAAAAACCCCCTTAATTATATTGAAAGGTTATTCTTACTGTGAGATAGATGTCTCTTACAAAGAAACTAGACCAAAGATTTTTTGGWAAATGGATTCTGCTTCCCTTCTGGGAATCTCACTGAATTGCTACCAGGATCTGTGCCTGCCCCCGTGTATGGTGTCTCATACATCTTTAGAATTCTGGCTTCATTGCAAATCTTGTATAATCACCAAAACCTGCAAAAGCTTTTCAGATGAAAGGTTTAATCACCCACTGTAAAGGAATGTCATAAAATGTTAGTTTTTGAAAGACATGTCATCTCTGGAGATGAGAAGGCTCTGGGAAGCTTTATGGTGACCTTTCAATATATTTTAAAGGTTTATAAGAAAGACTGAAAAAGATTTTTCACCAGTAGTGATAGAGCAAGGGGCAATGGTTTTAAACTCCAGAGTGTAGACTTAGATTAAATTTTAGAAATAAATTCTTTACTGTGAGTGTGGTGARGCACTGGAGCAGGTTTCCTRGAGGAGTTGTGGATGCTCCATCCTGAGAAATGTTCAAAGCCAGGTTTGATGGGTCTGTGGTCGAGTGAAAAGTGTCCCTGCCCATGGCAGGGGTGTCGGACTTGTACATCTTTAAAAGTCACTTCCAACACAAAACATTTTACGTTTCTATGGTACCTGTCAATATCCTGATAAAACTCCCCAGCTGTGCCAGTGTCCCTTGTTTGTGGCCAGTGTTCCAGTTTGTCTGGGGACAGCTTTGCTCTGTCCCACCTGGACACACCTGAGTGTGTTATTGACAGTGGATCCCAGGCTGAATTACTGAAAACTGGAGCCAGAGATGTTTTCTTTTGTAGCTCAGTCTGTGGAAAAGGTCACCGGGGAAACAGGAAAATGAGCTGCCTTTATATTTTCATTGAAACAGGATGAACATTAAGGAAAGGTAAACAAACATCTTTTTCTTTCAGAACTTAAAAAAATAAAAAGACCTTTGGCTTTGAAAACAACTACTYTGTTGTAGAAGGTATGATTGGTTTAGCAGAGAATTTACTTGCTTTAGGTTTTAATGAGATTTCTCCTGAAGTAAACAACCTTCTGTTACAAGAATGGAAGCACTGGAATCAGGATCCCAATCAGAACTTCTCAATCAGGGAAAGACTCATTTCAGCATAGAGTGGTTTCTATTAWRKTTCTCAAAAATRTCYAGRTTATTTAGGACTGTTTGGCTTCAMTAGAAAGGRCTTTCCTAAYTYAACAGATGGTTCTGAAAAAACAATRRCAACTTYAATTTTTCAAACTGTTTRCTGCTMAAAGAAAGAAATTKTGGCATATTAACATCAACCATACATMATTGCTTTACRAACTTCACTTATACRTATACTGCTTYTGTMATTTGTATCTTCTTATTAAAATAYCTTTTGTTTTTAATTGMAAAATATCTACTGTTTTCATGTCAAACTTAGAGAYTGCATTTCTGTTCCTCCAATGATCAGTCCATGTAATTCAACATATCCAAAGGAAAACTATGTGGAAAATACGGCATTTTTCTTTACTTCTTTGTTCTTGTTAGAAACTAMATCYTAATAATCAGCTCTGTATTTATGTRATGTGAACACCTAGGAAYATCACTGTCTATTTTTGACATGTATTTCTCAAAGGTTTTTGTTATTCTTGTTTTAAAATCATGGTTTATGATGCAAGAGAGGATCTGTACTACAACTGATTTGCCACAGGATGTTTAAGTGGTCAAAATACTCATTAAATCTGTCTTGTAATAAGATAAATAAGGCAATCCAGACAGTCATTTTCTTCACTCTTTCTGATTTGCAACACCTCTTCAGTTTTGGCATCTCTCTCTCTCATTCCTGGACCCATGTACTGCTGACACAAAGCAAACTTGGACTTATATTGACAAGCTTGCTGTGTTTTGCCAGTCAAAACTTGTTAAAATTGTGTGAGGTTTCATGYAGTTGCCTTCTTGCTTCTCTTTTGGACACAGTTATGTATTCTGCAATAAATAGGAAGCAATGCATCATAAAAATCTGTCTATATTTAATCTCTCTAGTGTTGTTATGCTAACTCCAGGTTGCTGTAGGAAACAGAGCACCCTCCTCTTGGCAAACAAGTTTTATAAATGAGGTTATGTTTCTTTGTCTCATTATTTCCTTGCTGGAGCAAAATGAAGGCATAAATTAGGGTATTGGGGGAATAGTAAATTGATTTATTATGATTTATCTTGCGCTTTTGGGTCTCTTGTTTCTTTTGGCAGGTGAACAGAAATGGATTGAGTGGTGGAGTCAGTAATAAAAATGGGTTTATTGAGGGAAAGGGTTGGAGTTACGATTTGGGTTATCTTGGTTCTCTCTCACAGCAGAATCCTCAGTCACAGAGTGGTTGGGGTTGGAAGGAACCTCTGGAGATCAACCAGATCAACCCTCCTGCTAAAGCAGGTTGTGTAGGATTGCATCCAGGTGGGTTTGGAAGATCTCCAGAAAATGAGACTCCACACACTCTCTGGATAGCTCAGTGTCTGTCTGAAGATGTTTTGTAGATTATTCAGCACAAAAGTGCCTCCTGCATTTGCCTAGTTTATTCTTTCATATCCCCGCCAGTGGCAGTGGGCTCATCTGGGATGGTGTCAGTGAGCTACAGTTACGCTGGATGTCATTGCTGATTAGAGCAGGGCTGAAGTTTAAAACGATGCCCTTCATCAAGGCAAAAAAAAAAATTACTGGTTTTCGTAAAAACTAGTTTTAAAAAAAGCTACTTTAACATCAATTGGTATAAATACGAACTCTAGGTTGCTGTGAGATGTGAGTGTGTCCAGGCCCAGGAGGAATTTTATCCGTGTGTGTGTTTGCACACACAGAGGGCAGATTCTGCACACCTCTCAGGATGCAGGGGCTGGTGAGTGCCCTGCTCCCAGCTCTTGGGTTTGCTCTGAGCACACCAAGATCTCTCATTCTGCAGATTCCTGGCAGCAGCCCCCTCTTTGTCACATTTAGATATTCCTCCACACCATGTGATACAAATGTGTTCTTGTTTTTATCTTCTGTTATTCACAGGAGATTTAACACAATACCAAACAAACAAGAGGAGGAAGCTGAGAAGAAGAGTTTAACTACTGTTAGTGACTTATAGACCTTTTGTTTTCTTCATTTTGTTTAGATTTATTTTGAAATGTGAGAATTTAYCTTGTAGTTACATGAAACAAAAGGATGAAATCGGCCCTGATAGTTCTGCTAAACTCCTGCCTTTCTGAAATCTGCTGTGTCTTTATAAGAAGGGTGTAGAGAAGAATAAGACAGAATGTTAAAATTTGATCTTTTTGCTGGGTACACTGCTGCTTCTTGTGAAAATTACTCCTTCCACCTAATTTCACCAGAAGAAAAAAAAGGAGAAAGCTTTTTTGCTCAACAGTACTTTGTTAAAACACTGATTTTTCCAAATTACTTAAAAATCAAGTGAATGTTATTTGAAATTGTAAGGCTAATGCAGCCATTTTGCTACTTCAGTTGAATTTTGTATCTTAGACACCAAAGCTGCACTTGCTTTGATTGTCTGCTGTCCCTTGGTGGCTGCTTTGGTCGCCTGCAGTCTTGCACAGGCTTTGCATAATGCCAGAGGAACAAGATATTTCAAGAAAATATCACTCCTTTTCCCAAATCCCATTTGTTTTCCCCATGTGCCTAAAGCCCCAAAGGCAAAGCAGCTGATGTCATTCTGCTGGGCAACAGGAAAAGCTCTGGCTGTGAAGTCTGAATCCCTTATGCCACATATGGAATTAGGAAAAAAAGGCAGTTTCTAAAAATAAAGCCACCCCTTTATGTTTTAAGATTGTTTACATGCTTTCATGTCTGTTCCCCAAATACAGTGCACCAAATCTCTCATCATTTGGATAATTTGGCTGCTATTTTAAGCCTGGCAGCTTCTCAGGTTCAGGGATTTGCAGGTATGAGTGTGGCCACCCTGCAGCCTGTGTTAACTGGCTGGTTAGCAAAGCCATGACCCTGCTACACAGATGAGACATCCCAGCTCTGGGTGTTGGTCCTGGATCTGCTGTGCTACAACTGATGCTGAGGGAAGAGAAGCTTTTGGTAGGAGATTGCCTCTTTTAAGCTATGTATGATCATATAAACATTTAATTTTAATTTAATCCCTTATCTAGGGTGTAAAGATGCCTTGTAGGTTAATAAAGGCAAAGAAGCAGGGGGCAAAGGAGGGAAAAAACTAATAATTAGCATAACTGTGGTGCTTATGTGGAAGTCCTTAGGCAGATGARTAGCCTTTGCAAGTGATTTTGCTCTGAAATTCATTATTAGCCCTGTGCTTCTTGGCCATCTGAGACCAGAGCACTACATAGATCCATGTGTAATTCAAGGAAAGAAACATTTCCTTTTTTGCAGAGGGCAGCAGTGTTTCAGCAGAATCATGACTTCRCCCCAGTTTTCTCAGATCACCCGTGCCACTGCCAAAAGTGATGTGTGACATGCCATGTTTAATAACTTCTCTCTTTGGAAGCCCTTTTCCCCTTTGCATACTCAAACAAAAGCTGGCTGTGTTTTGAACCCATCTCTTCTTTTGGGACAGCTCCATCTTAATCAAGGCATCACCAAGGGCTTTCATTTGGATGGTGCATTGTCCTCACCTGCTCCGAGATACAATTCCTGCAGTGACAGACAGCTCAGGCAGCACTGCCAACTGCCAGGGAGGGCTTTTGTGATTCTCATTAATGCCTACACCATTCTTTAAGGGCAATGAAATATTTTTTGAAAGCCTGGCTAGTGGGTTTGGAAAGGGAAAAATCTGCTGCACGCACAGCAAAGCTGCTGAGAGCAAMCCCAGCCTGTGTGTTTGGAGTTTTGAATGACTGACAGAAACTTTCTGTCTTTATTTTCATGAGTGAACAAGCATCTGCTGTTGCAACTGCTGGTTAACAGGCTCTTTTTGCCATCTGAAGTGGATCCAATTATGTGCTCTAGGCCATCCCAAGAGAAGCACAGAAGTAACTCAAAGCAGGACTGTTTAATAAAGGAGAGGTATAGGATTATTGAGAGTGTAATCTTTGCTCTACTTAAATAGGCTGCACTGAAAGGGAATTTGCCTTTCTTTGTCTCCTGAAAATAACTGTTGTAAGGGCAGAGAAAAAGTAACACAGGGATTTTAATTTTACCTTGTCTTTTTTCTTATAGTTCTTTGTTGAGTTTTGTTTATTCTATATTAAAATATGTACAGGGTGTATTTATGTTTCATCCAAATCCCTGTGAAAGAAATGCTGCTCTACCTACTGACTTTGGTGACCTTTGGATCAAACTGCTAGTGCTGTTTCTATGACAGTTTTGGTAATAAATTCAAAGATGTTGCAGGCAAAACAAAGTTTTCTTGACATTTATAAAAAAGTGACAAATTATCTTAAACCATTTCTGGAGGAAAACCCTGCGCACCACGAAGGCATTTCTCACAGAGTTCCAATTTTTTTAATTACATTTTTGTAATGTACTGTAAAGTTGAACTTTTGTCTTGCTGGAGATCTGCGTTCCCTGCTTAAATTCAGTTTGCAATAATAGATAAGACCATATCCCTCAGTAGCTATTTCTCCCCTGAGCTATTTCTCCCTCCTCTCTCCTCTGCTGTTGTCAGCCACCYCACTCTCCTCCATCCATTGCATTTTTTCCAGCTCGAGGACAGAACATCTGCCGATGGCAACTGGGAAAATGCAGTGTAACAGTTGTTTATGACAGATTGTAATTTGGTCCCCTGTCATTTTCTAACTTTTTCATCAGCAACCCAACAAAATTATTCTTCTCTATCTTTCCCACCACCTRTGAAATCTGCCCTTTCTTTGTCACCCTTACAATAAACACTTCTGAAATCAGGCAGGTTTAGTTTCTGTTCTGTAGTGTTGTTCCTTCTAGCTGCCTTAGTTGCATCCTGTTTGWCTTAAAAACTCACAAAGGAAACATTTTCTTACTCTACTAGATCAGCCACCGTGTTTCTTAATTGGCCTCAGCCTTTTGATCTAGTTTCTTTGCTCTTCAGTGGTCCCACAAAGTGTTTTGCTCTGCCTTGGGCAATGAGATTGCAGCAGGATGAGGGGCTTGAGAGGCTTCTGTGGGTTGGAGGTTCAACACTGAGCTCTTCTGCAGCCAGAGATCAGCCATGGCTGYCTGCTAGCTGGTAGGAAAGGAAAGGGCTGGAAATATTTATGTTGATAAACATTTGCAGAAGTATTCCTGCTGGAAGTGTCAGAAACATTCTCTGTAATACAGCTTGTAGTGGGTACTCATTTTTTCTTTCTGTGTTGTACTGCTGTTTGTGATTTGGGCACTTTTCTTGCTTTGTAACAGACTTTTCTTAAACTCGTGTGTTTKTAACCTCCTGGACACTTTCTAGGGCTGGTTCTCCTAATCAGGCTGGATCATTCCTTGTCYCTGGATAGGGAGCTGTAACTTCACCTGGACAGGAGCATGAGTTGTACAGTTTTTTTCTGGCCTGAAGATTCTGAACAAGCATTTTTATGAGTACTGTGGATATTTACAGCTTGAATATTTACACATTTCCATGCAGAACTCAAGCATTTCTTGAGAATCTGAAATGTATATTTGGTCTTATTTTTGTTCAGGATGTTTCCTTTTCTATCCTAAATACTACAGAAAAGAGAGTTAGCTGATGATCCTCTAGTTTTTCCCCAATTTTTCTTTTCTTCTTGTCACTGAGGGGGCTTTCAGCTTTTTCATTCATGAAAATGATTCACTCTTCATTTATTCCAATATGTTCTTGCTGAGACTCTGCAGGTCACTTTATAGCCTACTGYGAAAGCAGTTAACTGAAATTCTTCAAATTCTTTTTCTAAACCAACTATTTCCTCCAAATTGAAGGTGTAATCTAGTGTAGTTTAAAGCCATTTTTGCTTGTCACTGTTCATAGTTTATGGGTTTAACCTCACAAGCTCAATAGCATTGTAGTGTCCTTCATGGCAGTGACCCATTTTTTGGCTTCCACTTCTCTCTGCTCTCTCCCTCTGTGGATGGGGTGGCTCAGATTTTGCTAAACGAGCAAACCTTGATGTTCATCACAGTTTTCTGTGTGAAAGTAATGGAAACTGTGGCTCCTAGTTCTTCAGAGCATTCTTCTTTCTGGTTATATGTATAACTTCCTCCTGGTCYCTTTAGGGAGCGATTAAATATCACTGTGGGAAGAGGGTACATAGATCAACAGGTGAAACAGCCCCAGGGTGCCTTTCTGGAGCATTATCAAAAAGTCTTTAAAGGACTTAAAATACATTGTCTCAGTGTGGCTTTTAAAAAATCTTCTAGTCTAGTATGAAGCCACTTCACCTCCTCCTTTCTTCGCCGTGGGTGACAAATGGAAAATTTTAAAGGCTGCTGAAGAATGAGCTTTCACAGTAGGTCGGGTGTTTAGCACAGGTGTTTCTGAACTAGCATCGCATTGGTAAAGTGCACTGTGCTTGGTGGCTTTACCATTTCCACCTCCATCCATGTGAAGTAGGAGCCTTCCACATGCAGCCCAGGCTGCAATTTCAGTTTGTGGAAATGATGGTTAGCTCAGGAGTAGAAGGGTGGGTTTGGATCTTATTCACAAAGCACAGATTCAGCAGGTGAAGCTGCCAGAGATCTGACAGACTCCACAGAGCTGTGGATCTGAAAAGGTACCCTTGTGAATTTTAGGTTCTGGAAATCAGTTACACTGAATTTCAGATTTTTCTTAATTCTGATTGTTATTCCTAAACATTTTTCAAATTATTTCAGTATTTTTTTTTCCTATTCACTATTTACTAAACATGATGTAACTGTATTACATTTTCCTTTATTAATATTCAGAATATCAATGTTTTTAAAAGAAGAAAAAATCTGTGTTGTATAATAAATACAGTAGTTCTAAKGATTACTTGTGCTAAAACTCACAGAACTTGCAAGTTAAATGAACATTTTTGCATGGAATTCRCATAAGACTGGGATATAATTCAGCACAACGGAGAAAAAGAAATTGAATAATACAGCTTCAGAAAAAAACAGCAAGCAGAATTCAATGCTTTAATTTATGAATGTATTTGCACATTAGTTTTGTATTTTTGTAGTCAAGGATGCAGGCTTTGTTTTTCTTCCRTGTCTACTTTTCTGTTGGCAATATTCTATTGTTATTTTCATTACTATTATTATTAGCTTTTATTAWTTTTTTTGTTTGTGTTATCCTAGAACTGCAGAGATGAATAATAAATAAGGTTTTCTTGTGCAAACTGCTTTGTTAACGTATAAAAAAGAATTAGCATCTATTGTTAATATGTTATTGGATACAAAGAGCAGAGCATAGAGAAAGGCTGGGAAAACATGAGAGTGAAATGAATAAATCTTGTATAATGGTGGGTATGTCAGATGATACAGTGCCACACTSTACATTCATGCTTGGAGTCTAAAAGAAAATAGGTATGAACACAACCTCATTTTTTGCATTGCCAGTGGTGTGATAGCAGAGAATTTTGGAAGTTTCACCACTAGCTGTAGCTGCAAAGGAATTCAGATATGGTGAGCTAGTCCCACTTGCAGCCCTGAACACAATGGAAATGTCAGCCTAAAGCTGCTTCAGCGTGGAAGGATCTGATGAGATCTCAGGGGTTTAGGATGCTCCAAGTGTGCTCAGTGCATCCTCACTCAGGAGGTTCAGAGATAAAGGCAGGAGTAGAAGACAAATACACTGACAAATACACATACATACAGGACTTAGATGTGTTTTCTCCCAAATTAGCCTAAATCATCCTCCTGGCAGAGCACAGAACCCAATCCATCAGTGCTGTCGTTTTCCAGATCCATACAATCTGTTCAAGTAGGTGGTGGTACAATTTKCAGTGCAGATCCTGCAAATATTTGTACCATAGTCAAGAAATTAAAATCTCTTYGCTTGCTTTTGACAGAGAATCTAAAGCAGAAGCTGCTGCTATGGGGCTTTTAGGTTTTTGTTCTTCGTGCACAAAAGTGAATTTTAAAATGGTCCTTTTTCTCCATATTCCATAGTACCTGCCATTGCCTGTAGCCCTCTTTGGATAATTTTAGATTTTTCTCTGCTTTTAACATCCAGCCTAGCATTTGAGCCAAGACCTACTTTCTCTTTGTGGGATTGTCATGCCCCTGACCTCGTGCCCAGCTCTTTTGTGGAAAACAAGCAATAATGAAAGTCACATTCAGAGTCATATCCTGATGGAGGGATCCTCTCTTGAATGTTATCTCRGATTTCAGCAGCTTTGCTGGCTCCAGTGCTTGGAAACATTTACATTCCCCTCTGGATRGGATGAATCCTTTTTCTTTTAGGTATTCTTATAGTTTGTCCTTAAATATGTGCTCAGCTCATTCASAGTCACTTTCTGAGAGTGAACTTGGCAGACAGAGTGATGCTCCCATGAGTGAGTACAGCCTGTTAATTCCATTTTWAGGAGGTATCTCTACCTTCTCAAAACACAGCAAGCATGGAATATTTTGAGAAATKCTGTATGACTTGCAGCATCTTTTATGAAAACTTTAAGAGAAAAARACAACTCATCTTCATGTTTTAATGCTAATCCAAAATCCATTTATTTTCCTTTCATCCTTCCTACTTATTGATGAAATTGTTTGATCTCCCTTTTACCCAACAGTGCTCTGTCAGGACAGTTAAGGCGAAAGAATATATTGTGGAAAGAAAACCTTACAAAACTAGTGAAAGCAAGACGTAATAATTTTTTTTAGTTTTTATGTAGCTTCAGTGAAAAAAAGGACAGCTGTGCTGTAGGTACASATACTAAGGTCACTTGCTATGTAAGGCAAAGGAATAGGTCTGATTCTCATCCTGAGGTTATTAAGAGGTAATATTTATATTGATATTTTAATGTTTTATGTTGTAGACACATTCCAGTGGGAAATTGAAGAATTATCTCATGTATTCATGGCTGAGCTCAGTGTATCAGGATCCCTATTCTGACCATGCAAGACTTTGCATGGGAATTTCCAATCTTACTGCAAGGCCCCTAAGGGCTGATACGCCTTTATTGAACATGCAGGGTTTTCCCAGAAATTGGAAAACCAGAGCACGTGGCAGGAGCCAGCTGCAGTGGCAGAAATGTGGTTTTTCCAGCCCTGCTGAGCCCGATGGAAAGGGAGMAGGTTTTGGTGGCACTGCAGTACARGAGAGGGAGGGCTCATGACTTTATTTTTGCAGGCAGCAGTTTATAGTTTAAAAATGATCTGAGGAGTCTTAAAACACACCTAAACCACACATAAATTCACTTTTAGTTCTGCATGTTGGCAGTATCACATAGAAAGCTTCAAGGGGATTAAGAGGTGCTCTAATAAGGAAGTTCACCTCTTATTTGRGCAAAATGTTTCCTCTTGCCATTTCTTTAGAAATATGAAAGGGGTGTATGTAATCTATAAACCACAAAAATATGCTTACCTTTTTCAGGGCCTGGTTCCCCTGGGAAATTAAAACTTTCTRTGAGAATGAAGTTTTCAAAATATTACCTTCATGTGCAAGAACTGCCTTTGGTTTTCCATTCCTATGAAGTTCCCCTGCAATTTTGTGAAATATTTACTCAYGAAGTCACTTTTAATGAAACAATATCAAGTGCTGTGAGAAAATCACACTAATACACAATAGTTCAATAWGGTATATTGATTCATTATCGATCTGTTTGAATTGCTATGCTCAGTTGTCTGTGGAAAGAGGAATTTGGGATGACAGATACGTTGTACCTTCCCTGGTGGGCTGTTCCAGATCAAGGACATGGCCAGAAGGTACAGAGCTGTGGGCTGGGCTTCTCTTCAGTGGAAATCAGAGCAGGATGGCAATGCAAAAATCCCTCTCTGTAATGGAGCCATGGTGTTCAAGGGCACAGACCTATATTTAATACCTTGGAAGAGTTTCTAGGGCCATTGATTTAAACATAGCCATGATCCCCTTTCATCTTGAACTGAAATTTGTGAAAATGTTACAGCTCGTGACTCACTGGGACTRCAATGAATCTTGGGGAGTTTAACTGTCTCATGATGTCCTTGATAAAGTTTGATTGCTCACTAGTTTTGCCTGGCCTTCATCCAAAATGTCCAAGCGGAACCAGTGAGCTCGATAATCATACCCCAAGGTGCCAGAGTTGTCATCCTCTATATTCCATTGCTTCCTAGCAAAATTAAAATGAGGGATGTCACTGTTCTGACCAGGTCTTCTCTTATAATTCTTTCTCAAGAGTAMTTTGGGTTCAATCCTTCAAGTATAAAATATCATGGGCTTGAAACTCTTTCAGTTCTTTTCTTWAACTGAGAAAAAGTTAACCCCATAAACTTGGCTGATTCTGATATTAGTTCCTCATACTGCTCTAATGGCTGTTTTTGTTACCTGTGATATGTTAGGTAGGATCACTCAAATTTTTCAGGATGAGGTGTTTGAAGAGAGAAGCAAATGCATACCTGGACTCTTGGCAAGTACCACAATTGGGGTGGTACAATYTTGGTTTACTTTTCATTTCCTGGTGATGCTCTGCCATAGTGTAAAATGCTCAGGAACCAAAGTCCTCTGTCATTTCTGTTGCAATCAAATCTTGCATGGGGATTTTGAAGTCTGAAAACCAGTTTTTCGGAGGAGCATTCCCAGCCAAACATATAGTGGGCTGCATTTGTGACTTAAACCCTAAAAAATCCTTCTGTATTCTTCTCTCAATCAGRATTGGAGCAAATATGTAGCTTTTTACATGTCTAACAATGAAAACCAGTGCAGCTAACATTTTCAGCTGTCTGGGAGCCCCATTTGCAGCTGGTCACRTGTAACTTCAGACACTTGTTGCTCAGTAACTCACCATTGGACAGCAATAAATRGTCTCAGTTACCTGAGTTATTATAGCTTAGACTGGTACCAATCTGCTGTTTACATGTTTAGATTCATATTTAAGAGCCTACAATTAAATAYCCAGGTTTGATTACTTGGCTGTTGSRCCAAAYYTGCARTAATATCAGTCAGTTTGCTGTATGGTTTCACCAGAGGGGTTATTGCCCTTCTGTCCTATTACTGTTCTTTAAAAAGCAGTGATACAGAACAACCCACCCAATGATGGTATTTGTGAGCCTGCCCAGAAATGGAGGGTTTATAAATCAAAGCATTGCTTCACCAAAAATTTGATCAGCCTCTCAGATTGATTTCAGAAGTCAGTGGAATGTTTCTTTGACTTTAGTGGGCTTTGGATCAGGTCCTGCAAGGTGTTATTTTCTAATAGTGCTTCTGAATTTTGTTCCCCCTTGTAGATCCTCTTTTAAGCTTCACCTGTTCTGACTAAACCGGTCAGTTCCTGACATTTGGATAATGGCTCAGCTGAAGCACACACATGCAGCAGGGTGAGTTTACCCTTTGACTTGCAGCTTCACTTTTTGATGTGATTTGTGATATTTGGGTTGTCTCACAGCACAGCATTTGCAGCTGAAATCTTCCCTTGTGCACTCTGTGAGATGCAGAGGGGATCACAGACCAGGTGCACTCCATCCTGCTGGACACTTGGCACTCTTGTTAATTATAGAGATGGAAAAGCACTTCAAAGACATGCTTTCATCTCCCTTATCTTTATCTTGTCTCCTGTATTTTATCAATTGACTTAGTGTGGGAACATCCTTTAGCTTTCATCTGCCCTGCACTGTCTTTAAAAGGAACAAAGTATTTTGATACACAGCGAGTTTTCCCCTGCTCTGTTCTCTCCAAAACTGGTCAGATCACATCCTTTGTTTACTCCTTTGACATATTTTCAGTTCAGACATTATCACCCACCACAGTAACACACTGATTACCTTGGCAAGGATTCATTGTTCAGAGCAAAGGTGTGATAGCAGGACAGAGATTGAATGGAGAATTTTTTCACCAGCAAAGAGAAGGTCTTTAATGAAAGAACATGAGGTGGTCTGTAACATGATGACTGAAATGCAAGTTGGATCAGTGCTCAGACTTGTCGTGTGTACAGCACCTGACACTCAGCCTGAGCTGGGCTGCATTGCTGCTTGTGGGTACTAAATTATCTGTAAGGTCCTATCTAAACCATGCTTTGCTCTGATTCTCTGTTATGGCTTGTTCAGGGTGCTCTAAAGGAAAAGCATCCCTTGATAACTGTCTTTAAAGTTAAAGCAAAAAGATTCAACCATTTGCTTTTTTTTTTTTTTTTCTTTTTTGGGAAGGATCCTGAAATGATAATCAAATATACAACTTGTTCTGATGTTTTAGAGAAATATGGATATCAGGTATTTTCGCTAGTGCTTTTATATTCCATTTTGCAGTAACGTGAATATGTAGAGTATTGACTATATTTGAATCTGACCCACTGAATTATTCACAGTTTAGTGACCATCCACCRAAACTTAGATATTCATGTTTCAAATTATGATGTTGCTAATTCAATTAGATTTTCTTGCTAATCTACCCACAGCTGCATTAAATATTGAAAGGCATATAGGAGTTGTCAAATATCATCTCACTGTTTTGCATATTTATTTTGTCTGAGTTTTAAGTRCATTAATTATTCAGTGATACCTTTGAAACGAAATCATCTCTGGTATTTTGATCAGTGACACTGCTGATCTCTCACAGTAATGACCTTTAAAAAGAAATCATCAAGGTTTATTTGCCTGCACTGTGACAAAACACAAAGAATCTTCAGTGTKTTGTTCCATGTCATACTCAGATAAGGTTCTATTTTATCTTCTGTAGYAATATAAATTTGAGAAGATGCTAAATAGCCAAATCATGCTGCATTTTTACATAATTAGGTAAAATCATGTCATTAAGAAAAATGGGTTGAGATTACAAAGCAGTCTTGGGATAGAGATGCATGATTTTGACACATACCTTGTACTAAAATTAATGAGGATACCAGTGATTCCTCTACATCATTTTGAATATCTCAGCAAAAAGCTGCAACTTGAGGGTTTTTTTTGAAGTAAATGATTATTGATGTACATGATCCTTCATAGTGAAATTAATGGCCAGACAAATATGGTAACCAAGTTTATTTCATATAATGTCCCATTTTGCTTTATGCTACACAARCAAACAATGCAGGAAAGAGGCTAAAAATAACTCACAGCCATGGGACCATTAATCTTCTTTCCTACCTCTTCAATAAYAAAACCTGAGCTTATTTTGACAAGAGGAAACGAAGGCTCTCCAGATTAAATGTTCAGTCATGTGTAGTCTCAGGGCTATTATTCATAGACTATTAAACATATATATGCATTACATTTAAGGATATGAGTTAGTTAATTTTTAATGGCTTGCTTGTAACTGTGGATATTGATACAACAAATATTTATTCCATGGAAGAAACAGTATTTGTGCTGAGTTCTTGTTCCTGTTGGAGAAAGACATCATTTGACTTCATCTTTCCAGCCCAAACTGCCATATCTTGCTTTCAAAAAAACAGAACAATGAAAACCAGACAATAAAAGTCACATTGTTCTTCCATTTTTTGGGGTCACACTGTGGACAATGGTCCCCAACTATTTTGTGTGTGCAARTAGCACGTCCTGAGCTCTTGTGGYRTTAAAAAAGGCTCATATTGCAGTGKTTTTTTGGTTTGCTGGTTTKGTTTTTTTTTTCCCACCACAGACAGTGGGAAACTATTGGATAAAAAGATCAAAAAAGCATCCTAAGGCAGTAATGACCAGCCCAGGAGTGGAAATCTCGATGTGTCAGAGTCTTCATGATGTGCTGTGCAATGAAGTGGTCGCTCAGGTATTTTGTGCTTCAGGCTGAGGGTTACCCTCAGATTCCTTGGAGTGGTTTGTGGCAGGAACTCAGATATCTGCCCTTAGATTGCAGAAGATATCCCAAAACTTTAACATCTCTGTTGTGTTGCTTCACCTCTTTCTAGAGAGGGAGGAGAAGCTGGGATCCTCTGCCAGTTAATGTCAGTGGAACACGATGGATTTCARTCCAGTTATAAGAGAGACACTCAGGCATGAAACAGAATTAAAAAAGCCTCCTTCTTTGATAGGTGGGTTTCTTGTTCCCCTCAGTGACAGCTGAATGAAAACTGGTATTGCACTATTCTTTAAATGTCTTGCTATTAACTATGTGCAAATGTAACATTCAGGGTGCAAGAAGCACCATGGAACTGACTTTTCACATACCACTTTAYAGAGGACTTTTTCTATTTTTCTCCCAGGCTGTAAACGATTAAAAAAGCAACTAAAGAAGATATAAAAGTATCACTGAGATCAAAGTGAAAGAACTCGGGGAATATATGTATTCCATTTATTGAAATAAAGACATTTGAACATCCACCCATGAGCTTCCTTGCAATGCACAGTGTGATTTGCTTTAGGCATTTTAGCAGCTATAAAAAACATTTCTAGGAAACATTTCTGCAGAAATGAGCTTCTGTAGGGCTTCCCTGTGAGTTCTGTGTGGAGAAKTTATGGATCACATGGCAGTCTATTCTCTGGAGTCTAGGAAAAGCAATTTGTATTAGCTACCACAACGTTATGAGTATTTTGTGTATCTGGATGGACCAAATATTTAATATCTCATCTCAAAGGATTAATACAATACCACCACCGATTACTTTCTCTGTAGAAAGTAACACACAGGAGATGGGCAGTGCATATTCCCCTGGAATCTCAGATTTGTGAGTYTATAAAMCTAAAATGCCATTGTAGGAAAAGGCAGAAGAGGCCATTTGGAATTTCTATTTGAAATAACTAGTTTTTTGGATTTTTTTTCCCCCATATGGTCAGACAAAAAGTGACAAAGTCATAATTACAATGGGACATTCAAATTCACTCACAAAAGCACTTTCCCCCATCTTGCCCCACTGTTCATTTTTCAGTTTCTTTGACTGAGGTGATTTTCTTAATAAAGGAGCACACAGTCCTCTGGATGGATTTTTTCCCCATCGGTATTGATTCTGGTTCAAGTTTTATAGATTATTGTTTATCCATTCAGTATTAAGCACATAAGAAAATATTTGACTAAAGAAAAAAAAAAACAAAGTTATGCAAAATTCCCCTTAGAAGTGTTATTTAGATTGGGAAAGAGACATATTATTCTGAAAAATGACATTGCTTTTATTGGCAATTGATAATTATAGTTGTAATTGTTGTTAATTTATCTGTAGTACTGCTCAGGGATAGCAAAATATCCCTGTGTTATCAAGACTGCCTCCAGCAAAGATCCAAAACACAGCCCCAAAGCAGCTACAATGAAGAAGTTTAAAATGCGTACGTAATTTGGGAGATGAAATGCTTTGGTGAAAGCATAAARCTGAATTTCTGAACAGACTTCAAGCTACTCCACGTAATATAATTTCATGTGGTTGTCATTTCTGCTTTTATCGCTCTGTGAGTGGTGAGACTTTGTGTGACTAGGCAAGTTTTTTCTTACTGGAGGATTTCTTAAGAAGGCTGTTTTACACATTTTTCTGAAATGTCAGTTATTTTCCAGTTAAATCAAGTTTCCAATGAGCTTTATTTTTTTAGGAAGATTCCACCAGTCTCTTTCATTCCCTTGAAACTTCAAAGTTGGTTTCAAATCTTGCCTTGAATACTCAATACTTCTTCATGTTTTCTATGATGTTTGTAGAAAAGTGAAGTTGGAAACACAAAGCCTGTAGTTGGAAGGACACGGGGGCTGAGGTGAAAAGCACCATCAAAGCAGGCACCTGGTGGGACAGAACGTTGCCATGTGCACTCTGAGTCTCTAGCAGGCCACATTAAAAAAGGGTTTAAGTAGATATCCTGGTGTGCCTAAACCCTAGGAAAAAAAAAATAGTGTATCATATTTGCTTTTATGTGTTCCTTTAGTCACTTTCCTCAGTGTGTGCCCCAACATTAGTGTTTTCTTAATGGTGTTTTAGAGTGTTAGACTTTTTTTTCTTTTCCTCATAGTACATAGCTTGACAGAGGTCTGTGAGCTGTGCTTGCAGCATGCCCTCTGTGTAAACTACATTTGCATTCTCTGGCTAATTTGGAATTGTTAGGAGAAATATGTGCATRTTKTACTTTTGTCTTGGCTATCCACARCMTTTTTGCAAATGTRTTGGGCTCTTCCAGTGATAGAAAAKCCTATATTTTCCAATTTATTTATTTCCAGATCCACAGGAGGGTCTGGATCCAGCAAAGGCTGCTTAAGGTGCTCTACTGAAGGAGGAAGATGGGGATAAAGGGTTGCATTTCTTTAGATTGTGCCCCACGTGATCCTTTTAAGAGCATCCCCATAGGATTTGAAAAACTTGAAGGAGGAATCAAACTGTAAGAAGTAATAATCAGCAAGAATTTAACAACTTTTGGCCCCATTCTGGTTTGTTAGGGGTTTTGGAGCCCTTCAGGCTGGAATTCACTATAAATAGTGTTTTCATTATAAATAAATTCACTATAAATAGCCTGTTTTCTGCTC
Organism: Malurus melanocephalus; assembly: GCF_030028575.1. Taxonomy (NCBI): domain Eukaryota; kingdom Metazoa; phylum Chordata; class Aves; order Passeriformes; family Maluridae; genus Malurus; species Malurus melanocephalus. The sequence continues at coordinate 284,760 of NW_026623299.1, forward strand.
TCATAAATTGTGTTTCCCCATAACTGGCTGAAATAAGCAGAACCCACTGAGGATAATCAAGCATAGCATCTTCTCCTCATWTTTTAATATAAACTAGCTTATCAGCTGATAAGAAAAAAGATGCATGTCATATAATTGAGAAAAAGGAGATAAATATTAGCATATTAAATCACCTCTACCCTTAAAAATTATTCTGAGCGTTGAGCATTTAAAGGTGAGAATGTCCTTCATGAGGAGAAGCAAACTTCTGTGTGTATAGARGAAAATTAGCTCAACAAGTAATTTTCCATGTTCCCTTTGTAATTGTCTTTTGATATTGAACAAAAATTCTCTCTTTCAAAATCTAACCTCTAYCTACCACTCTGTCCTTGGATTAAAACACTCTTTTATGGCATCCCATTTGTTGCCATGGAGATGAATGTAATGACAGATTCAACATTGCAGATTCTCTGGAAGAAACAGTATGGGGGAAAGAGTTGGGTGGAATAAAAAAGGCAAATATTGAATTTGAATAGGCTTCTTTTGGAATTAGCAGTCGTGAGAAAAATGGATRCTGGCTGAAAGAAGAATGGCTTAGAATCTAATGTGTGCACAAGGATTCCAGTCTGTAAGTTTTTTGGTTTGGGTGTTTTGGTGTGTTTGGGTTTTGTTTAACTTGAAAAGGCTGCATTTTGCATTTTTATTTTTGTGATGAGCAGCTATTCAGGCCATGGAGTCCACTGAAACCAGTCACTTGTGCTTGGGCAAAAACTGCTTCAGAAGCCGTGTTAGCCTTCTGCTCTGGGAGTGATTAGTGTCTGGAAGCTGAGGAAACTTTTAGATTTTCCTGCCCAGTTGAGGGAAAGTTTGGGTCTGTGTGTTTTCCCCCATTTCTCCAGGAGAATACGTGATGCAGCTGTGATTCTTTCCTCAGGATGATTTGGGATCATGGCATTCACCATCAGGAGAGGACATGGGTTTTCCTGTAGCTGTAAAACCTGTCACTTTTCCAATCCCATATTTCCCTTCAGTAGTGAATGAGGAAAGGGTAACTAATAGGAAAGGGATAGGGCAGTGTGTTTTCTCTGACTGTGCTCTCCAGKAATGTTCATAACTGAAGATGGCCATGGCTCATTTGTCAGGAATGGAGTGGGATTGTCTTTCTGTTGTCCATTTTCTCAGGAAACAGTGTTATCATCAGGACCTGTGAGCTGCAAAGAGCGGAGCTGTCCCACTTGCTAACTGGCTAACATAAGCAAATTTCAGCCAAAGCAAAATATTATTTAGCTTCTGCTGCAAAAGTTTCATTCCACCCAACACTGAGAGAAGTGCCAGAGACAGCAGGCTCATGGAAATGGTCCATCCTCCATAACTGTTTGCTGTTTAATCAAAGTGACCTCCAAGAGTTTGCTGCTGTGTGTTCATCTGCTAGTGATAAAACTTTCCACAGATATTAGTTTAATTTACCCTATGAACCTTGAGCACAGAGGTTGACACTCCCTCTAATCTTTTTCAGTGTTGAGGTCCTCTTAGTCATAATGTCCACGCTGCATTTTCTAGCAAATAATTAATTTACTCTCTGTAGTACCTTTTTTGTTTGTTTTTGTRTYTGTTACCCACACTCAACTGTCTTGWCGTTAGACTAACCAGTAATAGCTCTTTCAGTCTTCCCTCACAGGTTATATTTTCAAGTCACAGAATGATTTTTATTGCTCACCTTGAGATTCCCCCAATCTGTGCATGACTTAGGTGTTGCAATATCCCACACATATCACAGTACTTTTGCTAAGATTTCCCCAAAGCTGAAATGAAATGAATGAAAGGCCCTTTCACTTGCCTTAAAGGCTTTGTTTTTCTGGTAAAATATGTCTACATTTAAGCAAGATTGATTTTTTTTTTCAGTAATACTGCAGTACTGATAATTTTTCAGCTTGTGACACACTAGCCTGTCCTAGATCCCTTAAAAATCAACTCTTTTGATAGCTGTTCTAGGATTTATTCCAGTCCTTATTTGATTAACCTTTCCTTGGTTCTGCATGGGGCAATTTCACCTACTCCAGTGTAGTGCAATCCCCCTGGGAGGAGTCCAGCTGGATGTGCACAGCACAGCACTACCCAAGCAACAGGAGCATCATTTAATCTGAAACCTGTTGTGTGGAATCCTTAGGAATGAGAGAAAAAGGGTTGCTGGCAGGCAGAGGTGATTTGACATCCAAGATTACATGTTGAACATCACAGTAGCTAAAGTTCAGCTCAAGCTTGTGTAGGGTTTCAGTCCCATCCTCTCAAAGGAATGATTAAATCCAAAATAACATGCACTCCCTCTTTATAAAGGTGTCATCTGTGAGACGTATAACCCACRTGACTTCTGCACTCTGCAGTTTCACATCTACAAAAGTGTGCTTTGATCAGGTTGGTGATCTGCCTTTTAATGGACCAGGCAGCCCTAATTAATTATTGATGCTTTGTATTTAATGTTTTATGATGAAGCAGAAAGGAAAAAAGCATCGTGTGTGGGTAGTAAAAACATTTTGATCTATTTTTTGGCCWGAGTTTTATCAAATGGAATAAATTWTCTTAAAGACAGAGTTTTTTAGTAAACTAGAGATATCAATTATATTAGACAAACTAGCAGTCATCAGGCTTCAAAAAATCTTTGTTAAGGATGTATTTTGAGCACCTTAAGTTTTGTTTTCATGCTGGAACCTATGGACAGTTTTGATGTGTGTCTCTGGATTCTGTTTTTAACATAATGCAATTTCTGAGAGAGAACTCATAAGCCAATCTCTTTGGTGCTGGTCTTGCATTGGTAAAATTTTGCATTTCTGGTGAAATATTGTGTAAAAAATGGACATTGAATAAGGGAAAGATTAGTGGACATGCGTAATCAAAGATTAAGTAAAAAGTTTTGAATTAGCTTCAAGTTTGTTGGAAACAAGTTTGTCCCTTTTCACAAAGTAAATTTGTTGAGAAATGGGAATTGAAAGTTGGTTGTGCTGACTTGTGACATTATTTAAATATCACTATAGTACACAAATGTAACTTCCAGTGAGGTGAGGAAAACAGAGAGTTTCTTTGTGTTAGCTATCCTGTACTGATCACCTTRCACATGACAAAGTCAAATTCATCCCTCAGCTGATGTGGAATAGGATGTGGTCACAAAATATTCTGATTTTTTTCATTATCTTACCAATATTGATAAGCCCAAGCTATTTTCATGGTTCTCTTTATTCACCAGAGGAATTCTTACACTGCTTCCAAAAATGCTTCTCATGGCATTTTCACTTCATGTGCTTAATCAATTAAAATGTGTGGCCTCCTCTTAAGGAAGAAAGAAATTAATGGTTCCAACATTCATGAACTGAAATAAACTATGGGGTATTTTCAAAATTACCTTTTGTAAGCATGAAAAAACTGTGGTGTGCCATGGAAAGAGAGTTACTAGATACTCAAACATCACTTAATTGAGAGGTTATGTTCTATTGCAAGAGCAGGACAAGATCTTGTATAGGGTGGGGAAAGGGAAGTTTTTCTTCCCCTTATCTACCTGAGCAGGTGTGAGTGCTTATCTTGGGGCTGCTTTGGTTTGTGTTGGAAGTTGTTTCTAGAGGCTGAAGTTGAGGTTGCACCATCTGAAATCACTGATGATTAATGCATTTTAGTAAAAAGAAAGGATGCTTGGATTATGCTGTTGAAATGGATGGTTATACTGGCGATGTTTGCTTTGCTGCTGCTTCTTCTAATAACAAACTAACACTGTCTACCTTAATGTCATTTGAGTCACCTTAAAAACTACTCCCATCAACGGGTACAAGATAACTAAATGTTATTTCACCTTTAAAATATTCTTGTGCTTTTCTATTTAATTGAAGATTTACAGTTGCTGAATAAAGCCCATGAAAATGCCTTTACTTGGGTGAGAATTTGAATCAACACATTTGTGGGGCTTTTAAAGGCAAGAGAACGAAGAACAGAGTTCTTCATCTGACTTTTAGAAAGCAAAGGCAGAGGCCCTCTAATTGCTGCAGTCCTTTGACTAATTGCCTCTTATAGCTATAGCTAAGGCTCAATTGGTTCTGTAGTAATTGGGTGTTACCAGGGAGGATGAATATCAGAAAGAGCATCTTTGGTAGGGAATGATTTCCAAGTTAGGTACACTGTAATTATTCAAGGACAGACAGCTTTGAAAAACAAGCATATAAGAAGGTCAGGCTGAGCAATTATTTTGGTTTAGAATAACCCTTCTCTGGAATGTTATTGCTTGTCATACACAGCACAAAGCTCTGATCAGTGTCAGGAAATGGCCAACAAGCTTCTGCTTCTGACTCCTGGGGTGAACCAAAGCACATGTGAAGTTAGAAAGAGACAGCTCTCTGACAGTAAATGGGAAGCTATGAAGATTTCTGCATCAAGCAGTAATTTTCAAATGTGTATTAATAAGCATGTCTCACAGAGTTCAGCCTGTTGGATTTTTTTTTTTTTTTTTTTTTTTTTTTTTT
>NW_026623299.1:289532-292553 GCF_030028575.1 Malurus melanocephalus
ATCATAATATAATTGTACTAAAACCCCCTGTGTATATTTTAATTTTCTGAAGTTTTAAGACAAAAACTTATGACTGAATTATTGAAGTCCTCTGTTTTTACAAATTTGATTTCTATTTCTTGCAAGAAGTGGTGAAAAAAGCACATATGTATGCATTCTGAAAAAAAAAAAGTTACAAATTATAGGGCACAAATACCTTTCTTGTTGGTAGGTTGGTTTGGGGGGATTTTTTTTTTGGTTGGTTTTTATTTTGCTTTTCTGGAGAGGGATTCTGATTATCTGGGCAATACAGAACTGTTCTTGCAGTTGTAGCTGATATTTTTGGTAGCCTCATCAGCCTCCCTATGGTTTGACATTGGAAGGCAATACCACATCTCTGTTTACAGAGGGGCAGAACATTGCAAAATATAGCTGGGCTTTACTGAAAATATCTGAATGAAATCTTCACATCATGTCCCAGAATGCTCTGATTAAAGCATAGCAGAGCCTGGGCTATGTTCTCCAGTGGCACAGATTCCCACATTGCAAAAACATCYCTCTGGTCAGGCTCTGGAGGGGTTTTCTCCAGCATACATTAGTAGCTGTTTCAAGACTTGACTGACACCTCTAATTGACTGTTGATAGAAATTTGGCTTTCTCCTAAAGTGGAACCACACTGAAATGAAGTGTAAGACCTCAGAATAATGGAGGAGGTAAGGAAAAACAAAGAAAGCTTGCTTATGTCTGATAATATTTGGTTGATTTTCTCTATGGTACCCTACTCTAATATTTTCTCTATGGAAAATGCAGTATCATGAGCAGAACGTTGTAGCAGCAGGAGAGAAATGTCARGGGTGCTCCAGCCATGAAGATTTACATTTGAGTTGAGTAGATCTGTATAMCTTGCAACTATGGATGCACAATTAGAAGAGGAATAATAGCATTTGTTTAGAATCCCTGTGTATGCAGAAGAATGTTTTATATGTCAGCACTCACTTATGAGTGAGGGAATGTAGTCTGAGTGTGCTTCTTGATAATTTATTCTTCTTTAAATCAGAAATTAAAATTGCAAAATGATTCTTAAAAAAATCAAGTAAATCACTCTGTARCAACAGCCCTACACTAAACAAATTGTTGCTACAGGCAGAGAAAATTCCTGTAATTTTAAATCCTTCTCTGCTCCAGGTAGAAAATGTGACTTGTTATAGGTATGAAAATGCCAGTAGAGTGGGGAGCAAACTCTGAGGACATCCTGTAAAGCAGAAAAGAGAGAAGATTCTCTGTAAAACTGGGAATAGAAAAGGAGAGAGAGCAATGAGGGATTTATATGCTTGCAAAACAGAAATGGGTTATGTTGGGTGGATAAAATTAACCTCAGAACAACAGAAGAGTGACCTGATAAAATGCAATATACTGAAAAGGAGGGATGAGATCCGTGGGTGGGGGAGGGAGGGGGCTCTGTGTGGTGAGTGCTGAAGCTGACAGATGAAGGGCAGACGAGGGGACAAACTTGCAAGTGATTAAATAGACAATTCAAAAGACATTAAGTTCCTGTGGAAGACAGATGGAGTTGACATTAGGAGAAGAAAGCTGCAAATAGAAATGGGAGGAGCAACTGAACTTTGGGTTTCTCTCTAGAGATGAATTTTATGTTGGGTTTTTTTTTTGTTGTTTTTCTTTAATAACAAAATTGGCAAAGCAGATGACAGACCCATAGAGGAGTGATGGCTTTTCTTTTATTCACTTCCAGTAGATCTTGTCTGCGTGCAGATCTGATCTCCACCCTCCTATGAATCATGAGTGTCTGGAATGCCAGACATTTAGGCTGATTAATTTGTGTTAACGTTAATATGTGTGACAACTTGTGCTGAATATCACTAATAACAATTTGATACTGGATTATCTGGGTTTATTGTGAAAAAAAAAAGATCTGGGTGGTTTTAATAGATTATTGTACATGGTGGCTTAGAGTACATGATGAGCATTTGAAAGAGTTCTCTGTTGCTCAACTCAGATGTGAGTCCAGAGTTCGATACTCCCCTCTAATTTGGATGTATTCAATTTTGACTTGGCTCATACGAATGGAGACACCAGCTGCAAATTTCAGATGCTCTTCTAAATTTGGAATCTGAGACTTGCTAGAGGTCAGGGACTTTCAGAGATAAAAGTGAGGTTTAGAGYTATCTTTAACAGGAAGATAATATATATTTTAGAAGGAATGACTCCTTATTTCCTCTTGTCTRTGATTTACCAGGTAAATCACACAGTGAAGGTTTTTACAAAAACTCTGTTTGTATGATTCTCAGTGAAAATTCTGTGTATTGCCTGGATCAGATTCTGATCTGTTCCAGTCCAAAGTCAGCCATAAATCTGTAATATTTCTATTAGGTGGGGGAATTGAGTAGCATAAGGGAATAGTTTGTGTGGCATTTATGAGAATGCCCATCACTTGTAACACACAGCATTTGTCATTACACTTTACAAGTTCTTACGGCTAGATCTGGAAAAGAGTTCTGTGCCTAAGGCAGGATTTAGGCAAAAYTGAGGTATTATATTCCAAAACTGTWAGCCAAAATAGCTGATTCAGCTMTTTGCTTTTTCCTGRAATGGGTTGCATGTGTTTTTGACTTGATATTTTTTGTGKGTGCCAGAGCAGAACATGCTGTGTTTAATTCCCAGAGGGGGCTCAGCTGACTGGTGTACCCCAAACTGCTCTACAGCAGGCAGAATTATACTCATCAGGAAACACAGAAGTTCAGTACTTGCCATTTTAGTACTGTAGTCCAGGTCTTTCCATTTTAAACCTAAATGTCAAGCAATATTGTTGGGATYGAGTGGCAAAGCAGGAAACCTGCAGAGCTCCACAGAGATGAACAAATTCATTTTTCTAGTCTGAGCTGATTCTCTGAATCATAGCCCTGAAATTTTGCACCATATCCCTGTGATTCTGGGAAGGAGGGATTTGGGCAATGGCACCTGGAGAGGTTTTCCAGGAAGGGATGGAGTGGAGCTCTGTGCCATGGGATGTGGCTGTCAGACACT
>NW_026623299.1:293726-351465 GCF_030028575.1 Malurus melanocephalus
GGTTGAAGAGCACAGCGTGGGGCTCACCCAGGCTTGCCCTGACACTGCTGAATATCTGAAACCCGAATCACTCAGCTGYCACCCTGTACAAATTTTTCAGGTGCCCCCAATGGGTATGCTGTTGATTTTTGTTCCCTGCATCTTGTCCATGATCTATGGCTCACATCAGGGTTTCATGCATTTAAAGTACCTCTCCCAGGGCTTCTTTTTCTTTTGCTTTGTAATAACCCAGTGAGTTTTGAACAGAGCTTATCTGKCTGTATTTTAACTAGAATACTTTTTTTTTTCATGTAGTTCTATGGAAATGCTGACTTTTTCTCCCTCTTTGGTGATGTGTCCTATCTGTATGTCCCCTCCTTGCCTTAATTTTTGGAGCACATATGGCATTGCTTTATACACACTGTTTTAGGTAGTGGACTTACTAAAAGCCATAGCATTAAGAATGAAGTTGATGGTTCAGTGATGTTCAGAAGTTCCCCAGGGAATAGGAACAGCATTGACTGGAAGTTCGATTAAGACATCAGGAATAAATTTCACCTGCTCATATAATAATTTTAATCCAGGTGAGACTTCTTTAAGTCTTGAGAGAGCGTGTGGAGGTAAAATCTCTCTGGATTTATTTTATTTTATTATGATGAGATGAACTGTGCACTAGGATCACCTGTAAATTAATTTTCCTCCARAAAGAAGGTAGATAAGCAGTTCATGCGTAGATGTCTGGTGCAGAATTGCCTCCATTTTAATCCCATAGGACAGAAAACTGGCTGAACAATAGAATCATACCCGTTCCTATGGATGTAACTGACTGTACCTTCAATTATGCAGCTCTCAGAAGGTGTGTGTYGGGGAATAATCTGTTTCCAGCACTTCTCTGTTATTAATTGCCTACTGTGACTGTAGTTTTGCCTATTTCATTTGTACAATGTGTACTCATCTCCAGCCAGCATGGGTCAGTGTGGCATCAATTAAAGCTCAAAATGAARTAAGAAGTGTTGTGATGGAAGTTTGTTTTTTTTTTTTTTTCCTCAAAATAAGCACTTAACTGCATGAATGTGCATGGTGTTACCTCTTGTGCTTCATTTGGAGCTTCCTGAGTCATAATCAAGGTGACTAATGGCCCTGTAGTCTTCACAGGGATTTGCACGGCAGGTTGAAAAGAAGTCAACATTAGACAATTTCAGAGGTAAAACCAAAATCAAATTATGGCTTGGACCATTCCTTTCTCTGAGATTAGAGAAGTCTAACGCTGGAATATTATTTATTTTATGCATGGGAGTTTAACCTCCCACAGCCTATCTTGCACAAGTGACAGGGAGCCATRTATGGTTTACATGAAGTGCAAATTTAAACCCATAAATGTGTGATGAAAAGAAGAGGAAGGGGTGGCTTTCTGTTTTACCTTCTCCTATATACTTGCTTTGCATATGTTATTTGTTGGAGGGCTGTCTTTCTAAAAAGGAGGCAGACTTGCAGAGCTGGGAATATGTTATTTTTCTTTGAAGTGGGCTTCTAGTGTTTGAGTCCTTCTAGTTGCTACGAAGGGTTCACATGAGATGGATTAATGCAATTGCAATCACAAAGAGGATCTTGGAGCAGTGACTTATTTTGATRGCTGGGGTAGCTGACTGCCTCACTCCCAGTTATGGAAAACCAGCCTAAAAGAAGTTTCATTGCCACTGAGCTCATCTGGAAGCTCCAAACCAGGACAAGCTACACCCGCCTCATTTGTGACAAAACTTAAATCCTCAGTCGTGACAACTCCCTGTGGAGCTTGTAGAATTTTTGCCAAGGCTTCACCGTGGGGAAAGATGCAGATTTGACATTCTCTCTCGCTTCATCTTAAAACTGTTTCTGCTTCTCTTTATCACAAGCAGATTACTTCCCCATTGCAGAAAACTTTTATGTACCTGAGCAGAGCCACTGTAGACATTTTGTCTCCCCTAGCCAAAATAAATGGCATTCTAGCCCTTTTCCTCCTATTTTTGCTAACATATCCTGAGGTGTTGGTTATTCCCACAAAGGTTCTCTGGAATCCATCCAGGCAGTCCAGCTCAGCCCCCCTTGAACTGCAGCGTGGTTCCTCATGCCAGTAATTCCCCCAGGCTGTCCTGGGCAGCAGAACATCACTGCACTTCTCACATCTCTCATGTGACACTTGTTCATACATCTCAGGATGGTTTTCCCTTTCTCTTAGTTGGAATTATCCAATTCCTGCCCTCTTGACCTTCTTCTTCACCTCCAGTCCCTCACCTGGACTTTGCACAGCTGAATATTTTTCTCTGTACAATACTGTACTTTCCTTTATGAAATTGCCCCTTATTTCTATTTTTTTTTTCCTTCCTGATTGTTTCTCCAATTAGTCMGGCTTGCTTTGAATTCCAGACCTGTCCTCTGGATTGAGGATGTCTGAAATTGCAAAAGCTTGCTCTCTACTCAATCATCAGAGTCGCTAATGAAAAATATTGAATAGTTCTACATTTGGAAACAACCCAGGGAATACTGYTCACTACAGCTTCCACTTTGGCACTGATGAAGTGATTCTCTGACTACACTTTTCCAGCCAGTTAGCTACCAGCTTGGTAGGCACTGACTCCCCAGCTCATTTGTGAAACACTGGCACTAGAAAAACAACTCCCTGCTTGTTAAATTTGGTTACCATATTTCTGGCTCTTTGATAAACAGCGAGGAGAGCAGACATCTATCCATGACAAAACTCAGAATACCAATTTGTGCTCCTAGAAACCAAAGTTGTTCTTATTGCTAAAATAGAGAATAGTCTCAAACCCTGCCTGTGCAGTGAAAAGAACAGGATTTCTGTCAGAGCTGGCAGCAAGATTGTGAATGTGTTCCCATCCAGGGAGCCTGGACCAGATCTCTGYTGGCCTGACCTTTGGGCTGGTTTGAATTGTCCATCTATTGTTTCAGCAGATGCACARTTTTGGTATCCCATATATTAGAGACCTCCAGATATAAATGCCACATTATCGTTTACCATGRGCAGCTATTTTCATGTGCAATGTAGGCATTCCTCAGCAGGAATCAGTGTTTTGTAGATTATCATAGAATTTTAGAATCATTTAGGTTGGGAATGATCATTGAGTCCAACCTTTAGTTACTATTTTTTGTATGGATCCAGGTGGCAATTAGAGTTCAATCWAATGTACATGTTGTCCAAGTTGTCCAAGAAGCATTTTTAATAATTGGTGATCTTGGAAAGAGTGGGAATTTAGAGAAGTTTTGGATCAAATATTATTTCAAACAGATAAGAAATGCAATTAATACTTGAGGGCAACATGCAGATTTTCAGAAAAATTGAATCTTATCAAGAGTAGAGTGATGAGTATAATTAGAAATTAAATCAGGTAAGAAAATATAATAATTAAGATAAACTTACAGTCTAAAAATGTAAATGAGTTAAACAGCTTAAATAGATTTCCTTGTGTCTTTCTCTCGTGCCTTCTCTAGGAGATATTGAAATTTCAATGTGGCCTATAAACTTATTCCTAGGTCTGCTATAAGCAAATATTTTGTCCATGGGGTACCTAAAAAAGCAAAGTGATATTCACAGGTGTAAACTCTCCCACTGACTTCCACGGAATCAGATTCATCCTTAATCACATTGACAAAATTGAATCTGCATTAGCAGTCATTAGCAGYGGAGGGAAGATGACTGGATTATTCTTTTCAAAAAATGAATACTGCTGATGAAACAAATTTATGGTACCATTTCAAAGCCAATGGCAGTATCATGAATGGATCTTTATAACCATTGAACAATTTCTACAAAACAGCTACTCTAGTTCTGCAGATATACAGAAACCTGTAGTGAAAAATCTAAATTAAAATGCTGTATAATCTGAACACTTGGAGGAAAAAAAAATGCATTCCTTACATTTAAAAATTGGTGGAAAGTAAGCTACCTAATTTTCTAAAACTAAGAACTCTGCTTCAGTTGTATTCCCTCTGAATGGTTTAGATGACAAATGACAGAATATATAGTGTATAGAAATTCTTTGTAATGACAAATGGAAAAACAAAGTTGGTTTTGTAATCATTTTCCTTATCGAGCTCACAACAGTAGTAAAGAAACTTCATTTACTGCTATTTATGTTGCTAATGTTTGAAAGCATTGTCAACATGCTACTGTGATGGTAAGGACCACAAAAAAAAAGAGATTATTGAGGACAGGTTAAGAAATTGTTTTCCATTCCTGATTTTAGCTACAAAGACTGATTTCTGAACTCTAGTTTCCTTTACTCTGTGTCATTTATGTTAGCAAAAGTCCCGTGGAGCTTGTTGCAGTGAGCTGTTGTAACCCTCATTTAAGCAGTCATTGTTTTGGTTTTTTTTAAATCTTTCCTGAAGAGGGACCCATGGGCCTCCTCAGCGTGAAACCCCTTAGTGGTTTTGTGTATTATAAGAAAATGAAGAATTACATTGTTGTGCAATGAGAGGAGAACTCTTCACAGGAAAAGGAAAGACCTTGGGTTTCAGGTTGTAATGCTCTTCAACTTGTGAAAGCCAGAAAGAAACTTTAATTAAAGCTCTTTCCAATCATGCAAGTCACCCTGTGAAAATTTCAGTGAAAATAATGGTGTTGACAGGGACTTAACACAGCACAGAGACTGAGAGGCTGCTCTGAATGGGTCCTTAAACATATCTTCATACTCTTCTAAGCCACTTGCAAACCTTGCTAGACAAATTGAAATTGTTCAGTGGAACCGAAAGTGATAATTTCCAAAATACAAACCCCAAAATGTCAAGGAACTGAAAGATATGTTTAATTGACTACAAATACTAATTCAACAAAAAAATAGGTCATTTTTTGAATTCCTAGCRCACTTGCCTGGAAACAACTACTTGATTTACTATAATTTAGGGTCCTAAAATATTCAGCATAGATGCCCTAAATAATAGTATCAGACATCAACAAAGCACAACCTGTGTTTTCTTCCAGTTCTGTTGAATAGTAAGAACTTTCTAGGGATAGTGGGGAAATCCTCTGCTTACTTTATCCACTGTGACATATCTCTATGTGGTGAATATTTTGATTTTTAAATTATGCCTATAGCATAATTTAAAAATCCCACCATCATTTGTTACCTACTGAAGTTTGCATGGTCTCCCATTTTTATTTCACAGATTTTACTAAAATAGTCAATAAAAGTTTATTGCAATTTTACTTTGCTACATTTAGTCCTGCAGGAAAATAAAAAGGGACATAAAAAACTCCAAACAAACTCAAAGTTCTATAAAATTTAAATAAAACAAACTTAAATCCTATTGGATTATTCCTTGCTATAATTTTTCTATCTAAACTTTCTCTGAAAGGAAGGTATTATTAAATGAATGGGTACTTGAGCAGACAGTTTGTCTATCCATGTCAGCAAAGGGAAGGCAAGACTAACCACCCACAGCAGCTGTTTAATTAAAAGTTTCCCTCATAAGTAAATCTCCTTAGATCTCCTTCAGTTAAAAAAAAAAAAATAAAAATTCTATCACTGATGAAAACCTGCACTATATTTGTTCAGTTTAAGAGCTGTTTTTAGATGTGCAGTGTGAGTTGTTTTGGAAGAGGATTGCAGTGACAGTGGCAGCACACTCTGTGCAGGTTGGATCCAGCACACTCTGAAGCCAGAAAAGCAAATTGACCTTGCTGAAATGAACCTGTTTTACTCTTGATGCTTCAAAGGGATTCAGTCTCTCTGAATAGTTCTGCCAGAACAACCTTTATATGAACAAAGCTTTTCTGTAAAAAGTAGCTTTCACAGAAAGGGCAAATACCCATAAAATCAGGATATGCATAAATTRAAATAATTGTTAAACCTTCAGAGTTAGGCTTTAATTGTGCTCTCTAAAAGGTATTTTTCTATTTGAAAATATTTTGAGTATTATGACCTCTCCCCAGTCAATTCATAGTTAATTAACAGTTTGTCTTGGCTAACCTCAGCTGGCTACTCAGCCCCTGCAGCCACGTGCTCCCTTYCCCAYGGTGGAAYGGGAAAGAGAATTGGAAAAGWAGAAYRGAGAAAGTTTCTGAGCTGAGATAAAGACCCAAGGGCAGGCAGGTGTGACCACAGYCAGGAAATCTGGGGTTTATTCCATGTTAGGGGTTATTTGGGAAYACCAACTCCAACTTGGGAACACAGGCACAGATTTCAGAATACCACAGAGGCAAAGATGGTCTTGGCAATCAAGCTTTCTACATCCATAAGTTATTGAAACTCACAGTACTCAAGGTCCCATCAGACACAAGTTCAAGCCTTTGTGGGTCTTCTGACAGCATTTTCTTTTCTAAACTTTGTCTTGTCATCCACAAYGTAAAAAGTCTCAGCTATGAGCACTGCAGTGAGCAATGTTTGGAGAGGAAGAGTGGGAGTTAAAGTATCTGCCTTACTTTCTTTGCTGCTGTAATAACTCAGGATAATATCACTTGTGCCTCTCTTCAGTGAAAAAAAGGAATTGGCAGAGTCATGGCTCTTGAAAAGGTAGGCTCATAGGTAGTAAGCAAAAAAAAAAAAAAAAGTGATTTAACGTGGTTATTTGTTGAGATAAAGAACAGTGTAATCAAAGTACACCCCCTAGAAGTGCCTCTGCCTTACAATTTGGCACTGCTCAAGTGTAGTGCTTATATTGTTATGTTAAATTAGGTTTTATAACAGCACAAGTAAACCCTAATTTTACTTATAGTGCCTTTTGGTGACAGACCCCCTAAWAGGGGATGTTTTGAATTATACACAGCTTATATTTACATCTCTTTCTGCAATATATTTGTCAAAAAAATTCTTGGAAGTGCTGGAGATGAGATTTATGAAAAAGACCTGGAGGAGTATTATTTATGAAATTGTCTTTCCTCTTGAACTTTTYCAAAACACAGAGGAAATGTTGAAGACCTACTGGATAATACTGTTTGTGTCACTGGTAAGCAAATATTGGCTGTCTCTTCCAAGGATCAGTAGTCTTTATTCTCATTATTGCTCACCTCAGGAGGAATGAGCTGCATTTGCAGACAAATTCAGGAGGTCATGTTGCTTTCTTCTCTGCATAAGAATTCTAACAGAGAACAATTTTTTYCCCTCTTAACTCCTTAATTTACAGCTTTCAGATATGTTTACAGTGAAAGTTCAGAGCAACTTCTGCTTCCTTAATTGAATGTTTCTTGTGTGCAAGTAATAACATATTTCCTTTTGCAAGTTAGATTGTGTAGCATTTACCATGGTCATAATGTAGAAAAGCTTCGATACAAAATGTTATAGAAGAGGAAGATGATTTAATTTAAAGACAAATATATATAACACATAATAGAAATATATATAATATTCATTCTTTCACATCCATATATTTTAAAGCACWAAGACTTTTGTGTGCAAGTAGTTGAATACCAGGATGTATATCCAGGAGACCTGAACAAGGTTCTGCTCTGAAAAAGAGGACAAAGGATACTGCCCAGCAAGGAAAAATTAGATTGCATGAAGTGAGAATAAAATTTTAAAGTTGAAGCTTGGCAAAATTGACCAGTTTTCTGGAATAAACATTTTCTGTCTTGATTTTTTATGCTCTATAATAAGCAGCGCTGTTGTATAATTGGAAATAATATAATTAGCTGCAAAAGATGATTAAAAATATGTTTTTATAAATCAATTTTAAAAATTCCTTCACTCCCTTGCTACTCAGCTAAGCTGATAATAAACGTGATTCCTTTATTGAACTGGGTTCTACTGTTYCACTGGTATAAAAATCTAATTTTGAGTTAAGTATGCAGAGAAGCAACATTCGTGGAAATTAGATGAGGAGCTCTTCCACAGCTGTGCATCTCAAAACTCTGCACAGGGACTCTGCTGTGCTGCCTCTGCTCCTCTCCTGCAGGAGCAGGAGAACTTCCACAGTTCTGGGCGTCCATTGCACCATCCTCCTGTTGCTCTGTCTGCTTGCACTGCACTTGTGCCTTAAATCTGTTCTTTTGTTGTTTGGATGGAGTTTAAGGAGGAGGGAAGAAGTGCCTGTTTCATTGTGTTTGGGTCAAGGAAGATTTCCCACTGTTTCTCTGACTCCGTTCCAGTCCCTGGGTGTTTTTGGTAGAGCAACATTTAATGTGTCTCTTTGTTCCAGAAAATGAGAGTTCATTATTTTCCAAAAAGTGTTGTCAAATCAGATATTGGGAACATAGCCATCTGGAATGACCACTGATTTTGCCACTCATCTAYTCTTGTGCATTCAATTAAAATTTAGAATTTCTTCATATTGCTACAAAATACTTACTGTAGTTATTTTTTCAGTTCGCTGGAATCTCTGTTTGCTTTGTCTTTAATGGTTTTATTTATCTGAAATGCGTAAATATGGTCTCAATTTTATAACAGATAGCATAAGCAGGGAATTGGGATTAGCTTTGATAGCAAGAGTATTTGAGAGGAGCACTGAAATTGCTGATGCGTGAGAATGACCCTTGAATACATCTGAGAATGTAAAACATCGTACCAGTCTTTTRTCAAATGGTTGGAAAAGGACAGAAATATTATCCCATGGGAAGCCCSTTGGAACAGYTGTAGAATTTTTGTGAAAGGATTTMTGCTGCCTRCCCTTCCTGGACAGCACCTTCACTCAGGGTGTRGAGAGGGCAAAGAGAGAGAGCAACAACAGCCCGAGGGTTATTCCGGGTGCAAATCTCTCCCTTCATGGTGCTCTGCAGGAAATTCCACATCAGTGTGCTCCAGCAAGCTCAGGAACATCACCAGGGAAAAGACTCAGCTCCAGGAGTCCATATCTGTCACTGAGGAAGATGGAAGAGTCGAACTCTTCTGTCTGAAGAGATAACAAACTGCGAGTGGCTGGACCACAGCCAGCCTGGGAGAGGCTGCCAGCGCCTACAGCCACCAGCTGGGCACCTTGGAAAGATAAAAACACAWCCMAGGGGTTAAATTCTGTTTGCTGTTWAATGTTTTCKTGTTGAATGAATGTTCCTTTGGGKTTTTTTTTAAGGCTGTCTGGTCATTAGTCATCATTATCTTTAGTCCCAGGAGAGGWGAATCGCAGACACGGAAATAGTCAGGACACTGAGGCTGACTGCAGCAAAGGGGGGACTCGGAGCCCTGATGATGAGATGGAAAATTATGTCAATTAGCCTCAGGAAAATTAAGTGCGAGGTTCAAGGTCCGTAGGAGATTATCTCAAGGGCAGCAGAAAGGCAGAGAAGTGGCATCAGTCTCGAGATGGTGGTTTGGGTTTTATGGCACGCAGCTTCTCCCACGTAGGCACACAGCTTGGTGTGGAAGGTTTAAAGTTGTTCTCTTCATCATCTCCAAAACCTGCAGCACTTCAGACTGCCTGAACTGTCCACTCTGCCTGTGTGGCTGCTGGTTTTCATGATCCCTCCCCTCTGAGTCAGATTTCCCTGCCAGAGGATGAATTGTGGGGTATTGGTACCTCTGTGCACCTGGGGAGGCACACCCATCAGCTCAGACTGTGCAGAGAAAATGCTCTGTTACATCTGGATGGGCAAACAAAATTACCTAGCAGAATTAGGATTTTTTTTTTTTCATATCCTCATTTTACTATGCTTGAGTAGCTTTATATTCTCCTGTGTAAGGCTTCCTTGATTCTGCAAACAACATTGTTCTGTAAATATCCACTTTGCATGCACAGAGACAGTATAGATACCTCCAATTTTCTAGCAGGACTACTTCAAAGAAAGCCCAGAAAACCAAAACATCTTTTAAAGCACTGGATTATTTCACATCTGTCAGCAGATAATAATAAAGACAAGAGTCTGTAATTTACTCTTCAGTATGCACATTTTCAGATTTTACATCTCTGGAGGAATGCAGTTTTCAAAAATACCAATATATTACCCCATATTTTATTTTCATTGTTTCTACAAATGATGTCTTAAGAGAGAAATAAGCCACATAATAACACCACTATTCAAATTCACACTTTGGGAACCACATTTAGCATGGCTTTTTGATTAAAATATATTTTAATAGGTCTCACAATTTTAATATTCAATAGTAAATATTAAAGACACTCCTAGTTTTATAAAGACTATTTTTTAGTTTTARCATTTGAATAGCTCTGCCCAAATTTAATCTTTAAGCACACATACAAAGCATTTGCATATCTCCTGACATAGGGGGTAATTTGTGCAATATTACAACAGGTTATTTTAAGAAGTGATACTTTTTGCTGCCTACTATTGCATTCTCCAGGGGCAGGAAGATGTCAGTTCCCATTAGCAAGATCTTGACCTTGACTGCTCCCAAATGAGTATGGCACGGCAGCAAATTGCCTGTGTCTTAAACACAGTAACCCTAGAACATAAACAAAAGGGAGCGGAAATTTCAGCAAATCCTGCAGTGTTCACTGAAATTATTCTCTGGTGCAGCCAAGATACTTTATAGCTGAAAAAAAATTCTTATTTTATAAAAATTAGGAATTTTCTGTGGCTTAAATTTTAGTTACAATGACTAAAAAAGGGTCGTTTTTTGAGACCCATACTCAATTAGGTGCCACAGCAAAAGCGCCAGGATTTTTAGTGCTATGTTGTGAATATGTGCCTTGTGATGTATTTTTTTTTTGTTTACTGGATCATATTTTCCCTCAAGAATTGATGTAATGAGGTGCTGAGGTCCAGAACTCGTAAACAGCAGGAGAGACTCTRCAAAGAGCTCTGAATCAGACAAGTACTTAGCAAATAATAGATGTATACAAATCAAGTGTACTCCAAACAAATTTAGATCCATTACGGCAGCACCAAAGAAAATGCACTGAAAAATCACAATGCTCAAGATCTTGAAGAGGAAGTGACAAATCTCTGAAATATGAGGAGCTTTTCAAAGAGGATTAAAAATAAAGGTTTTGTGAAGATAATTTCCTTTTCCCCGATGGCTGGAACAGAGAGTTGGGTCCAAGGTTAAGGCAATTAATGGGAATTATTTTCATATCTTAATGAGGTGTCTCACAAAAGTCAAATTTTTGAGTGCTGAGCCTGGTAACCTGAGTGCTCAATAGGAATTGGGCTCATTARAGGAAAAGGCACCAGTAGATGGTGCTGAAGAATACACAGATTTCTGTCTCTGCAGGACTCACCCAGCCCTGCACTCAGATATCTATGAGCAGCTTTCCTCCTCACGTGCAGAGTGCCATGGAAAGAAAAGGCCAGATCTCAAGAGAAACCCTRTACATCCCGTGCATCTTGCACATCCTAAATAATGCCCGGAACTCTCTGGGTCGTGATCCCCCCAAAGGAAGGGTCAGTGCAATTCTTTCTTCTTTTGTCAGGTCTGAGATGAATCAGTAGCAAGTCATGATTGRTGTTGTCAAGAAATGCTGACAAATTTGACAGTGAGGGCATTGTTGATTCCCCTAATCCCGTATTTTTTATCAAAAAAAWTTGTAGTGCTCGGCTTACTCATAGCATTCCTTTCCCAGAGACCTGTCAGTGTCAGTGAGAACTGTCAGTGTCTTCTAAATTTTTTAGAAGATGTTGACTGTGCTGCTTTCTCACTTCATTTTTGCTTTGGATTTTATATTAGTGATCTCTTTGTAAAACTCTTCTYAATGTCACACACAGCTTTAAAAGTTTGTACTAAAAGATTGTTAATTATAGATTTTTTTAAAAGGCTTATGTAAGAGTGGTTTATGTGTTTCACCAAAAATGGAGAGCATCCACAGTGTATTTTGAGGCCACAGCTGAACAGAAAGCATTGCAGTATCATGTAGAGACTGCAGAGCTGCAGTTTGGGTCCTGGTGAATAAATCCAGCTGGCAACCTCACTGAAGAAAGGCATCTACCTAAGAGATTCTCTAATTGTCCACCATAATTGCTGGGGTGGTTCAGGGTTYGGTATCTGTTATATTGAATAAGTTACCTGAAGTCCAATGGGCTATCAGAGAACTGTGCAAAATTTTTTAGGAAGCTAGTGGAGAGCCTATGGTTGTTTTTTGTTTGTTTTGTTTTTTTTTTATCATGCGAGTCACAGGACCTTTTCCGGGTTTTCAAAAGCCTTAATGGTCTGCTACTTGAAAATATGTGTTTCTCTGGAGTAGTCCAACCATCTCATCTGAAAATTACTGCCTGTAATACGTGCAAAACTGGTTTTAAAAGAAAATTTATCTCAGCTCTTGCCACTACACCATGTAGGTGTTGTCTGAAATACATCCTAGGCTTGCCATCAAGACATCTTTTCTCTGTTTCACCAGGAAGAATTTTCTTGGGATCTCTCTGTGAATTTGAAAATGGATAAGAAAAAGATCTTATGATCTTTCGATACCTTTTGAATTATAATAGGAAAAACTAGAGCTGGAAATGGAAATTATCCCTAGAATTGGCAACTGAGTACAAGGGTRGGGAAGAAAAGTCCTTTGCAATCTCAGATAGCCCTGTAAAAGTGCATAAGAGATTGGCACAGCATAGCTCCTCTTCTTATTCCATGAAACTAGAACCATGTTTAGGCCATGAAACATTTCTTTATTTCTCTGCAATGTGTTATAGTCAATGATTAAAATCTTATTATACCAAGTATTTAAACAGAGTAGCAGTTTTCTAGAAAACCTTTCATCTCTTTTGTTTGTTGTCTTAAGGCAACAATTAGGAATTGCTTCTTTCTTGATCATCTCTAATTCTTATTGAATGAAATAAATGCAATTGCAATTCTGGCTGAATACCTGTGAAAAAACATTAGGAACAATACAGGAACAATAATACAGTTTAGCTGTGGCATCATACCTTTTTCAAATTTTTACTAACTTCCAGAWTAATCTGTAATTTTTTTGTCTTTCACCACACATTTTCAAAATACTCAATAAAACATGTTTTTGTGTGAAATGACAAGTAGAAGATGCATTTCTYTGTATCGGCTTAATTTCATAGTATTGCTAAATTTTGAATAGACTGTACTCATCAGTAAAAGATAATTCATGTTAGATGCTTTCAGTCGTTTCACTACTAAGCTTCTAAGGAAATTAACTCCATCCCAGCTGAAACCAGGACRGYRTTGTGTAATTAATATTAAACTGTGAGGTGTCAATGTATTTAATTTTTAAAGGTACATACAAAGTAATGACTCTGCTCCTAAAGGTTAAGAACAGGAGTGGACAGGGGGAATTCAGCAGGATGTAAAGGCTGGTCCTACTTACCACCCATTAAGTGTAAGCTATAATTTTGATTTGCATAGTTGCTAATAAACACACGGTCACTAAATCACTGTGAGCAGGGCAAGGCCTGGCAGAAGCCAAGCTCTCAGGAGCACAAGGCTGTGAGCTGTTGGCCTGTCAGCTCAATACAGATGTTTCCAGTGGTTGTGTTCCCTTTTCCCATTGAAGAGACACATTTATCTGTGTGAATCCTCTCCCCGTTGAACACCTGACTGTGTTTGACATTCACATATTCTTGTAGGAATCAAAGATCATGAAGAGTCAGTGACAAACTGCATGTGATGGGGTTTTTTTTGTATTTCAGATCAGTTTAAAGTCCTTCAGTTGTAGCCCCATGATCTGTTCTATGAGCTAGTGCATCTCAGTCTGAATCTCAGTTTATGTTTCTCTGTATCATGTCACAGTTCTCTATTTGCCTAAGTTGCTAGTGAGYATCTCCAGTTACAAAATGGCATTTYAGTGTTACAYCATCATCTTYGCCTGGAGAACTTGCTCTTYCAAAAAGTAGAACAGGARAATTGTTAAAATATCCATARAACAAAAATATTGCYAYTTTGTCCATATTTTAACCACAGCATGTAGTATATTCTATCGAGTTGAGAACTCTCTGGAAATTCATGTTGTACCACTGACAAGTGCTATCCTGAACTTGCCTTTCAAGCTGTAGAGCTTTGATTCAGATGGACATTTAATTAACACTCCTGTAGCCWTTTCAAAAAGTATTTTCTTTCTTTTTGTCCTCCTGTCATTTAGAGTAGCAAATGCAGAAGGACTTTATTAGACTTTGGTTTTGGGTTACAATTACAAGTTTAATTATATCCCCATCTGTAATGCTTTTTAAAGTCCGATCAGCATAAAAACTATTCAGGCTGATYCTCTAATCCCACAAAAACTGGAAGCAAAGAAAAAAATTATAATAAAAACTAAAAATATGAAGAATAAACTGAAAAAAAAATCTGTTTATTTCAAAGAAAACCTGAAATTTTAGATGAAGGTTTTATCTGACTTCTTTTGATTCTAACGTCATGGTCTGCTATGATAAAGAGCTTTATTATTCTTGTTTAAAAGGAAAACTTGAGTCGGACCTTGCACTCTGAAAATAACACATCAGAACAAGGTTGCCCAGTAGATGAGTTTAAGAGAACAGGTAAATTTCAGAGAGTCCTTCCAGGGGCAGAAAGATGAACCAACTGCCCTTGCTCTGAAAGCAAAGTTCAGAGCCAAAGGCTGTGATCGGTCATTACCATCCCAAAAGCATCTCTCCCCTACTTGCCTCGAGGTCTGAGTATGGAGAAAAAAACAAACTGGGAGTGGAAAGCTTTTCCCTAAACCAACACCAGGTGCATCTCAAAGTCATTGGGATAAAATATGCTGAGCTTGAACCGCTGAGAGTGTGGCCCAAGGCGGGTGGAATTTGGCAGGAGCCGTTCAGCTCCCGTTGCTCGATTTCGCGCTGGATGCTCGTGGCCACTCGGCTGCTACTCAAGGCAGAAAAGGCAACCCCACGAGAGCAACAAAGGACCAATTCTTCTTTTTCCTCATTCTCAAAGTAGGAAAATTGCCTAATTCTCCCTGTCAAAACCGAAGTTTGCTGAAATCAATAGYAGCCTGTCTAAGTGGGAGGCAGTGAGCAGCACWRCAGCRACAAATASCAGCTGTGTTGTGTACCTTGCTCCRGGTYCTTCTGGAATGAGAGATGCTAAAAATAGAAACAGCACCGTGATAAGAGTTAGCCCAGTGAGCATAGCCCAGCTTTATCATGGTAAAATTGCTTTCTTACCAGTGGGGGAATTTGATTCCTTGTCTGTGCCAGAGGGATAAAAACAAACTCCTTTATAATTCTTGGATTCTCTTGTAGTTCTGTACTTGAGCCAAGGAACAGTTAGAAACAGAGTAGGTTTTGTATTTCTTCTAAAAAAAACCTGATGCAACAGAAAAATTACAGCTCCCAGACAAACATTTATGTGAAAAAGGGTTAAATGACAAGATATCCATACTCTTTTTTTCCCCCCTCTTTTCTCAGCATCAGCTGAAACCTSAAAGACACAACAAAGCCTTGAAATAAACCTAAGTTGTGCAGGGGAGGTCATGCATTATTTGATTTCATTAAGTTGGCTCCTCCRAGTTTGGCTCCACTAAACAAAGCTGGCAGAAGCAAACAAAAAGAAACCCTTTGATACTGCAAAATATGCAGCAGAGATTTATCAAATATGTCTTTGACAATAGAGCCACTTTACAAACACTGCTGTTGATTCTTATGCAGATGAGGCAATTAAAAAAAATGTGTTTCAGCAATTTATGGTTCTCAGAGTTAATAAAGTTATTTTATTAATGGAAAAAGTTCTCCCTGCTGGACTTCAGAACCTATTGATTTTATTTGAGTAGCTTAGTGGCATGCTGCTAAAGGTATGAGTCCAGGAGAGCTGATGCAGCAAAAAGAAAGATAGTATCTCTTACAAAAATTTAATTATCTTGACACTGAAACTGCATCTTATTTTAAAAATTAATCTCCATTAAAAAAATAGGCAATGTCTAAAAGCAAAATGCCTGTCATGTGTTATTGGCAAATCTGAAATGAAACTCCAGACAAGAATGATTGATTATACCTAAGGCAAAGAGCCATTATATGATAATAAAACTGGTTAGACAGAAAAATATTTGACTGAGCAAGAAACCTAGGCTGGGTCTCCAGAAATGAACATTCTCATTAAAATACACATAGAAGTGTGAAGCTCAAGTAAAACCTGAAGATGTTGTGTTCCATATCTTCTGCTGGGTGGTAAAATCAAAGATTMGCAGAAGAAGAGTTGGTGAAACCAGCCTGGATCATTGGCACGATGCTTTTCTGTAYCTTTGTTTTTCCACCATGGAAAGTGAGGAGAGACCTCAGAGAATTCACTTATCTCTTAGCCATGAGAAAATGCTTCCAGTTTTTCCCAGGTGGGATTTTTGATTGAATTATCCTGGAATGTATTCTCTGCTCTTTACTACAGCTTGGTATTGATGTTTACAAGGTGTTCCTTCCTAAAGTGTGTTGTAATAAGGAGAGAATCTGTGTGTCCATGGTTTATAGAGACAATGCAATATTGCCTTGATTAATATATCATACAGAAACACACACAGACTCATTACTACATCCACAGAAACACASTTTGCATGAAAACCTCCCCAAACCTGCAGAATAATGCACAGAGACTATTTGAAGTTCTCCTTTCCCCTGGGTGGTTGCAGGATTTAAGGCTGCAGTGATGGTTCCTGTTTCTGTGGTAGTTCTGTGTGCTGAAGGGATGATATCCCTCCGTGATACCCCTGCACTGCCAGAGTGTAGGAATCAGAACTTCTCCCTGGAAATGGGTGAGTTCTGAAGTGGGATTAGAGGTGGGATTATGGGTGTTGTAGCAGAGTGTGACTGGGAGACTTGGGATGGAAAAGTGAAAGATGTGCCCGAAATTATGTGACTGTCTTAAATAGCACCCTTTCACTTAAACATTATTAGCAACCTCTTATTTTCTTCCAGAACTGTAAAAATACAAAATCTACTCTCTTCACTCTGTTTCTGTTGCATTCTCACCAAGCAAAGTCAGAGCCTAGTTAATCTTCTCTCTGGGAGGTGTTTAATCCTTTAGCTTKTTCCCAGTTCATGTATGACTTTGAAAAGCTTCAAAAAATATCAGAGGATAAAGTAAAAACTGAACCTGATGYGTTTTACAAATCAGTAAAGAAAGAATAAGAAAAAAAAAACAGCCCAGCTAAATGAAATCTTCACGAATAGACCCATGTAACTGCAAGGGCAGCAGTGCTTATCTACACAGAGCAGTAGCAAAAGTAAAGAAAGACCTGGAAATCCTATTGATAGAAGAAAAACAAAGTATTTATGCTGTGGCCAAGGAGGAGATGCTGAAGCTGGATGGTGTCTGAGCAGTGATAATGAAAATATTTCCTTTATCAGCTTTAAGTTCACTGACATAATAACATCCTCTGGCAGAGATGAGAACAGACATTTTTTGTGTATCCTTATGCTGAACTCYCTTTTATTCCCAAATAACTTTGCTCAGGTGCTTCCTGTTCCATCCAATGCTTGGGCTGGAGCAGCTCTGACAGGGAAAGGGCAAAGAACATCATCTTCACCTGACATTTGTGGTTGGGCAAGCTTGTAGACCAAGAGAAGGTGAAGAGTTAGAGATAAATGGGATAGACTCTAACATCAACAGAAGAAAGCAAAACTTTCCCCGTGTTGCCAGGTTCACATGTACAGAATGCAGTAAAAAGCAAAGTAGGAAATAAATCTTAGACAGAACAGACTTAGACTCAGTTGAAGTCTGTGGATCACATCTCTCTGTTGAGGCTCTTCATTGGGCACAGTTATAATATGAGAGTAGAATTTTCTGGGCTGTAATGTGGCAATWAAAATTGATTTATGGACAGAGAGCCTTGGGATTGATATCCCACTGAAATTTCAGAGCCAAAGGTCTTGCCACYGACAAAGAGCCAAGTGCTTCTGAGATATTAATGACAGCAAATAGAAATAAGTGACCAAGAATATGATTGCAAGTTTCGTATTTAAGTTTAAATTTATTACATGGGCCCCATCCTCCCCCCAAAATAAAGCCCTGCAGATGTCACCAATACAGAATTCAGCATACAATATAATTATTAGGAGAAAGGGTATTTATTAGGGCATCTGTGAATCGCATTTGTCGTAATCTCTACTAACTAAAAGACTGAAAAAAACTTGTTTTTCATTGTGGAGGTCATTCAGGAAGTTCTGTGTGTCCTTAGTGTGCAATCAGGTAAGCATCATCACTCACACAAACACGCATCYATTCATCAGTTTTACAGCCCTGAGAATTTCTACAGCCTGGATCAAATTAATACATTYTGTTTGAAATGAGACACATTACAGCTGAAATACTCAAATAGCTYTTTAAAAACACTCTTTAAAAAAATTATCCCTCTAAAGATGCATTGCAGAACTGAATAGTCAGGTATGCTCTTGTTTGATTTTTACTCTAGATGAATTCTTAATAGCTAAAGTTTCCACTGAGACTTGTAGGCACTCAGCATGTTTTAAAATTGGATAAGAATATTTGCACACGGTTTTTGAATTGAAAAATTGTGTTACATGAATACCTTTTATAATCTGGGCCCAAGGATTCACCCTGAAGGACATTGATTCCTGTTCTTAGTGGGCTTTGCCATCAAGGGAATCCACACCACATCCCCAAATGTCTGGGGAATATGTTCTCCATGTGGAGACCCACCTAAGGTGTGCAGAATGAAGCACCTGGATGAGAGTTAAAAATGTACCAAATCTAGAAATGTCTTCTACTGTTATTTAGAATTTAAATTACCCAAGTTGGTTTTATTATCCTGTATTATTTCATCAATCTTTGAACACAACAGAAGTTATATCCCCTTCCACCATTTCTTATCCCATTTCCAGGGTGTAGAGGAGGAAAATAYTTCMACRTAGCATTGAGTGCAGAACATCAGGRAAWCACAGACATTTTGAAACCTTGCTCCCAAACATTGCTCACAGATGGTAACTGTCCATTTATTATTGGAATTGTTTTTAAAAATGTTWATAGTATTTTATGAGATGATGTCTGGATGCTGCTGAGTGAATATTTAATTTKTCCCCCCTCTTTTTCTGGCTCCTGATGACAGCTCGGTGGTCAATGGGCAGAGTGCCACCTCCCCCCTTTCACTCACCATCATCCCCCCCTCACTCTTATCCTGCTCCAGTGCCAGCATCGATTTTCCTGTCCTTATTTATGAAATTTGAGTTTCTCATTATCTCTGGCAGAGCTTTATTTTGGGAATAGCACGTGTTTACTTCATTTTCCAAGGACTGARTGCAGGGATGGGCACATTTTTGGGGATCAGAAAGAACACACCTGTCTCCCTGGAGGCTGTACCTGGCTCCAGTCATCTTTTTCCCTCTCTGGGCTTACTGAGAGTGCAATAGCACTGATTGATTTTCCTGAGGATGTGGTACAGAAGCCTTCTCTATGCACTGTGAGATGATGAATTCATGTAATTGAGTTGGTGCTTCAATATAAGTCAGAAGGGTAAAAACAAGATCATGTGTGGAATGGTGGCTTTTAACAGCAGTGCACTGTTGCTTTGGTGACAGTCTATTGGGTCCTGGGCCAGCTGCTGAATTTCATAAAGCAGTGTATAAATGTGATTTTGGTAGGCCAGGGAAGCAACAAAGTAGAAATAGGTTTCAGATAAAAGTAGCTTGTTATATTGGGGTTGCTTTTTATACAAGGCTGGTACAAATCAAGAAGGTTTTAAACATTAYAGGGCACCATTGTTCTAATAATTTGCCTTCATTTTCTAGAAATCCTGGAACCAAGTGACTTAGATCCAGGTTTAAGTTTTCTATGTTGACATTTTGTCAGGATTTGAGAGGCAAAGAAATGAAAACTCTMAATTGTTACTGAGCTTTTCAGAGATTCAACTTCTTTGGCCCCCGATACAGAAGCAGGACAGTTCCAGCATCTCATTCTGTGAAATGGCAACTCCCTGCTGGTGCCCTGCTCCTGCTGCATCTCTGCCCTGCCCAGCCCAGGAGGGTGGGGACATGTGGACACTTCACAATATTCTGATTTTCCTGCCTTGGAAGGCAGCATGTAGAGGAATTAAAGAAATCAGGTTTAAAACACAGAGTTTAAACACTGATTTAATGATGCTGGTTGATAATCTTCTCACTGTTTGAACACTTTTACTTGTTGAAGGCTGCAATGTGTGAAATGTGAGCCATCCTTTTCCATATCAACATGAGATCCTTATGTGACATGTCTCCCTGCAAAATAAGTAAATACATGTGCACAAATAAAAGAATTTATTTTTACCTGATTTTCCAGTGTTGCTCAGACTGATGAAGCAGTGCTTTAAATATTTTTAGCATCAATATACTTTATAAGCTGCTGAAACACATTGGTACAGAAAGAACCACAGAAGAGAATTTAGGAACTAAAAAAATACACTGCTGTGAAAGACTTAAAGAATTCAAATCTATTTAACATCTCAGGAAGAGAAGGTTATTTGATTGCAGAGCAAGTATTTTCATGTGGAGAAGACAGTGGATAGAAAAAAACCTTTAATCTCACCAAGACAAACAGGCGAGAGTCGTGCCTGGAATATGATCTGGAGGAATTCAAATGACAACTTGTGCAAATAGTTTTAAGTGTGATGACAATCAGCCTTTGGTATATAAAGAAACAGCAGGAATAATGATGGAAGGTCTATCTCTTGATACCTCCAATGGAGACTGGTCCTTTAGGAGAAAGATGGTTATACTTTATTGAGCTTAATGGAGGAGTAACTAGATGTAATAGCCTGTGGTGTACTGGAGATTGAGTGTGATGATCTAATGGTTCTCCTGGCCTTAAACTTTATGAATCCCTTGAAAATCCATGCAGACAGAATCACAAAATAGAGGGGTTTAACTGTAGCTCCTGAATGCTGTGACTGGTAAAATGTGCTCAGCTCTGTTCCCTGCACGGGTGGTGTGRCAAACACCAAGTCAGACTGGCTGGATAACAGGAACATTCATATCACAAAACTCTGGTCACCCTTCTCAGTGAAACCCCTCATGACTGACAGAAAACACATTTCAAGAGAACAGTTCTGTCAGGCTTATTTGTTAATGTAAATGTTCATGTGATATTGCTTTCCAAAAGACATAGTCTGGTAGCTAACTGTGTGCAGTAAATGTCCTGCCACTCTGATGGTCCTAGTCACCCCACACTTCTGCATTTTTATACACTTTGGGTCATCATTATTACATTTGTAGGTCTGGGGTTGGGCATGGAGCTGATGCCAAGCCCATCATCGATCCTTCCAAATCCTTCCACACCAGACACTTCTATAGTGTGACACACGGAGGGTCAAAAGTTATGATCTGTTGCTGTAACAYACAAAAATACTTTATTTCTTATAATTTCTTTATTAGTTAAGCAGGTTTAAAGGTTTCCAGACATTATGTATGAGTGTGTCCTTCTGAAGTATTAAAAAAAAAACCCACCTAATTTGTTTTTGTCTCTAAAAATTCAGTATTTTATTTATAATTGCTTTGGGGAAGGAAACAGCAAGACTGACCATAGGGGAATATTTCAGCCCTCAGAGTGACCCCAGAGATAGGCCAGAAGTTAGAAGAATTTATCCAGCCAAATTTTTAGGTATTCCACTCCCCATATGAGCAGCTGTAGAGGGTAGCCCATCTCACCCTTCACAGTTCATAATTTCTTAATCTTCAYGACGCCTCCAGCATTTTAAGGGTCTGCTGAATTCCTTAAGTTCCGGTGCCAGATCTTGAACTCCACATTGATTTTCCTTAAGTGTCCTCAAATAAAACACATAAAGTAGGCCCGTGCCTGAAATTCATGTTCCTGCCAGACAGTGTGCCTATGATATATTGCAACAATACATCAGAGAAAAGCAGCCCTGGTGATCTATTGCAGTAATACTGCACATTCTTGTAGAAATRAATGGACAGGAACTCCAGGCTGAGAACTTGAGCAGCTTTTTGAAGTTATCTTCTGGCAAAGGTACTAACACCTATTGTGTTTGTCAAAAGATCAATGTTGAATGTAGCTTTTTGTGTGCTACTGATTGGTGATAAATGTGATTCTGCTTTCTAACTGCAGGAGTGAATTACAAATATTCAAGATTTTTTACAGAGGTTTGTAATTAAGGGCTAAAYACACACTGACACTGAAAATATGCTTTGCGTTTGGAAAGGGAGAAGTAAATTTATTTAAATTCATTTTCTCTGACATAATTTGAATCAGAAAAGAGCAAATAAGTGTTACCYATCAAGAGTGTAATGAAAACTGGGCTGTTAACATCTGAAATTTACTGAGTGTAATGAGGAACAGCTTCTGTACCTTGTTCTATTTTTTCYAGAGGAAAGGGACCTATTATTCAGACTTCATCTTATGGGTTCAACAGTACCAGAAATATTTCTCCTTATTGATGTTTTTACATAGACCTTTCTCACTGAGAAAAGGAATGTGTCTTCCCTTGAAGTCATCTTTTCTCAATAATTTTATCTCTTTGATATCTTTTTTTGCTGACCTGAAAAATTTTCAGCCTTGCCTTAGAGTCATCCCAGTCTCCCTCCTGTGCTCACAGCATCTGAGTTTCAGTAGGTGGCTCCTGCAGCGATCCCTTGTGTTGTTGCCATGGCTCTTTCATTTTGCCCTCTCAGATGCTTGTAACTAACCAATGTTTATTGAAATTTCACAAAAATCACACAGCCTGAAACTTGTGTCCTCAAACTGTGCTTCTGCTTTATCAGAGCATCAAATAATGCTGCTGTACACTGAGCTGTSTCATGGCAAATAAATATTGCTCCTCACAGCCTGCCACAATGCAGTCAGTAAAATATCTGTTGTGCCTTTATACTAGAAGGCTGAAAACTCACTTTAACCTCAGCCTTCAGTCATTAAATAACTGACTATCCCAACTCACCTACAAAACTGCATTTCCTTTTGAGGCATCTTTGATATAGACAGATTTTCTACAATTTGATTTCTGTCTGGAGCTCAGCTCTGCTTCCTTCAGGCCAAAAATGTGACTATTGGAGCTCCACATTCTGGGTRCTTGCCCTGGCACACAGCTTTGTAAAAGGCATCTCTTCTTCATTTTGGCCGGAAATTGTATGATGGAGCCAAGAAATCATTTCTGGATACAAGCTCTGTCAAAACTTGTATGCTTTCACATTGTTGTGAATTACTCAAACAGGACTTTTCCAGACAAAATGTGCTGCCAGTAATGTTTAAAGACACTTTAGCCTCAGTGCTTTGGATTATTTGACCTGCCAGCACAGCCATATTGCACTGAAAATGTGTGAAGCTCGGAATGAGATAAAGGGAATACTTCTGGGCTGGTTTCTTCTGTGTCACCAGAGTCAACTTTCTTGTGTCCTTATGGCATTTTTTTGTTTCATACCCACCAGATTTCTTCATAACCTCTGCCTCTCTTTCCAGGTATAAAGTAGCAAAATGAAAAAAAAAAAGCAGAAAGTCTAGTTTTTAAAAGAAAAAAAACTTAGAGTAGCCCTTTTTTGTTTTCTTCATTTCATTTTTTCTGGACAGCCACCTTGCCTGGCTCTCTTCCAACCTCTCTGTCCATATTAGCACAAAATGTTGCACAGTCTCTTAAGGTTCAGACCAATTATCTCTATTGAGAGAAGGATGTGTACTTCTTTATGTGCATGTGCAATACAGTATGTAAAYTGAAAGCACAAAGCAGCTGAAAAATAACTGAATAAAACCGCCACAAGAATACAGATATCTGAAGGTGTGGAAATGACCTGAGATGCTCGCTACTGCTGTAGGCAGAAATTTTTTAACTGATGACAGTTATGCTCTGTGAGACAGCCAATCTGCCACCTTTAAAATTAACATCAAGATTTTAATAAACCTACAGCAGTGGGGTCAGGCAGGTGCCATAACCCCAACCACAATCAGGAGGAGTCAGTTCGTTGCCTCATGAGGGCAAACTGGCTGGCATCAATCTTGGCTGGCATCTGACAGAGGAAGCTTTGACTTCTTCCAGTTSCCACTTAGTTTCTTATCCATTAGACATCCCTGATGAGGAGATGATGTTCTGATAAACCACAGCTGGTTCATCAAAGGGAAAAATTATCCATGTGCAGTCTGTGTTACCTYGGCCTTTGCTGGCTGATCTGGAATTAAGCTGAGAAGTATTTGATGGCAGGAGTTATCTGATTTGATTTGCAGGGTGCTTGATCTTGAAAACAAGAAAGTTTAAAATCCCATGCTCGTTTCTGCATTCCATGACACTTCAGGTGTGCTGTCAGCAGCAGTGACCACTGCAGCCAGGCCAGCTCTCACAACATGCACAGCCATATAACTATCTGTGAGTAGAGAGAAGCGAAGCAAGAAACCTTGCAAGGAGCCTTCTGCCTTTAATCTTTATTTTTTCTGGCTTAATTCCTGGATGTGGCCCTGACACTATCCTACTGGGTCCAGTAAATGTGAATCAATCTTGCTTACCCACACTTAGTTCCTCTAAGCCACTTAGTGAGATGGTTCTTGGTTAGGAGAGATGTTTCGTATAACTCACTCTTTAGTGCCTCATCTCCCTGCTGAAGGTCTTTCTTTGGGGGAGAGTAAAAAAGACTGAGGTAAGCAAGCACACATCTATATTGTTTGGAAGTGCTTCAAAATTGATATGTTTAGGAGAATATTTCAGATCAGAAAGATTTTAGGTTAGRATCTACAGGCAAAATCTTTATGAATTTTTGCTTCAGGCTTTAGGTAAAAATGGAGCCTTACTATAATAGCAATTATGGGTGGTTATTACTCTCGATTAAAATTAAATTAAGCTGCAGTTGGCAACTAAAAAGATTAAATCATCACATAAAAACTGTCAGCCTTTCATTTTAAACATCTGCTAGTTAAGCATGACAGCAGCAYTGATGTGGAGGATTTGCCAGATACCTCATCAACAACCACCTTTGTATCATCAGATAATTGAGACAAAATGGTCTGATGCGAATCATTTTTCAAATATGACTGCATCTCACACACTACACTGAGCTTAGGAGTCTTCCTGCAGGTCAGATTTAAACAAATCCAATATTTTGGGATTATTTAATTCTTCAGATATAGCATTCTCTGGTGATAAATTGAGAATACTTTTTGGTCGTACTCAATGAATTGATGGTTGGGATCTAAAGGATTTACCTGGCTGCTCTTTTCTTATCTTTGCCCAGGTTTTCCATGTCTGTAAATCTCTACAATCCTACTGATAGCAGTACACCAGACTGATTTCACAGGCTGATTTTTGTTCAGGGGTATTTAGATGTTCAGACATTCCTGAGGACCTGAGACCTCCATGTCATGGAGGAATCTTGAGGTGAAGAGAGCTCCTCTCTGTGATGTGCTGTAAGAAAATGCAGWKCTGMAWCTRTGAGTGCACTTGGGAGAGCCCAGTKTTGTWAGAGAAATTCTAATTCTAWGCTATTGTAATATTTAGATGTTGATTTTGATCTCTTGAAGCTACTCGTRAGGAGGGTCACAGAGAGTGATGTTCTTCAGAGAGTGCAACATTTAGAAACTTTTTGGTTTACAGAAGTGGAAACCCAGTCTTAGGTGGCATTTTAATGAAGCAATTTAAACTGAGAAATGGACCACAGCCCTACTGAAAAATCTTTTACTAAAATGCCTTGTGTAGATTAGAAATCTTTCCTTTTTAGGGCAAAAGTACAATGCAAAAATTCAGTTTGAATTTTGAATGTTTAAACTCAGACACGTCAGTAAGTAGAGATGGGAGGGATCTCTGCAGCCCCGTGCCCACCTCATTGGGGATGTGTTGCTCCTGAATTTCTCCCTACACAAAGGGCTTCTTAAAATTCTTTATTTGAAAATACCTTGCCTACCATTGGGCTAATAACTTGTGCCAAACTGACAACTCAGCTGAGGCTTCTGGGTAATAAATATATGACTATTAGGACAGCATCAGAAATCTAGTGCATTTTGCAGGAAAACAATTGGTACTGTAGCTTTGAGAAAGGAAAGAAACTTAAATAGCTTTTCGACAAAATAATTTCTAAAACTCAATACAGCACTGGCTTCTTTGCTTATTACCAACATGCAACCAAAGCACAAAGGAAAATAATTAAAGACACTGGGCAGCCATTAGAAGTTACTGCACTTCAGCATTGAGCTCCATTGTCAGTGCTCAGTGAAAATTGACTGCTCTCCTCAGTCAGCAAGATGGAGAGCAAGTGGAAGTGGCACTTTTGGATTCTTTCTGAAAGTAATTTGCCATTTCTACTGCTCCCAAAGTTTCACATTCTGGCTACAATGCTTTGTTCAAGAGATCAATCTATAACACTATATTTTATATTAAAATTTTGGAACAAAAATCCAGGGCTGCAGAAGGAATAATTTTATTTAATAATGTGTTCTATTAAAACTACATAGGAAAGTCTTGGCCTATCTGTTGCAGCTCTCTGTTAACTTTTTTAATGTGGAAATCTAGTTATCARTACTTAGGTGGGAATCTGACACAGGGATATTTACTCACAGTGAAGAAATCTGCCAGCAAACCAATGCCCTTATTTTAGTGCTTGACAGTCAAGTTAATGCCTTTTATTAATTCAGAAATGTTCAGATGTAATGTGTAATGTGATGTGTAATGTGATTATTTATTGATGTGCAGAGTGTTTATTCAAACTCCGTGGAGTATTATTACTTACTATTGGTATTGTTATCTTCTTTTATTTGCTGGCTGCTTTCAGTTGCCTGACCTTTAAAGATTTACAAATTGTTCCATTAAAAATTTGACCTCTACCCTTTCAGGGCAGAGAAAGCCTCTGCAATTTCAGCAGTGAAGTGACTCAGACATCCAGCTCAGCAAGAAAAATCATCTCTGTCTGTGGTTTGCACTGTTTCAATCAACAGAAATTCCTTWGGATGTTGGAGTTTTAGGATTTTCTTCCATAATCTTGGGCAAAAAGTAGTTATAACTGACTTTTCTCTRCTCCTTTTTGAGATGGAAAATAGCAGGACTAAAAAGTGGGAGGGTATGGGTGAGATGGTTTTTGCTGTGAAGCTAAACTCTCAGATGATGAGTACTGAGCCCTCCATCTTCTAACTGATGTGGGSTGATCATTCTGTTTGATTTTGATCTTCCCCTGCAAGTTCCATGGCTGCTCTCATGCTTAGATTCTATCTCTTGCCCAGGATTCTTGGTGTAGGATTCACCCACAGTTGTTATCTTACACATTCTGTAATAAAAAAAAAAATACTCCCAATGGATAAGGAGTCCAGTGGACTCTCCGTGGTCTGTTTTCATCTTTGCCCTGCCAACACCTGCCCTCTGGACTGGTTTGTGTCTCACCTTCTCGGCTGTCTGCAGACTGTGATGTGTAATTTGTACAGGAAGGAAGGGTCACCACTCCTGATTTCACACACAAATACGTG
The DNA here is from genome assembly GCF_030028575.1 of Malurus melanocephalus. Taxonomy (NCBI): domain Eukaryota; kingdom Metazoa; phylum Chordata; class Aves; order Passeriformes; family Maluridae; genus Malurus; species Malurus melanocephalus. Next base: position 320,846 of record NW_026623299.1, read on the forward strand.
AAACATAAATGACTTCATCTTAAGAACTCAGAATTGGTTATTATAGGTTATTTTGCAGCTGAAACTCTCATCTCTCAATTTTCAACCCAGGCAGACATTGCTTTATATTATTCATGTTTTATAGCACCTTTCAGAAGGGAAAATTAAAATCATTACTCTTTTCTCTTTAAATGAAAAYGCAGGTTGAAGCATTGTATTCTGCATTAACCCAAAGTGCACACGACTCCATCTGTATCATCAGATGGGTTGTGGGGTTTTTTCCACTTCAGTTCAAAGGTTAATATTCGTTCTAATCTCTCTTCCAATCATGTTACCTGTTGCAGATCCTTACACAGGGAGGGAAATTAAATCCCCAAAAAAGAGCACAAGGATTGTTCCCATGTTTATCAATTCCCTCCAGTGGAAAAGAATCTTCCTCACACTTGTTCAGCTAGAGAGGTTATTTGGAGCACTCTCTATGTTTAATCCCAGTTCTCAGTTCTTCCTGCCATACATGCTGTATGGATTTGGTTGCTGCTTTCCCAGGAAAAAGAGTATCTTGCTCAATATGCTCTGACACATTCCAGGTCTCTCCTATCTGTCCTCATATTAAATACTCTGATATTATAYACTCTACTTAAAAAAACTTGCAGGCTTCAGCAGAGTAAGGCCAATGTGTCTATTAAATTGTTCTTTGCAATATGAGAGCTAAAGAAATGCAGTTAGCTCCAATATGAAATTATGATTACTGCTGGAGTGAAGTGCACTTTCAAAGCAGGGAGAAAATGGCCAGAAGAGATACAATCTCTTAAACTGTTTAAAATTAACATATTGTACTAAACCAAAATTAGGCATAATTGCAGCACTTAATATAACCTGTCAAGAGATGTTTTAATGAGCTCCATTCAAATACTGCTGCCAAAGAAGATTTTTTTTCAGCTCTACTTCAAAATGCAATTTCAAGCCTTGAAATATTATTTTCTGAATTCTAGTAATACAAAGTATRGTGTTTGCAAGGACAATAGCCATCCTATTTTGGCCTAATATGGCTACTCTTCACATTTTTTTCTTCATGGGAACAGATTCTGTCCCAAAAACATAGCATACAAATACTTTGAGAAACAGAAAAAGTGCTTTCAATTTTCTTTTGCTGTAAAGAACCATAAATAATTAACCATACTTGAGGTGGTAAAACCAATAGATTTTGAAATAGTAATTACTTAATAGCTTATTTTCTGACAGGGTAGAAAGCACATAAGGTTCTTTTYAAATCTGGATAAAAATGCTTGGACAAGTAGTCTGTTGATTTATTTTTATCACGAAAGCTTAATTAGTGCAAAAAGTAAGACAGGATCATAAATTACTTAAAATGTATTTTTTTCAGTTAATAATTAAAATTAATTTGGTTAACACAGATCACGTTTTTCTTATTTGCTGTGTCTGAGTTCTTTTTCCCTGAATGTTTGCAGTTAGCTCCCTACTGAATCTATACAGACCAATGTGCATTGGTACTCTGGATCAAACAGTTCTGTTTAATTCTGTATTTCAAATGTACTTCAAAAATAATTTCATAGGGGGTTCTTTACTGCTGAGTAATTTGCACAATACCAAATTTTRTTTTCTATTTTTTCATCATGAGGATGATCTAAGATGAGTTTTATCTTGAACACCAATTTGATCTTGGGAAAAACACAAAAGAACCACAGCAAGACCATTGTGAGGATTAAATGYAATTTCTGTCTTTCCCATAGGAAGYTGCATATCTGTACAAATAAATCTGCAATACAGTGGAAAGAAAACAGATGCAATTGTGCAAACAACAGCACAAAGAGAGGCATTATAGCAGAATAGAACTGTATGAGATTCAAATTGAGTGGACCAGTGGTGAAATCCCTCGTGCAAACYGAGTCTATGAAACTGTGTAAGGTCAAACAGAAGAATCCATTTAGGACRTTATTTAATTAAAGTTTCCTCACCGAGGTCCGTGAGTTTCGGTAAATAATAAGGAAAGTTCTGCACTCTCAGGAGTGCAGCGCACACCTTCAGCAGTGAGCTTTACAGCAGAAATAATCTCCACACAAATTACATTCTAGATGTCATTAGGAGAATATTGGATGGTMCATTTGTTATTCTGTGGGAGTCTGCATATCTCCAAGGACAGGAGCTCTTGCTAAACAGTGGATATTTATGTGGAAACAATCCAATATATCTAATAGTCAGGAGATTTTGTGCCATAGTTTTACTCAAAACTTCTCTCTTAAAAGCCAATCTAATGCACAAATACTTTTGTAGGTTTGTTTCTCAAATGAAGGTATTCCCAACAAATAATACAGGTATTTCTGGGCTGCAATGTTTATATATTTATTAYATAGATAAAGTTGAGAAATAATTAAAGGATTTTATTTCTAAGTAGAAAGCCTTTAGCTARGTCATCTGCCCTGTACTCTATCATAGGAGCATCAAAGGTTTTTTCAGCATCAAAGGGTATGGCTGCAGTGATTTTTTATCCTGTGTTCTTTGATGTGTTTGCTAGATTTTTGATATTTTCAATGGCTGACACTTTCCATCAAAAAACAGCCTGACACTTTCATCAAAAAAGGATGGATGATGAATTTCCAAAGACCTTTTGCTTTTCCTATGCCTTTGCAGATGGATACTCCTGCAGAAGTTTACTCCAAGTACATTATGACCATGGTCAGAAATTTAATGTAGTTGGGATTAGASTTCCTCTGATCTTCAGCTGTTCAGATCCTTACGGTTACTGTCTACACAGCTACATAAAAATATGGAGAACGGTTTCTGTTATTTGTTGTAGCTTTTAATGTTTAAAAATAGAAGTTCTGAGTTGGCAGTATAATTCATTAACTTTTTATGGTGGTCTCTTAATTTTTCTGAAGTGGCAAAAAAGTTTAGGGACTTCTGTCCATCATGAACTAGATAATTTCTTTTCTATCAAGCTACAGTCAAACATGCCAAGGGTTGGAATACTCAAACATTAAACAAATCAGTGTTAACAGAAATGAAGAAAGACATATCAGACTTATTCCCAGTTCAGGAGGAAATGTCATCAGTTTTAGAAATAACATTTAGAAAGGTGGATCAGAATAAAATGAGGGAAAGTAATAGCACATTCAACATTGCTTTTAGACACCAGTTATCAGACTCCTTAATAACCCTGAGAAGGGCTCTAAGATTTAATAAAATAAACATTTGAAATAAGCTTCCAGAAAGTGAAGAGGTGTTAACTGGTGATGAGAAAAAAAAGAATTTGCTGGTTTTATGTCCTTATAGAAGAACTGGCATGAGATCTGGGAATATGAAATAAGTGTTAGCAAGGAACAAAACTGTGAACTTCAAAAACGTTCTAAAATTATCAGTGTTTATTAGAATGTTTGGGAAGTGATCATGAGTGYAAATTATCATCCTAAAAATGCAAGAAGAAAAAAGCAGAAATGTCTGAAATCGATGTAAGAAAGCATTACTGAGTTTAAGGTTGATATGCTTGATCCCTGCACCTGAAACTGCTCTGGTTGGATTCTGTTAATTCTTCTCTCCCATCAGATGACAGGAAACTTGTGAAGCAGAGTCTAAGCTGTCTTGGGAAAGAGGAAACACARAATAGAATCATGGAAYCATTTAGGYTGGGAAAGACCTTTAATTAAAGGTCCAACCATTAACCCAGCACTGCCCAGTTCACCAGACCATGTCCCTCCAGATGCCTCATCTGCTTTTAAACACCTCCAGGGATGGCCACTGAGGCTTCCCTGGGCAGCTGTCCCAGTGCGTGACGACCCTGTCAGCAGAGAATTTTTATTCTAATATTTAATCTGAACCTCCTCTGGTGCAGCTTGAGGCCATTTCCTCTTGTCCCACTGCTTGTAACTCAAGAGAAAAGGACGACCCTGCTCCTTGCTGCAGCTTAATTCAGGGAGTTGCAGAGCACAGATCCTCCTGAGGTTCCTTTTCTCCAGCTAAACAACCCCAGCTACCCCCATCAGACCCTTCCCCAGCTCCCTTCCCTTCTCTGGACACCCTCCAGTACCTCAATGTCTTTATTGTCATGAGGAGCCCAAAATTCAACAGAGAACAGGGACAGGAGGGTGTTCATTTCCGTGCCCAACTGCTGGAACTGAGCATTTCCCTCCAAGGATAATACTCTCATTGCACAATTCATCAATATGGGGTAGTACACACAAACCCTATGTTTTCTGCTGTGTTTCAGAAAAAAATCCTGCTGTAAATTACACTGTTGTTTACACAAAAATCAATTTTTAAACTAAAAGACATGGGAATGTTGCTAAAGAGAATTGCTGGGGTTAATCTGCTGATAGAGAAAGGTTAAGGCAATACAGAATGATCATGCCTCAATACAGAAAATGGTGAAGTACCAATGTCCTACACTGCTTATCTGGTTTGCCTCTGTTAATATCACACTTTTAYTCAATATCATTATTTTTAAGAGAAATTTAATCAATTTCATTTTTACTCCAACCAGACAAGGAGATTTTGCTGTAATTCTGAATAYAAATCTGAACTCTACTTTGTGTTCAATGCAAGGAATATTTACATGACACTTGCCCCAGCTGGGGGACACCATTATTTACCCTTTTACACAAAGAAAAGTATTCTGGTATTCAAAACTTTGATATCATAGTTGCTCATAGAACCACAGGTCCAGAAAAAGGCTCMGAAAAATACACTACAAGAGTATTTTATTGCTAGCAGAGCAACTAGCACTGAGTAGGCCAAAAGGTTATTCTTTATCTGTTCTGACAAGAATAGGATGATGGAATTTRAGGGAAGATCTGAATTTGACCTGGTGCTTTGCTGCAGAAATCTCAGCACAGAGGAAATGACAGCTGGGTTCTTTTCAGATCTGTGCCAGGGAATGAGAAACCCGTGAGCTGAAGAAGTGTGATATCCTCATGTCAAGAGATCTGAAGTCAGAATTACACTGACTGTGTTGGAATAATGTGAGCTTAAAAATGGCAATTTGTCTAATTTTATACAGAGTAGTTTGAATTCTGCCCTTTCCTTTCCTCTCATGCCAAAGATTGAAAGTTTCAGAAAGCAAGGTGGTGAGAGCGTGGGGAGATAGGCCAGCATTAATAAACCAATATTATATGTCATCATTTCTCTTTGCTTATCTCAGCTGAGAACAAGAACTTACAGTAAAAATATGTTTGAATTGATGGAACCACACCTTCTGACAAATAATTTCCATTTGGTTACGACCTTAGGAGCAAAAATTTTGCACAATCTCAATATATGTTTAAGTCCCTTAAAAAATAATCACAAAAAAAATTCTTAGAAATACATTTTTCTGTTTTCAGCAGGATCCACTGTCTGCTGTGTCCCATTCTCAAGTTTAAAACAACCTTTGTCTGTGTTGTTCCTCACTTCTTGCCTTATTTCCTAAATTACTGTTGTTTGTCAGACTGCAAGATTTTATTTATTTTTTTTTTAGTTCTCTTAATGAATAAAGACCCCACTCCCTAAATTCTGACCAGGTTTTGTTTATCTGTAATGACTTTCAGGTTCCTTCTGCCTACATTTTTCTAGTAACATCTATTTATCCTGAAAGCCTCACCATGACCTATGTTTTAGCTATATCTATAAAATGTAGATTTAAACAGCAAATGTCTCCAAAATCCATGTTTTTAGGGAAGGCATGAATATAAATGGTTCCTAAGCTTAGTAACGTCTTCTGAATCAGAAACATATTGATACAGATACATTATCCATATGTTTTCTATTCTCTGGATGCTGCAGTGGATAGAATTGCCTTCCTTAGTGCTGTTTTATATTTCAGAGTGCAAAAGCACCCTGAAAATATTAGCAAATATTCTGGGCTAAGTACAGAACAGGTAAAGATTTATTTCCTCYAAAACTTCTAATACAAATCCACCTCATCAGATGTTCTGCTAAGTGGGATCTCAGGGTTTGCTCACAATCAGGTTTAAGTGTAACTTAGAGTTCAGATAAGTTAAATTCAGAATTTCATGCAGGTCTCCTTCATTACTGTCACTATTTAATAACCTGTTTTGCACCAGCWGTAGGTTTAAATGTATCTTCAATGTCAAGGTACTGAAACAGGTCTTAGAAAATGGAGATTTCTAGGAATTTTAACAAAAAATATTTTTAACGATTTTGGTTTTTTTTACTAATTTGAGTTAAAATTTTCCAAAAGGCAGAGCAAATCATTTGCAGAAAATGTGACACGAGTCTGCATTTTGTATTTTTTTTTTTCTTATCACTTCATAGAACTTTCATACTAAAGACTTTCATCAGGTAAATTTTTGAATTAGAGAAATAATTTTGCTTTTTACCTTTTTATTTTAACGGAGAGGGACAGTTCCATCCTGCCTCTGTATTTTTTTTAGGCTATACCTCAGCTGTAGCTTGTGATCTCCACAGGTAACCTAGGGGAGTGCTCTTCAGGCAAGGGGCCTCTCCATCTTCCTTTAAAGATGAAGGAGATATCAGAACTTGAGTTTCCTTTTAGGATTTTCCTTTTTCTTTTTTCTTTTTTTTTTTTTTTTTTTTTTTTTTTTTTTTTTTTTTTTTTTTTTTTTTTTTTTTGAGTAAATAATAGCTTGGTTCTTCTTTAAATCGTCTTAAAAGCTTCTGAAATTCTCAAGAAACATCATCATACAGATGATTCAAGTATTCAAGACAAGTATTCAGAATTCAGCTTATTTCTTTAACTGGGGCAAAATATGAAAGAGCTATTTATTTYAAATTGTATTTATTGTAAAGTGTATTTAAATTGACTTGCATGTACTAAAATATACCAGTTAATTACATGGAAAGTACTCTTTTCATAAACTGCTGAACCCAATGTATAGTTCCTTTTCTGGGACAGGGACTACTCTGATCTGAGTCAGTTTTTTATCACAACTAAAATATTGCTGTTCCAAAGTTTGATCTCAGTCAAGTATTTCTTTTCTATTTTCTGACATGCAGAGGATTTTTCCCCCAGCAGCCCCAACACAAAAAACCTTCAGCCTTGAAGGAAAGTGTGAATTGCTGCCATTATTGTCCATGTACAGCAAAGACAGGATACAAATTCTCCTCAGTGCTTCATATTGTGCTAAAGCTGCTGATCAGGATTAGATACCARCACATCCTGCTTCAGTCAAAATAGAAAGATTCCTAGAAATAGAAAAATAGAAAGGTGAACATGAGATCTCCATGGCTTGTCCCTGCCAACCTTTCAGCCAGGAATCTGAGATCTTTTTAGCTCTTAAGTTGAACCTTATAAAAATAACACTGCTGATAGGAAAATGATTTTCTCCCTCTTGATTCCCTCAAGATATGTTTCAGTTTTCTGTGTAATCTCTGATTTTTTTAAAATTCTTGTTGAAGAAGGAATGTATGAGGGGCAGTGGGGTAGGGGAAAAGGACAAAGAACTAGTCAATACTTCTAAACATAAAGATCCTTGCCTCGGGTTTTCCAGGATATTTTGCATTGGCCTTGTTGAAATTAATGATAGCATCTGCAGTGCACTGAATGGGATCAGAGTTCACTTCAGTGCTGAGTGCTTTTGAAACTCCTTTCCCATTTCCACTTAGCAGTGACCTTATTTTCCTTTCCCTGAGTTAGTAAACAGCTTAAAAGATATTTGCTTAAAACAGAACACAAACCTGGCAGCCTATTTGCCCACTTCCAGTTAGAAAGTGTGGAAAGAGGCAGCCAGRCCACCTGCCACTGCTTAAATCACTGTGACTATTAGGTTAATTTTAATTCACTTAAGTTCAGTCCATGTCTGTCTTTCTTTTTCCACCCAGACAAGCAGAGGAAGCAGGTGGAGGCTTTTATTACTGTAATTAGATGTATCTTAGCAATGTGTGAGGCAGAGCACACTGTGGAGGAGGAGGGCATCTCATGCTGGGGTAGGTGGGTACAAGTTCACTGCCCTTGCATAATGTGGTGATTTTAATGGTGGCAACACTGATCAGAGTCTGAAATACACAGAAATTGGGTAGGTTTTTTTTTTTTTTTTTTTTTTTGAATGATAAAAGGCAAGGTTTACAGTAGTAACTCGTCTCATTGGCTTATATTAGACAGCTTTTTCCTCCAGAAATATTTGCAAAGTTTCAAGGCTGCCCTGAAACCTTCATCACTTGGAAGTCCAGCAGCATTTTGGCACTGTCTCCAGTGTTAACAGGTTCCCCTTTCGGGCATCCCCTGCAGAGGGTCAAGGAAATATCTCCATTTCCTTTGCCTCCTGGGAGTCTCACTGGGGCCAAGGCAAAAATCTAATCAGTGTGTCTGTTGTTCTAATGCATTAAATTACTGAGGTCAAAGACAATGAGTGTAACACATTTTTAAAGGCATTAATTTTCCTTAAMTTCTGATTTCTGTCACTGTGCTCTTCTGGAGGAGGCCCTGTTTTTACAATATTTGTTGTCTACTCTCACTATTGTCAATGCTTGACAAATTATGCAGAATATTAATAAATTTTTTAGGAGTTTTAAATTGAAGGTCATTTTCACAGGAATTTTTAAGAATATTATGGATACCTTCAGTAATTTTATTTTTGAAGTTAGGTTTCCTGTGTTTATTCACTCTTCTGTTTTTGTCTGCACACAATAGGGAGCAGATTGCATTTTTAAAAKCCTATTGAGCTTGCATTTATACAAAGGAAATATTTAGAAGTCATAGACATTAATTCAGTAGCATTAACAAGTATTTGTTAAATTAATATTTAGACACAATAAAGTTTATTCTACTTTACACTAATGAAAGCTATGTGAACTCAAGTYGCTGATAGTAATATCAAATATGACAGTAGAAAGGATATAGGACTGAAAACTGAAGAGCTTAGTGTTTATTTGTTGAATAATGGGTTGATTTAAATACCCATTTCCCCTGATATYTAAGTACCTTTAATGCTCCGAAATTCTCAGCGAGAATGATGACTGTTGTAACAAAGTAAAACAGAAAACAATAAGCAGAGTGCCACGGATCCTTTCAACACAACTGAAAAAATGTCTTCCTTTCTCATTACCTATGGAAAATTAACTTTTAAAAATAATTTCATTAGTCCTTTTCTATCATACCAGGGAACTTCTGCTCAAAAAACCTCAGACTGATCTATGGACAAGAAACAATTGCTGTTAAAGGAAGCAAACAGTATTTTATCTCACTGGTAAAATCATAGACATTATCTTTACATTATATAAATATGAATCAGCAAAACACTTGGCATTTCATAACCTTAAACTCAGGGTAAGTGCTTTCAGCAGAAATCAGTTTTTTAAGAAAAGGCAGTTACAAACTTCCCTCCCAATCTTCATGTTGATCTCARCTCTGAAATAATTCAGAGGAACCAAAATTCTCATTCTCCTCAGTAACAGGACCTTGGCCAGGAGAAGCATGTGTGATGGTTTTTGAGACTTAGGATATGATTCTTTCTTTCTCAGAGGTTTTTTTTCAGGTTATGGGAGGGTGAGCCATGAGTAGGTATTGAGGTGCAGCACTTCACAGCAGCGTCTGAAGACTTGGTGTGCAGTTATAAGTGCTTGGAGCTGTCTTTGAAACCTTAATGAATCCCATTTCTACCATTTACCAGCTAAAAGAAATGTGTTAATAAAACATTTGGAAAGCCATTAGGTCTAAACCCAAGCCAGTGTATGAAGCAAAGGGAACATTATGGTGTTATTGGTTTAGAATCTCTAAATGGTTTCCCACATATTTTCCACAGGCCCCATAGTTGCTTTTGGTTTTTTTATAATTATATTTCAGTTTTGCATTTGCAGTTTTCTGTGTTCCTACAATTAGTCTTAATAATTTAATCTGTTAACTCTGTAACTTTTACCCACCCTTTCCTTCTACTTGCCTCTTCAGGCTATGTTGTAAAATTCATAAACCTGCTAAATTAAAAAGAGATTCCTGTGTCTTGCACTTGAGGTGAAGACTTTAGGTACAACAATTCCCTTCCTATGAAACATCTTAACTACTTTATTTTACCTTAATGAATGCCATGTTCCTCCCTCTCTCACTTACTTTCTTTCAGCCAAGTGAAACAAGAGCACTCTTTTCTTCTTTTCATTTTAAATGTGCCATTATTTCTGCTCACACAGGATATTATTTCACAAGCACCCCTCTAGTGGATTGCCTTTTGTTTAAGGGGAAAGAAAATAATGTAAGACTCATAAAGAAAACTCTTTTTCAAACTTTGTCTTAAGGTTTTGCTGTCTGTGGATTAATGCCCTTCCTACTCTATACTCTTCCCCTGCTCCTCTAAGACCTTAATCCCAGTTTTGACAACAAGCAAAATGTATGATGGTTCCAGATGAGTTCCCACATTTGTAACCTTCATAAAACTGCCAATCAATTAGAAACAGCCAAATTTTTATCTTTCAGCAAAGCCTTGCTCTGAGCTGAACTGTACTGGGAAATGTGAAATCAACTTTGTTTTTCCCTGCCTGCATCTTCCTCACCCAATTCACTTCCTTTACAGGAGGCTCCTTCAGGGCTTTAACCAAAGCAATTCCCCAATTTATGTGAATGTTAAATCCCCTTGACCACTGYTGAAGGAAGCATATCCAGAACCTGGAAAGAGACATGAGAGAGCTTTTGAGAAACAAGGTATTTAATAAATTACTTTTCTTCTGTTTCTTCCACTTTATTTTTGTGACTGCTGAGTGAAGCAGGAAGACAGGAGAGGTGCTGCTCACCTGCAGGGCATTTCAGGATGTGTCAATATGTCCTGGGGGACAGSAGTGTCCTAGAATGCTCCTCACCCTCCCTATGATTTGGATAAAAAYTCCTGGGCCCTGGTGTTGATGATTGCAGTGATAAATGACCTATTTTTATAACCACGTTGTTTAATGAATATTTAATTTCATGCAAAGCTCTTGTCCTGCTGAAAGCAAAAGTAACTGTTCCATATTTTTAGCTTTGGTTGCTAAAAGATAGGTTCACTTGTTTCAATATCTGACAGAAAAATGCTAATTTATGCCAGTCTGTTAGCTGTGGGATTGATCTGCAAACTTATTTCTTTAGAAAACTTTATCTTGGCTTTAGATGTCAGAAATGTGTTCCAGGCTTCCCTTTCACATAGTTCTGCATTTTAATGAGTAACTTCAGCAATTATTATGGGGTTTCTGCATCACTTTTATGCATACAGAAGTTGGAAACTATAAAGGATGAAAAGAGTTAGAAATACCCTGTGTRGTTCTTTTTTGAATTTAACTACCTAAATTGTATTTGTCATAGTTTTGTCTCTTTTCATGTTTATTTTYTAAACGTATTTGTTTATTTCTCTGATATATTCACACAACAATTAAAGGAATTAATCAATGGATTCATCTAGCAAGTTACAAGAAATCAAAATCAGTTTTAAAACTAATAGTTATCAGATAGTATMATTGAAATCTTTCATGGTGTGGTGGTGAGTAGTCTGACAGCCAAATTGAATATGGATTAATTTTCAGTAGAGACATGTAAGGGACACTCATGCAGGGGGTCCTGTGAGCTCTATCTGTGGAAGAAATTAGTTGGTGCTGGACCTTAAAGYCAAATTTAGTCTCATACAGCACAGATTTTTTTTAATTGTATGGGGTATAATATCAAAGAATGGAAAATTGACTGTAATTTCCCCATTTAAAATTKCATAACACTTGGATTTGTAATATTCACATGAGGAAAATATTTTGAAAGGAGAAATTGGAACCACATTGCTAATTATTTAATAACAGCCATGGCTGGCAGCTGGGCCTGGCACTGCTCTGCTGCTCCATTCTCCCCAGGATTTTCAGTGCCCCAAACACAAATCAAGTTGAGGGTTAGATACTGCTACAAGTTCATGTACACAATGTTCTGATGGTTCTTGGCCTGTCCCAGCAGCATCCCCTACTCGGGGTTATTGATCCAAGCATATAAATCCTGCATTATTCCCMTTAGTGAGAACCCTTGGCAGATGAAATGAGGTGCTTCATAAGAGCCTAACCCTGTTCCCAGTTACACATCAAGACCTTCTTTCAGATTATTTTCCTTCAAATATCAGTTATCAGGTCTCAGCTCTGTCTGTGACCCCCTCTGTCTTCAGAGCCCCCTGTCCTGAGGGTGTCCACAAAGAAAAGCCAACTCTTTTATGGGTTATTTGGAATCAGTATCCATCTCAGATTGTATTTGCTCTGCCATTTTCTGACTGAAGGATACACACAGATATGCAAAGGCAGGAGAAACAGGGAACATAAATACAGGACAAGTACTGATTTGACCCTCAGTACTTTTCCATAGAGGTCCACTAAATAAAAATTAGACTTCCYCACCTCCCATCCACCCTTTGTGATTAAAGTTTGGAGTTTGGCTTGTCCATAYACATTAAAAATGTGCCTTCCAAATTTCCTTACCTCATGGAGAGATGGTATCCTATAACAAARCTCTATTTTGTGTTGGAAATCCCTGTGGCATCTCTCCGGATAGCATTTTCAGAGCTTAACACATCACAGTTTGATGATGCTGTGTTTTTTTATGACCCATCAGTAATTTCAGAGTAAATAYGCTCCAAAGTCAGATGAGACCTTGATGATAAAAACCTTGAAAGAGTTCTCTGTATTCTGTCAGTCTGGGTAGGTACTGATTGGAAGAGGTAAAATGTTTATGAAGGACTCATATTGGCAGTGCATATTCTAAGTCTGGTGCTGAATAAATCATTGCAGTTATTTTTTTTTAATAATACCAAGAACRGAGTTCTTCATTTCTCCCAAAAATGAGTTGTCTCTTTGTCTCTTGTGGAAGTTACAACCCAGAACTGCAAAGATAAAAAGACATTAAATAAAGGGTGTAAAAGTGAGAGGCTCCATGTTGTGGGGTTTATTTGGGGGTAGGAGGATGGTTTGGGGCCTGAATTTAGATTCCATATTAGCAGAAATAAACCTAGGTTCTTTTTCTTTGGAATTTCAGTTTTTCAGAAGTTGTTTTGCCAGTGATAATTTCTGATTCACATTCACTAAGGAAAWGGGAAGAAAGATAAGGGTACACTGAGAGTAAAGAACATGATTTCTGTTTCTGTCAAGTGCTGACAGTGGGGGTCTTTTTAATTTATTTGTTAAACACTTCTATTTGCATATATTAGCTAGGATGTCTGAAGTGATGCACCTCTTTTCTTTTTATCTCACTCTTTAAATTCCCTCCTTGCACTGTCAATGCTTAAATTGTAATTTAGGTTGACTATTGAAGAGAAAACWGGGATTCAAACCCTTTTCTTAAGTRTATTTTATTATTTCTGCCACATTTACCAGAGACAGTCCCATAAACATGCCCATTTTGGCAGCACACAAGTCCTTTTAAGTTTTCTTTTGCTGGAAGTATTTCTGTTGAATCCTGAATAGGATCAATAAATGTATTTTTAATGCTCAGGAGGTTACTTTTTATTTAAGCAGCAGATTCTTAAAATATTTAACATCCATTCCATTCTCTGGTGAAATGCTCTTCTGTTTCTTAGCAGTACATTTTGACCTTGGCATTRTTGCAGACTGTATTTCTGTTTTGTCTCATGGCAAGTACGTTCTGAAAAGAGATGGCTGCTTATTAAACCTATCAGTTGTGGGAGCATAAAAAGATAATGCTGATATAGAGCTGGTTCTACAGGTCAGATCTTTACAGGGAGGGCCTTAGAGAATAGCTAAAATCAACAATACTGTTCTGAATTGCATCAGCTGAGTGTCTGACCCATCCTCTTAAATGAAATTGCACAGCACTTGAGAAAAGCCTCTCTCTAAAGATTTCCCCGAAGGCTCCCAGGGAACACCACACAGGTGGGCTACTTAAGGTCTTGTCCTGCAAACCCTCATTTGTGCAAATAATCCCATTGRAGCAGATTATTTTTATTATTTGGTTTAAGCCTGGGTGTCTGATCACACAAATGAAGCAGCCAGGATTGTCCTCTTCAGTCTGGAGAGGGAAAAATTATCACAGTATAAAGTCCATAATAGAAACTCTGATCTTTCCTCCACCCTTCCAAAACCAAGTGAAGGTTTTATTTAGCAGGATATGTTGTATTTCACACAGTTCTTCAGCTGGCTCTTTGCTGATGAGCAGGAAGCACCTGATATAATTTGTTATTAGAGTTGTATGTAAGGAACACTGCTGTTTCCTCCATTCTTTTCCTGYCATCTACTAGTTCATAATATCAGTTGAAATTCACATATTCAGTTGACTAAAAAGTGTGGATTKAGGGTTTTTTGTTTGTTTTGTTTTTGGGATAACTAGAAAGAATMAGTTGTAGAGGAAGCAAACAATATTTACTGTTCTTAAATTCGACAAAACAGCTGCTAATTGCCAGACTTTTAAATGATGAAGTTTGTAGCCAGAGGATCTGATGAATTTTAGAAACTGCTTCTTCCTCATGAGAAAGTCTGGAAAAGTTTGGGGAAAAAAAAAAAAAAGAAATGTGTCTGAACTTTGAATATTTGTACTGTGTCCATACGGCCTGACCTTCAAAAATTCATGTTATGCCCAAAATTATACTTCCAAAATTGACTTGTTAGSAGTTCCTCTGCAAAAAGCTCCAATGGACTTCTTCCCAGTGTTATAACAAATGGAACTAACAAGACACCACGGTTCTCCTGGGATTTGACCCAAGACCTGCCTGAGTTTTTCAGAGACTCTAAAGCCAGAAGGAAACACTGAATTGCCTAAACTCCCTGTGTAGACTGGTGAAAGACTTCACTCTTTTAATTCTCTGCTGAATCTAGTGAGGCACATTTATAATAAAACATTACTTTGTAGAGAAGCTGCAGATATTCCTCTCTCTGCTTCTTTCTCTCTGTCATTTTCTCTTTCAGCTTCAGTATTCACTGCAGATGTGGATTTGGTGTTATTGTGCTGCTGTGAGCACTTTTTACAAAGCCATATCCACAGCATCAATGTGTTCTTGAGTGAATTCCTTATTTATCCCTGGTGGAAGGGGCAATATTACTACAGTGGGACCTCCATAGAGCTGCAGGGGGCTTTTGACCTCAGAACTAAAGTGATTTTTACACATTGGTATTTGGTCTTTCTTAGGTAAGTATAATAGCAGAATTCCAGTATTTCAAGTGTCACTTGAGAAAATGCCRTGAGAGGAGGGATTTTTGCCCCGTTTTTATTGTTATTGTTGTCTGCCATTCATAAAGCTTAAGGAAAGCAATCTTAAATCTCTTTCATACTCTCATATTTCTGTACAGTAATCTCTGGGTTTTTTTAGCACTGTACATCACTTTTCCTGATGATAARATGACCATGGCAGTGTGTTGTAGTAAAAAAGAAATTACATATGGCACAGCTAGATTTACGGTGGGATGGATATTGTACTTTAGTCTKTTTGAGTGGACACTAAGCTATGAGCCTGAAGGTCAATTGATCCCAGAAAAGGATTGTGAAGTCTGAATGCGGGAAAAATCACTTCCAGCCTCAGATCCCTGCTGTAAGTCCTGTGCTATGAGGGGTAACTGGTGCTCTGAAATACCAACACTTTAAGAAGCTCTCCCAGGCCTTTCTCGCTGTGTCACTTCTCCACCAGCTGACCTGAACTATTTAATCAGAGAAGGATAAGATATTGATATTCAGAAAATTTTAAAGCCTGTTACTTCAATTTAATTWAAAAAATTCAAACTGAAATAGCCTTTTGTCAAGCCATTATTGAAACAGATTTTGAAAATGGAAAATACACTTTTAAAATGTTTGAGATATCTATCTGATTCCCACTCTGATAGGTCTGACTCAAATTCATTAAAAATTTCAGTGATGTTAAAAGAGWTTTCAAAGGAGTAAATGATTTTTTGTGGAAATGTTCTTAAACTTCTCTTGACCTGCTTAAATTGCCGAGGTCCGTAGTGTGAGAGGTGTTTGTGCTGAGTAAAGACAGAGAACCTTGGCTGGTTCCTGAAGGAGTAACGTGATGCAAATAATAATAATGGGAGTATCTGCCTTGATTCCATTACACAGAATTCCTGTCGAGGGTTTTGCATTCCAAGGAACACTGCCCCTTCTGTGCCAGAGAGCTGGCATTGCTGTCCCACTGTAATTTGAGATTTAATGAATTGTGCAACCAAGGTTTGAAAACCAGTTCCTGGAAGAGATGGGGGATGCTGTGGATGTACCTGCTCCTCGTGGGTGCAGCACCCAGCAATTGCCCTAATTGCTCTTTCCTTAAAAGGTACAAGGATTCAGTGATAATAATGAGCCTTTCTGCAGACTTCTGGCAAAGCCTTACCTCTCTGCTCCTCATGTACTGCTCATTACTGTGCCCCTTTTGAAGGACAGATGTGCTACTTAATTACTAGAAATGGCACAAGTAGGTCGGTGCACCTTGCTGCTCATAGTGCCAGTCTGAAACAGGACTTCCTCCCCAGGCTTCACTCTATTGTCTCTGCCATAATGGAAAATTGAGATTTTTGTTTTCTTTTTTAAACTGTACAAGRTATTTTAAAATAATCTAATCCTGCATTTGGTGGTGTTGTTGAGCAAGTGCTTTATAATTCAATTTAAAAGCATTTGCCTCTACATGCAATTAAATTTACCTTTAAAGTCTGATTATCTAATTTAAATGCAATTTGATAATGCCTCAGATCTTTAAAATATCTTTTCCCTCTTTTCAGGCCCTCTCAGTAGATATATTCTAAAGATAATTTTTATAYACATTTTTGTCAGGTGATGCAGGGACAGAAATTGTACACACAKCAGCTCTGTTCTGAAGTGCCTTTTAAAGGTTTCCAGGTACTAATGAACTGAGCTTCTGAAGCAATGAAGAATTCTCCTTGTAATCTTACAAGAGCTCTTGGCCTGCTCTCTCAGCATTTATCTGTGCTGCTGTCRTTTAATATTTATGCCAGAACCTGGAGTACATTGATTGTGTTTGGATCTGGCTCAAAGCTTCAGCAGATTTAGTCTTGATGTGCACCAATGCCAAGGATAACAGAACCAAAACACAAGGGCACAGAGATTTGTTKGTTTTGCTTTTATAGCTGAAGGTGCAGTCTCGTGCTCACAGGCTGTGCCCACGGGGTAGATGTACAGATGTATTTGTTTCCAAGCACCTCTGTGCACAAACACATCATTTTCCCATCCCTGGACAGGTTCAAGGCCAATTTAGGTGGAATTTTGAGCATCCTGGTCKGGTGGAAGGTGGCCCTGCCCATGGCAGGRGGTTGGAATGAGATGAYCTTTAGGTCCCTTCCAACCCAAACCATCCTATGATTCCATGACTGTTTCAGTCATGTCATACTCATGTTTGTTGGTACCATGTAAAAACTTAAAGATAACTGATTTGATATGTTTTGATAAATAATTACATGCAATATTTTAAAAACCAAACTGTCTTCAACAAGGCAAAGAAGCTGTAGTGCTTTGTGGTTTTGCATGGTCTCTAAATTTAAAAGAATTTCCCAGAGCCAGGTTTAAAGAGTGATTATTCCATGGGCATATGTGATTATATTTTTCCTCCAGATGAATGCAAATCTCTGTCCACTAAAAGACACCTCATATGGAAAGAAGGGAGAAGTAAGAATTTGTAAAACAGCATTTAAAAGTTGGGAGCTCTTTTTRTTAAATGCTGTATTTTGTAGCTTCTCTCTCACTGGGCAGTGCCAGAAGATATCAGTGCCAGCCCCACCATTGTGCTTGGGCTATGTGGAGAAAATTGCTTTCCCATACAAAAAGAAACTCCCTGTCAAGCTGATGTTGTATTAAACAGTGGGTGTAGGTAAAGCTTTTGAGCCWCCACTTTAAATTCTGCCTCCATGCCAAGAATATTATCAAGTGTTTAAAAAAGACACTCCAAAAGTAAGTATAATCACCTTAAACACACACAGAGTATCTCTCTGCTCAGGCAGCATTCTTAAGAATCATGGCAGGAAACTTCTCTTTCTTCAATTGATCATGAAAACATCTGCCAGAAATGTGAATGTGTTCCTCCCACGTGTGGTGGGGAAGATGCCTTTCAGCCCATGCTGTGGGTGAAATTGTTTCCACTTCAAAAGCTTATATTAGTGTCCAGCCTTAAGATCTCAAATTCAAGCTTAAATTTCAGGAGTTCTCTCTAAAATGGGGACAACGTTTCAGGCTTGAATAATCACATTTTGTGAATAYGTTATTATTTTGATCAAAGTTTGAACTTGATAGTCTTGGAGGTCTTTGTCAAACTTAATGAGTCTGAGATTCTGTTTCTTACCTTGCACATCTGAAAATATGACTCAATGTTTGGATATTTGTCCTCATCATGGAAGGTTTAAAATTTTAATAGTCTGCTTGAAAAATCCYATACCAAGTTTAGTTCATCTTATATAATATTTTGACATCCATTAGAGCTTAAATTTAATAATATGACAAGCTACTGCTCCCCCCTACAAAGCAAATAAACCTCTGAGCAGAAATCTGCTCTACCACTACACCACCATTGATTATTTCTTATTTATGTTCCTGCCATCTGCTTTCTGTTAGTCTGAGATTTATCTGATCAYGGCTGCAAAAATGTGCATTTATTGTTGTCCTGGTCTGCCCTCTTTCCAAATCTTTTCCTATCAGAGATATATGWTTTGCTGGAGCTTATTCCTGCTCTAAGATTATTTCCCATGCCAGATCCAGCTGGATTTCTATAGATTCTCTTCTCTGTTCTTGTTTTCTCCCGAATGTGGAGGCTTCCCACTAGTTAAAATTAATTTTATTTTCATTTGGATCATTAAACTGTTGTGGTAGTTAGCCTTTTTGCCCTATTTTTATTGCATCTGTTCATAAATTGCGCAGATTATAACATTCTTGAAATCTTGCAATACCTCATATTTCCCTTTGTTGAATGAAACTGAATACTTTCAAGTGTTGAGTTTTACCTGAATTCTCACCCCACACTCTTCAGCTTTCCTCTGAGACYTTCCATTGTTTACCAGTGCCTTGTGGAGATTTCTCTCCACGTCCAAATCACTGGACCTGAAAAAGGTAGAGAGGGTCTCCAGCACTCCTGCCCTCATTGTGTACATGTCAAAAACCTTCCTTCAAGGGAACTTGGCTCTTCCTCAATAAACTTCTTTTAGCAAATTCAACTTTTGCACCATAACTTCCAAGCAGAGAAATGAGGCCAGTTTTTCATAAATCCTTATTGAGTTTGTTGCTCGGTGTTTGTGTGAGTTACATTAAATAACTGGTAACCTGTCAGATGAGTTCTCTGTAGCTCTGGTAGATAATCCAATATATTTTCATCACTCTTAGCATATTTTCTCTGAGTATGAATTTTTGATTCATTTCTATATATGAATACAATCTCAACATCTTCAAAATGTTATTAAAGGACATTAGAAATTTAAGCACTCATGTTGTAATAGAAACACTTAAAATAAGTTACAAAATTCAGCTGGTTTAAAATGTTTGGAATTCCTGGAAGGTGTGTGATCAAAACTGTGGAAATTGGACTGGGAAAGGGAAATTACTTGCATGGGGTTACTTGTGACTAGAGGCTCATTTTGGATTCAYCCCTCCTGCCTCTGAGCTTTGATTTTTACTCAAGATGTTCTTACCTTCCCTTCTCACACAGTCCAGAGCATCTGAGCCACTCACCTGTTCACTGAGGAACCACTGCAGGGAACTGTGCTGTAGATGAAGACAAAATGCTAATTACAATGGTAATTGTAAAGATTGATTTTTACAAAGGAAACCCAAAGCCTCAAAAAATGGTCTTCAGTTTCAGTTTAAAGTTAATTTGGGTTCACTAGACATCAAAAGGACCTTTTGTCCTGTAAATTTGATCTAATGTCCAAGGGTTGATACACTCATTTTCTCAATGAATAAACTATTGCACAGAGTGGTAGTAAATGCAACAGGGCAGAGAAGAGGAATAAATACTCATTGGTACTCTCGTGCTGTGCTGTACCACACCTTTACACTGTGTTAGTCAAGCTGTCACCATGGAAGAGGGAAATGGTTTTAACAGTTGTCAGGGCATCAAAATGAGTCCTCTGAATATCAGTGTTTCATTTCCATCTCTAGAATTCAGGAATGTGGGGGTCTATAATGACATAGCTGCACTTGCACAATATCCTACTTGGTTTGTAATGGTTTGAGGGCAGCACGATAGAARATGTTTCATATGAGTATACTACAGTGCTTTAAAAATAAGGTACTGATAGTGTGGGTTTCCTTTATTATTCAGTATTGCAAGGCTGTTCAAAAGCACCAAACCTAACCTTAGTATTGGGTRATTTTGTGTTGGCAGTGCTTGCAACTAAAGATTTCTCAGTAGATTGATGAAAAAGTAGTGAAACTCCAAGTGTCATGCTGATACTTGAATTCCCCTCTTTGGAAATTCTCGGGTTTCTTCTAACACTTTAKGAAATTAAAAGGCAGAAAAAGATACTTCCCATCATGTGCTGTTTCTAATTGGTTCCTRTGCTGGAGAATCACTTTGTGGGCTGTGACACATTCATTCTGATGGAGAGCAGTAAATATCTGTCTGGTRTTTGAAGCACTGTAGACTGAATGACATATTACATTGCAAAGGGGCCAATTTTAATGACCYTCTTTGACTTTTTCTGTGTTTTCCCAAATCTAGTGTGGTCAGAAGCAGGACAGAATCCATTAAAACCTACAATTTAGGGATGKAAGGTAATAGCACACTGTGATGCTTCACTTTGTTAAATGACTCCTGCAAAGTAGCGAATGTCAAGCAAAAATGCTGGTTCTAGCATTATTATTTTGTGGCAAAATAATTAAAAGAGGTGCAGAGATGGAGGAGTAATTCAGTAGTGCTCTTGGGGCAGAGTAGCTCAGCTCTGACTGCTGCTTTGAGCCGGAGTGGAGCAGGACACATATGCTTTKTTCAGGAGRCATTTAACATTTAAGAGGAAGGGGATTTGGTTTGTTTTTTCTCAYCCAGGAATGAAGAGTAAATTAAAATTCTGAGAGCATCCCAGTGCCAGTGTCCAAGCTCCCTTTTACCGAAAGTGTGAATATTAAAACACTGTCTGTTCCTGTTTCTCCCAAAGATTTCCTGTGAGGCTCCTCTTTTGGCACAGAGGGAAAATTATGCCTCCCTTTCTTTTTTTTTTCT
Source organism: Malurus melanocephalus (assembly GCF_030028575.1). Taxonomy (NCBI): domain Eukaryota; kingdom Metazoa; phylum Chordata; class Aves; order Passeriformes; family Maluridae; genus Malurus; species Malurus melanocephalus. The sequence goes on from NW_026623299.1 coordinate 341,857, forward strand.
TCCCTCTTTTTTTCTCTATATTCCAAGTCAACCTGGCACAAGATAGGAATATTTTTAGGCAAAAATTTAGGCAAATTCTTTTSGCAAATGTGTCTTGCTCCTAATGCATCCAGCACAACGCTCACTGTGCCAGAGTCCCTGCTATGGGATGCTGAGGATAACTCAGTGTGAGGCCTCACATGTGGTAGRGCACTGATTGTTCTAGAAAACATCCAGCAAAGGGACAGGGCTGCTCTGTAGAATCAAAATATGAGTTATTTAAATGTGCAGCTGAAGGTTTGTCAGCCAATGCCTTCTACTTTGATTTACTACAAGCCCTTACTAGACCTATTTCCAAATGTATTAGTTACGCAGCTTGGAGATACTGGTATGATAGGGACTGAGGAGGGATGAGTAAGGGAAAAGAATTAATCTCATAAAAGGTTTCTGGCTTTCAAAATATATTTTGTTTGAAGAAAAAAAAAAACCAAAAAAAACCACCAAGTTTTAGGGGTCTCTGCCCCAAAACAAAGAAGATTAAGCATTAAAGAGGAATTCTGGAGTGGGAGGAAGTTGTTTCAAGCACAAGCTGCTGAATTTATTCTACTTTAGAAGCATATCCTGTAAACATTAATTATAAATCTGTGTTGATTTGATGGTGCTAAATTCATGTGAGACTATTCTGAGTGTAAGGWAGATGAACTCTGACTCCTCATCAGGATAAATTTTGACCTGTGACTTGGAGTGTTGTCAAATTTTAACATAAATTTGCAACCAGAAGCTTAAGCCTCATATGTTCCACTGAGATTTGTTGCCCTCCTCCCCACCCCTGTATTATTAATAACCTGCTAATGAACTGACAGCTACTGCACTTATGCAAATGAGGAGGTTGTTGGTCTGAGAGGTAACCTTCCTTAAAAAAAAAAACCAAAAAAAAAATTAGCCTTTGCTGTCTGCTAACCTATTGCTCTCCTTGTCTGGTTGATAGAGAATACACATCTGCATCCATGGTGTACACAATAATAATGCAGGATGGTGTATATCATAATTATGACCTTTCAAGTGTTTTGTATTTCTCAAATGTAGAAAGAACTGAATCTAAATTGGCACAGACCCTGTAAAGGTGCATCTAAAATCCAAAACTAAAAACTAGAACCAATCTAAAGGTGCATCTAAATCCTAAACTTAAACTAAAATCCTTAGTTTTCCAGGCTTTATTCTTGTTTAGGTTAGACTCTCTATATATGTAAATATAGAAGCACATACTTATGTATATGTGGTCATCTGTACGAAAATCAGTTGTAAAGATCAAAATTAAGTTTTGGAGAAGTCTGTTGAATCTTCTGTTCCTATTTTTTAGCATTTCACACCCAATAAAATGTGGACTAGTTGTAGKCTAGGGAAGTGAAATGAAAAAGAGTGATGTGTTACAAAACACAACCTGAAAATGCATCGTAGAAAGATAAATATGAATTGTGGATGGTTAGTTAATGATGAGAAAATGTTGGGGGATGTGGTAATATCCAAGGTTCTCGGAAGAAGGAAGGAAATCACCCATCTGTAGCAGAAAAAGACCCAAATTCATGCTTGAAAAATTTCTTAARTATGGGGGAAAACTCCACTGAAGCACTGTAGTGTAGGCARGTTCTGGAGTGCCCAGTGTTGGAGSTCCTGAAGAGTTATGTATGYACCATWTATAAGATGTGACACASTYATACCTTAACTCWCTGRTRGTSTGGAATAGATGAGATAGACTCAAGCATTCTGTGTGATAGTGCATTATGAAGATTTATTACTTAATGAAGGTTTCTGTTACTTTATGTAATGATTTCTAAAGTGTATTAAGACTACTGGATGGAAAATATTACGCAACTTCAAAGTAGGACTTGAACAGTCAGGCTTTTATCTTTCCTCTGCCTATTTCTAATCCGTGTTAGTTGATACACCTATTTCTGTGCACTTTACTTGTTTGTTGTTATAGATTTCTATTCCATCAGTCTCTCTTCTCCCTATCAGCAAGATAGGAACAGGACAGCCCATTGTTTTTGGCATCAGAGCACATCGTCTTTATTCTCACAAGAATTTGCTGACCTTTGTGCCACTGTGGGAGCTATTAATAAAAGTGTAAGAAAAAAAAATTAGAATTGTCTCCTCAGCTCCTCAGAGGTAGGATTTTTTTTGTGGGTGTCTTTATTCCCCTCATTGGAGATGGTGACAGCTGTCCCAGCTGATCATGGAGATGGAGTGGTTTTGGTGGGTACCCAAGGCTGCTCTGGGGTTGTTCATCGCCTGAACTCTACAGAAACTTCTGTCAGACCCAGAACACCAGAGTCCCTAATTATGAGATCAAATGGGATGAGCCAAAGAGAGCTTTTTTTCTTTTTTTATAACACTGCCTGATAATTGCATCTCAAGCCCCTGAAAGCCTCGTCTCTYTTATTCCCTCTAATCATGTTCCTGGTAAGAGAATGAGAACAATGACAGGGAATTAACGGTGACAAGCAGCAGTGATGTGCCACTGAGAATGGAGCATTTGTCTCTAGTTTATCTCTGCCACCAGAGCACACATTTGTATATTTGTAACATTTCATTGCCAGACAATTTGACCTATTTATATTCAGCCAGAGTATCTGCGATTTGAGTTTGTTATTAATCATTTGACTCAACTAAAATCTGCTGCTATTTGTCCTTTTTGATATGCAACGAGATCAGAATTTCTTATTCATTACTCATCTCTCTTTTAGGTTACATTTAGTTTGTTTTGCTATTTTTTATTATTTTCATTGTATTCCTTGTTCTTATTTTTCTTTCCCATTGATAAATAACCCTTCCTCATTGCTAACAAAATATAAGGTAAAATAAAAATAGAACAAATTTGATACATACCATTTGGTCACCATTTCTATTGTGCAGAGRACTGAGGTTTTCATTTCAATTATCTTAATGGAAATTTCTATTCACATTTTGTTTAAGTAACAGCTTAATTTAATTTTATATAATAATTATCAATTTTATATAACAATTTTTTTCTATTTGTATATTCATTTTAATTTTGAGTTCCCATGTAGCTTACTGATATTTAACTCTAACCTGAATCAAAGCTCTTTTTTTTTCTATTTTTAACTTTTTGGGGTTGGGCATATGCCGTCTCACAGAAAACTTGTCCAAATGTTAATTTCTTTTTTTGTCAGCAAAAAAATACAAWTTTGCACATAAAGCCTTTTGCACATCTGAGGTGAGATTCAGAACTCATTAATGTCTTATGTGACATAAGGGACTTAAAATTCAAGTAGTAGCAGAAAGGATTATTTCAAGTTCTTGTCATGATATCCTCTGTCAGCTGCACCACTAAAAACTGCTTCTYATTCTACAAAGAACAGAGAAATGGTATTTTAATCTTCTCTGCTCAAAGCAAGGMGTTGGAATTAAGTTCAGCTGTGCTTATAAAACTTCTTTCAGAACAAACAAAGRGTTTCCAATTAAAAGATTGTAACAGCCATGGCAGAAAATCAGCTAGTGGAGTTCTACTCTGTGACTCACAGGAAAATCATTTCAAGTCAAATGATGGCTATCAGGTTTCTGAAGAGTTTCTGTGTTGTTTTGTTTTGCTTTTTTTGGTTGGTTTATTTTTTGTTGTTGTTTTTTGTTTGGTTAGTTTGTCTTTTTGTGGGAAGACTTAAAATTGTTGTATATTTTGGTGAAGATTGGAATAGAAGGATTAAAGTTTGAAGCTTGGCTTTTGGCATTTGCTGCTCATTTGGTACATTTCATTCTGAAAATGGTTGAACCAGGTTTCATCCAAGTGAGCTGTGGTTACAATATGGAAAGGAAGTTATGGAAGGGGTGAAAGAGAGGGACTGGGTGCAATGTGATTTTTAAAAATATATTCACTTAGATGTGTCACTTTTTATGATCATAACTGCTAGCTGTATGCTCAGCACAACACCAAGCAGTTTCTAAAGTGCAAACTTCCTTTGTCATGATATAAAAAATGCTTTTCAGTGGGAAGCTGTTTTAAATTTAAGAGAGAAAGAGAGCTCTCTAAGGTGAGGSTTGTAGATGTGAATCAGCTTATATTATCTCAGAGGCTGCAAGTAAGCCCAGGCAGTAAATATTAAAAACTGCCTTCTGTCTGTGGGGAAGARTAGGCAGAGGTAACAAAAAAAGGTAATAAATGCAGGAGGAAACGGAAGCAAAAAGGTTGGRAATATTTTAGACAACATGTAGGAAAATAAATGGCAAAGACTGGATGTGTTAAAATGCCATGAGAAGATGAAATCTACTCCTAAGGCTYTGCATCCAGGTTTTCCAGTTTGTGGACTGTAGTCCTGATCTCATCCCAAAGACTAAAAGGATTGGTGAGGGTGRCTCCAGTCCAGGCCTGGCCATCAGGTTCTTTCAGGTTTTGAATGATCCATGAAGAAGTGAGATAACAGTGAGGGACAAAGAACATTTTCTAATTAAAATTTTATAACTTATTTATTCTTGGGTTTCTTTTCATATATCTTAGTGTAGATTCCCATAATTTATGCTATAAAGCAGGATGCATAATGGTTAGGTTTTGCTTGCCTCTATTTTGGCTGAAATTTATTCAGGACATTGATTTAGAGTCTTATCTCTACTTAGCCACCAATTTTMATGAAATCTGTAAAATCTAGTTATTCTTTGGCACCCTTTTTCTTCTATATTTGCTCTACAATTTACAAATAGATTCAGAATTGTTTGGAAGGGCAAAGACTGGCAAACAGAGAGGTAGACAAGCACACATCATAATCATAGAAATGATATTTCCTTAGAAAATCAAGCCAGCTAAGAACTTGTTAGAAAAGTAGATGTCTTATTTTCGTGCATAGGTGTGCATGAGTTTGTGAGAGTCAGTGTTCTAATTAATATTAATGKTTTTTTCTAATTAATGTTTAACATGCAACTCCTAATTTCTTTTTACCAAGTCTGGTTGTCTGCGTTACCCAGCCACATTTCCACAATGTTTGGAAAGCTGCAGCTAAGCTACATGAACACCGGGTCATTAAGAGCAAAATAAGTTTTCCATGGTTAATGTGTACCAACGACTCTGTTAAAAGAGGCAAAACAAAAATTGCCGTTAAAACGAGTGTAAAGGTTGCAAAGTCAAGTGCGTAAAAGTTAGGAAGCGTTGCACTGATAGCTCTGTGCAAGTTTAATTTGGCTTCCTTGAGTGCCTGCATTATGATACAGTCTTTAATTACCTGATCACACACTGTTTTCTCCGTGGGGCTCCTACCTCATTCAGTGCACTAGATGAATGTGTCTCACTAAATGAGTAGCTATTCAGTGTTTCCTTTTATTCTCATTATTCAGTGCGTATCACCATGACTTATTTACTGATCTTCTAATTCTCTTTGTAAATTCAGGCTTTTTTTTTTTATTTCCTCATGGCCTTTTCAGTGCTGTGCTTCATTAAAGTACCCATGTGCTTATATATCAATGCCTTTATCTTCTCATGGCAGCTGCAAGGTAGTCCAAAGTTGATACAGTTTTTKTGGGAGGCTGCTAATTTTACCGGTATTTATTAATTTTTGAGGGTCTGTTTTAAGACTTAAAATCTGTATTTCAGTTTAAGCTTTTAAATCAATGAACTCTAGTCTTCTTTTTGGGTAATCTTCAATATTTCATTTTGTACCAGGCCTTATAACAAGAAGTAAAGGAGCAACCCTTTTAACTAAGGTTAGTCAGAAGTTATTTAATTGCGGAAAAATAGCTTTAATCTGAGAATTTATGTTTGTCCTCTTCACCTCTTAGTATTGAGATCAGTGGATATTTTTAGATACCAGCACACAGATGAGATTTGGTGAAACCATCAGCTAGTGGAGTGTCCTTGCCATCAGTATGTCCAAAAGGGGAACTGAAGGGCAGAATTCACCCTCTAATCACCATTTCCATCCATATAGGTGCCTTTTTCCAGTGGGGAGCTCCATCTGCTCTGGCAAACAGCACCTCTTGGCATGATTTAGGTGTGCTTCCTCCCCTTTAAAGCGTGTACACAGTCTTGCCTTACCCTTCCTAAGGTTCCAAAACTCTGGCTGAACATTATCCCCTTCACAGCAACATTAGTTGGATTAGTTTTATATTGCAAATAATGTATTGTGTACAGACAGTGTCATAAGTACCATTCATCTCAATTTCAGCTGGCGTGCATTCCTTTTACTTTATAAATGCCTACAGGAAATATGACTCCAGTGGGTAGTTATAGGAAAAGAATTTACAGCCAGGTTAAACCAGAAYATATAAACTCTTTTTCACTTGAGGAAAATTTAGAGAGTGGTCATTAGCACAATATGCGCGTTATTTTATGTATTTAGTATTTTTAACATACTGTATAATTCAAATCTGCAGTGAAGTGTACATGATTTTAAATGTCARAGAGTAACAAAGTGCAGGAGCCTCAGTAACTGCAGGTGAATGCAGAAATGGAGATACACGAGTTTTGCCTCTGACAAAATCTCAGCATTGAAATTATTCAGTGCAGTCATCTCATCGAGTGATTTAATACACTTATTTAAACCACCTTTATCACTGTCTCCATTTTTGTATAACTGTGAAATTACTTATTTTGGTACATCCCATAATACCTGATTAACCTTCCCGAAGCACTGTGGATGGGGATATTCAGGAAAAGTTTTCTGTGTGATTCCCCAAGCTGTTCTGTGGTCCCTGCTCTAGTAATGGGAGATGTTTCCCTTATGACAAGAATTTATGACGTTTTTTAATTATTTCTTTTTTTTTTTTCTAACATCTTCATGCTCCAGAGCTGTAGAATCTTCAGACCTGGAAAAACCAAAGTACATACACATACAAATTATGTGGCAAGTAATCTTTTCATGTTTTATCCTTTTCCATTTTCTCTACTTTATTTTTTTTTGAGTGCAGCACCTAAAATTAATTAGTTAAGTAAAAAAAGGAAATAAAAATAAGGCTGTTCATTCATGTGATGAAGTAAAAGGGAGGATTTGGAGTATTTTTGGAAAGGGTATTTTGGATACACTTTTCTTAGAAATTTAATAGTGGTTTTAATTTTTAATAGATCTGAATTTCCCTGGAAAAGGTTACCTGAAAATTTCTGTTCATCTCTCAAATGCTCTCCTGTCTCACAGAGATTGCAGCATGATTTATTTAACATTYCTGCACCTTTTTGGAGGTGTAGAACATTGTAAAAATGTTAAGCACTGGTGAAGAGGGGAGATGCTGTAGCAGCAGAGAAAGAGAAGTGCAGTAAACATTGCTGTTGTTCCTTCACTCCAGTGTTTATGCAGTAGCCCATCAGTGAGTGAATCTCCACTGTGGGGTATAAAGGTGAAAAAAGCTCCTGCTGAGATATTCTCGCTGCTATAAATTATCAGCACTGTCAACAAGACCAGGTTCTTTGTCAGGCAATAAACAAGAAACCTTATAAAGGATAAATGGCTTGTCCAGAGAGAACTCCAGGGACATTAGGCCTGAAGGATCAACTTTGAAATTAGCTCCTATGCATTTGTGAAATAACCAGGTCACGGTGTAATATCACTGCCTGTGCTGCTGTGAGGCGAAAAGCGAAAAGCTGAATTTTGCTGTAACCTAAGCTTGAGCTACCACCTAGGTTATATAAAAATTAAATTATAGAAAAAGACAAAGACGCTGTGATCTTCTCTGGCTCTGCTATTTCACTTAGGCACTGCAAAATTTGGGCAGTAAGAGTGAATGACACATTGATCCTTGAGACTGACAGTTTTTAGCAGAGGGATTGTGGCACAGTCCTGCAACTGAAATAATCTGCAGACAGTATAATATAATATAATATAATATAATATAATATAATATAATATAATATAATATAATATAATATAATATAATATAATATAATATAATATAATATAATATAATATAATATAATATAATATAATATAATATAATATAATATAATATATCAACTACAAATACTTTTTTTTTGCCAACAACTTTCCAAATCTTCAAAAGACTTACATTTTTTTAGACCCTCTAGAATATCTTACAGATTAAATTATATGTGCTTCAGTGAATTGACCCATCTGAAATAATCTGAGCAGAATGAGATCACCTGCAGAAGATCAAAGCTGCTTTCAGTTTACTACTAATAGCTTATGTGTGGGTTTGTTGTACCTCCAAGTGTCTGACAGAGTTACAGTGAGCATGATCTTGCAACCAGTGTCCCATCTAATCCCCATTATTAAGAATAATTCTCATTATGTTTCTGAGCATCTCCTGGGAGACATTCAGATTATCTTCCATGCCTGCTGGAAGCCTCGGGAGATGGTAACTTCTTAGCTACATCTGACATCAAAGCTGCTAAATACTGGCTGCCAGCTGCCARGAATTTTCCACTGATCTGAATTTAGCTTTATTTACTTTGCTTAAAGGGCACATTTCAATACAAATTCCTTGATAAGAATAGAGCTTGAACCTGTTTAATGGTTAGAGGTTGTGCTAGTTCAAGGTTTGTCAATGGGGAAGGAAAACATCCAAGAAGGAGAGCAGGAAGACTGCTGTCCAGAATGGAGAGGCTTGGCAAATGAAAGGGGAAATTTCCAGGAGGGAAAACAGTGGGAAAGATGAATTGCCTGGTTGAATTGGAGCAGACAACCAGTGCTGTGCATTTTGACACCATGCAACTGTCACAGTGCAGGTCTCTGCTAAAAACAAACAAAAACAAAACACCAAACAACCAAAAAAAACCCCCCTTATCTTCATGGTTCTTAGGCAAGTCTGCAAGCATGATCTCCACATAACTGATGGGATACAGCTTGTCTGAGTCCAAATACAACCTAATCCATTCTCCCTCTGAAAGTCATTACCAGTTGCAAAGCATACTTCCCATATCATACTGTCCTGTAACTTCACCACCATTTATTTCATCAAATGAAGAATCTGTGACAGGAGAAGAATAAGACAGAGTATTCMGAGCTAGCCAAAGGAAAATTTTTAAAATCCACTATAGTGCTATGATACAAAGATGGTGGCAAGCCTTACCATTTGAGAAATTTGGAGCTGCTCTCCTTTTCTTTGGGAAAGGAAATACAAACACTGATCAGTGCTGCCCTGTAGAGGAGAGGAACTGTGCTGCTGCACTGGGGACTTGTCTTTCCTGCATCAAGCGCAGTTTCACCTGTAACATTTGTGTCTCAGTGCCAAGTGCAACTGAGTAAATAATCAGGAGATCTCACAAGAACGTGTACAGACAGAAATACAGCAGCAGTTCATGGAATTGAAGGGACCAGGACTTAACTATCCTCACACATAGATATCTCCTGATTGTGCAAAATGTAATGCTAAATGAGCATGAATTGTTACACTAGGGATTTCTTGGTGATTGGCATGGAAGGTATGGCTGATTTTCAGGAACAGTGAATGCTAAACATCTCTCCTTGGGTCATGATTGTTGCAAACACTTATTTGGTTTTTTTTTCCTTCATGGTTTTCCTGTTATTTGAATCTCTAAGCTCTCTCTCCTCACAGACTACTCAGTGTAAACTGCAGTGTTAACTGCTCATTGCTGCTGAACTTCCCGAGCAGAGCCAGGGAGAATGAAGCTGGGATAATGGATTGGAGCAGCACAGCAGCCAAAGAGAAGACAAAGTGCTG
>NW_026623299.1:351795-366504 GCF_030028575.1 Malurus melanocephalus
TCATTGCTGCTGAACTTCCCGAGCAGAGCCAGGGAGAATGAAGCTGGGATAATGGATTGGAGCAGCACAGCAGCCAAAGAGAAGACAAAGTGCTGAACAGTGAAAGGAGAGTGAAATTTATTGACATCCCTGTATTCATGAGTAAAAGATAGACAGAGGCCACTGCAAGACTGACTGAAACAGCAGCCTCCTCTGCACTGCCCTTGTGAGCATAAAATTTAAATTTTTGCACCTTTTACCTCCTTCATGGTTTGCATTTGCTGAAGTTTGCTCGCTCTCATTAGGCTTCTTCCACTCAAAGAGCACAGCTCCTCTGTAAGCAGTTCTGATTTCAGAGCTGTGTCTGTTCAGCTTTTTGCAGACAAGTAAGCTCTGGAAAAATAATTTTCTGTGCCAAGTTCAGAGATTATGCTGTGAWTTTGTAGCAAGTGGACGTAAATGATCATTAAGTGTTGGTACTTATATGTCCGGCAGATTATGTTGCAAGCCTTTTCTGTGTGGAATGAATAGCAGGAAAGCACAGAGAAGTTGAAACTCCCTAAAAGATGATTTCTTTGTTATCTCCAGCCTTSCAGTCAGAAAATTTATGGTGAGGATACACCTCATTATGAATRTGTTGTTATCATTGCTTTGTAAAGCAGCAGCTCCTCTTTCTAAAGGCTGCCTTATCTCTTGCTGACCTCTGAAGCTATAAAGATGAGTGTTGTGCCATTTAGTGCAGGAGATCTCTATCTTCACAACCAGCATCTTTTCAGAGAAAAGCCAGCTTCTTATTGCCTGTATTCCACTATGGAAAAGTTTGTTTAAAACAGAAAGGAAATGAATCTCTGCAGTGTCTGCTATGGTTAGGCTACTGTTCATTCCCTGTATTTAGTGTGCTTATTTTAGACAAACATGCTTGCATGTGGTGTAATTCACAGCTTTTATTCAGTTTTTACTGCCTCAARTTAAAAAYAGAATCTTTGTTTTCTGTTTAAATRTAGCTTAAACTTATATTTACCAATGCAAAATATGTGCTCTTGAGATGACCTTGTCTGCAAGCAAATGTCTATGAGATATAGAAGTCTTTGTGCTTATTAACTAAATTGCTAATAAACTGAACAGAATCTCCCTTATCAATTTGGGTGTACTCTTGCCACATGGTCCATTAAGCAGGAGTCCCTGGAGGTTTTCTCTTTTAGAGTGTCTGTTTTATTGGATACGATTTCCTCATGAGTGACTGTTCCACTGAAGGAAGCATCCTGTGTACAAACGAGATGTTTATATACTACAGTGAGCCTCGAGCAAGGTAATGTGCTTTACATAATTACATACATGGGAAAATTGATCAATTAAAACTTGAAGGGTAGTTTCTTAGATTTATGCTGGGCTGCCAGATGTGGTTTGAGAGTCCTCGGTCAGAGTTGAAGCGTTTGGGATTAGTCTTCAGGTTCTCTCTCTCTCTAGTACTCGAGGCACCAAGGTCATAAATTTATTAACAAAACCCTTTGTTTTGTTTATAAAAGCAAGCATTTTTTGGRTGACTTTTCTCTAGTAAGACCAAAACTTACCCTGCTTTGCAAACTGTTACCAAAATACTACGTGAGATCCATTACTCTTACATAGCCATTATATTTACATTTTCCCCGTTCATTTGGCTAATTGCATTGAACCAAAACAAATCTAATTTCTTGMAAAATGTTTCTCACTAGTCCATATTGTAAACTGCTGGTTACATTCAGGAATTTAAATAGCAGTTATCAGCTTCAGGTACTTGGCTCTGGATTTTATGTTAAAGGTCTCCAAGTGTCTGAGGGTAAAATGTGTCTTACGAAAATCAAATTCGCTTTATTTAATCTTTACCAAGGACCCAGATTTTTGGGGTAAACACTAGAAAGTGCTTGTTTAGATGAACACCTGTCAAATGTAAGTTTTGACAGTTTGTCAGCTCCAAAAAATGAGACTGGGTAAGGAGCAAATGTTTGCCAGGATGAAGAAATTCAAGTTTCTTCAGTAGGAATAAGTGCCTTGTTTCAGAATCAGGAGAAACTATAACAGAGAAAAGGAACAATACCTGAGTATCCAGTGAGCCTGTGACCACAACTCATCTYTCCACAGGAGCCCGGAAACACGGTTTTAGTGTTTGTAATTAGATGTGTGGTGCAAATTAAAGAAATGGAAAATACGGCTGGAGGAAAGATCATAACCTTAGAGAAAAGTTTTAGTGGAATTAACTCTTTTTTCAATTAATTGTCAAGTTTCCTATTGTCAACACAAGACTTTTGTCCAGCAGTAGAAGAGGAGTAGACCCAAATTAATATAATTTGTCAAAATTTTCCAACRGGGTGTTCTTGATGAGTTTAATTTAATTTTGTAATATTACTAGGGTTTTTTAATAAGGTTTATGAAATCATATTAATTAATGTCTTTGGGGAAGATAAAAGAGAAAATATTTTTGGGAGAGAAGATGTGTATGAAATATTCTCAAATAGAAATAATGATTTTTTTCTTCCACTCTCTWGGCCTCTTTCCCTTGGCCTGACTGCTGCTTTACACTTTATATGATGAAACAAAATTATCTCTTCTTTTTTTTYATTCTTTTATTTAATTCTTGAAAATGAGCATGTTTTGTGAAAGGAGAGCTGAAGAACATCATGCAGAGAAATCTGCTTTGGAAACTCAATGAATTATAGCTGAGTTTTTCTGTTTCTCTGAACTGAGTTTGCATGCTTTAAATGATTTATTGTTCATTAGTTCAGGTKAGAGAAAACTTTTACTCTGTTACTGTGAACTGCACAATTCAATAAAAGAAAGGAAAATGTTTCACTTGCAGAGACGCTGAAAGGACAATTATGGTTCTTCTGAGTTTACATTGCGATATGGTAGCAAGCTGCTTTCTTTTTAAATCCTCAGTAATTTAAGAGYGTGAGTCTCGTGGAAATATAATGGACTTACAGTCTGAAATCACTCTAAATGGGAATTTCAAATGTCCCACTGACTGTTTGTGTTAGGCAAAATTGTTCCAGTCTTTGTTGCACCAGACAGGGGGATAATAGGAAACAAGCCTGGCTGTTAAATTTCTGCTTGGCTTCTGCATCCTTTTAGTGGTGGCAAAAAGAGAATCTGAATTTCTTTCAGCTAATCCTGGAGTGATCCCTTGTAGACAAAGAGTTGACTCCAACAGCACAATCCAGCCCCAGAATAAAAGGAATTCATATATATTCTTGGGCTCCATTTAGCACAGTAAATATTACCGTGCTCTGTGGTAACATTTTTTTTTTTTTTAACTGGGGTGGCAAAAAGGACACAGAAAAAATGGGGTTTTTTTTTTTTTTTTTTTAACTTGGGTGGCAAAAAGGACACAGAAAAAATGGGGAGAGCAAGAGCACATGGGTCTTGCTGTAATAGCAGGGGAGAGGTGTTAAGATTTGGGAGCAAAGCAGCTGCTGAGTGTCTGTTTWGTTAAACACCCAGCAAGAAAACCCATTCCACCCTGATTATCAGTCACAAGTGGAARCACTGCTTTTCCAATCTCAGAAAACTCCTCAGTAGGCAAGATCATTTTTAGGACATCCTAATTTTTGATTAGGGCATTGTCTTCTGCTGCATTTTGTTATGATGTAAGGACCTTWCTCCCTAAACCAGCAGCACTTTTAGGCCAGATCTCCAGCAGGCACAAGTTGATTCTGGTTTCCTTCGATGTCGCTGGAACCACTGCTTGGTTCCCCTTCTTCTCCTGAGAATTTGTGCTACTATTTTTTGCACAATACTTAAGGCAAGTGCTCATGCTCCCAGGACAGCAGCTGCCAGCTTTATTAAGTAATTGGAGTGCAGGAGTCATGCTTACAGCTCAGCCTCTGYTGATGGGAATTCAGCAGGGAGAGCTGAACTTTATTCCAAAGTACAGCRCAGCCCTTCTCCAGAGGGGCCAATGAATGTGAGAGAAATATGTGAACAGGCAGGTCCCCCTGCTACAGTCATCACTTATTAAAGTCTGAAAGATAAGAGCACTACCTTATGAGGCTGCCTCAAGTTTCTAAATACAGATTTCCAACTGCTTTGGTTATATCTGCTTCACTTTCTTTACAATTTCCTGGMTAATGTGGAGAAGAAAGTGGAGGGAATTCCTTTCATGCCAATTACATTTCCTCAAATGTTTGGGGTTTTTTTTTCTTTCTTTCTTTTGCAGGTTTTCTTAAATGATGATTTTTTTGAAATTAAATAGATATTTTACAGTAAAACTAGCACTACTATAGCACTACTCTGGATATTAAAACTTCTTTGCTTATTCCCCTGTTCTTCCTCCATAGCTCATCCTTTTTCTTTTTTTCTCCAAATATTTCACTTATCAAGTCTAGTACAGATTTATTGACAGTTTTATTGCCTTGAAACTGGTTTGGTTGTTTTTTTTTTTTCTTTTAAAGATGGACTGTTGCTAGAAACTAACTTCTGTTGAGCTCTCTTTATTACTTAAATATTTAATAGTCTGACAATAGGTGTGTGTGTATTAGTGAGCAGCATCATTAAACCTYTTCTGTGTCACTCTATCTCCAAACATGTTCAATTTTCTCATTATTCCTTGGTCACTTCCTGCATTGTGATAGATTTTTTGGTGTTTCATACACTTTGTAGAGATGAGAGAAGTGTACAGAGAAATGAAAATTCCTAGTACTGTAACTGGAATGGAACACCAGATAGAAGCATGCAGATTCCTAAAATATAAATCAGAAGTTTGCTCAAGTATCTGCCTGTTCTCCATGTTCTCTCTCATGTGCAAGTACCATTGAAGAAGGACATGGACTGTCACAAAATTATTGTTTCTTGACTCGCCTTGCCTGTYTGACAAGCACCCTCCCTCCTGTTCAGAGCAGGAAAGCTGAGAATCACTGTGGAGCTGAAGCCTTGTGGTGCTTCAGAGCATCCTCTGCTCCTCAGCATCTTCTGTTCCACAGCATCCTCTGTTCCACAGCATCCTCCATCCACTCCTCGTCCTCTTTCCCCAGCAAGTTCCACAAAGTTCCAGAGCAGTTCATCTGCTGCGTTGCCCTGGTGATGCTTCAGAGATCAGCAAGGCAGCGCTGTCACAGTGAGGGATTGCACAAACTTTGCAAACCAAGAATGTGCCTGGAACACTGAAAATATTAAACTGTAGTCCTTGGTTAATCATAGTGCCGGGGGGCTAAAGCAGAAACAAGACTGATATGGTTTGAGCAGCCCCCGTGGTGGGTGATGCTCCAATGTGCTCAAAATGGTCCCTGACCACGGTCACCACTCCCATCTACCCTTTATCCCCCAGCTATTTGGGATAGCAGTTTTCTCCTCCCTCTGAGGGCTTTTACACTCCAGTGCTAACCTAAAAACAAGCAACTCTGCAAGACAGGTTTTCTCCTTTTGCCCACCTGACTGTGAAAATCATGTACTGACAATTGAATTTTTCAAAACAAAAGTGAGTGATATACTTGTTCGTGTTTGCATGATACATTTTTCCCTGAGGGACCTCACGTTCAACTCATCCGTTATTTAAAATTCCTGCCAAAAATCAATGGATCCTCCAAGCATGGAAATACTGCTAGAGCATCACTACATCTGCATAAGTAATTGCTGCTGATCATACACTAAGCCTCGTGAAGAGCCTCTTTGCTCAAATGATTTCCAGTGGAGCTCACACTGGTAATATGCTRTCTTGTCATCTCATTAGTGTTCTGGAATACCAATAAATATTGAGATATTATAAAACACTCAGAAGTAAAAATACTGAGTCTAGCTCAGGCTGATGTGGTTGAGGAGCATGGCCTCACACAGTTTTTGAGATGTGCCTTCACCTTGTTCCATCTCCAAACCTCCAGGCTGCTAACAGTTACACAGGCAAATTAGTTAAAGTTCCTGGGAATATTCACCTGAGTAAGAATTATCTTGCACGTGGGAAATAAATCCAGCTTCAATATTAACTCTTGCTTATTAATGGCTCTTTTCCCATTCTACTGGAGACTAAATGATCTCAGTTAAACTAGTTCAGTTCAAGCAACTATTTATGACAGTGCTTCACCATTTAATCAAAATATTAATCAAATAATTTATTTAGTTAGAAAAGCAACAACAATGTAAACAACCTGCTATTGTCTGATTCTCTGTGATTTCCTACCATAACAGAGTATATTTATTTTCTAGCTGTTTCACCTCTTTATATTTTTTGAAAACTACTTTTAATGTCCTTTTCGTGTAAAGGAGTGTCTGTACTGTAGATTGATATCCATCAGGATGTACAGCTCACAATAAAAGGGTAGAGCAATAACAATAACAACATATGGCAACCAGATGCCAGCCAAGCATGAAGTCAGGAAAAGGTGATGTGGGGCAGCTCACAGCAAGGAGCAGGAGGAAACAAAAACAGGGATGTTTTCTAGATTCTTCTGAACTCTGTATGAGCCTTGTGTTAGCTCATGTTAACTCACTTGTGCACATCCTGCAGTCTCCAAGGTCTGTCTTGGTTTTTGGTAAGGGTAATGCAGGAGGCTGTRATTGAATCCATCTATTTCTCCTTCACTGAGATTCTATCCCTCCTTTTCAGCAAACAACTCTGTATTTCTCAAAGTCTGAGAAGAGTGGGAACTGTGAAGTATCAGAAAGTCACAAAGGGCTGCTGAAGAAGGGTTCAGAAGTATTCATATAGGATGAAGGGAGATATTTATGTAGAAAATGAGGTAAAAAAAAAGGATAATAAAGTGAAAGGAGTCTTGAAATATTCCTGTTTTACAGTCAGGAAAGATGATACACCCTCATTAAGATATGGTGTTTGGAACTTGTAATGTTCAGCTAGAAACAAGAAGGAGTAAAATCCTAATTATGATGGTGTTGATGAGTATTTTTCTCTGTAACTTGATACAAAGAATATCACAGGGTGTTGATTCCTTTTTGTATGTAAAATATCATTTTAATAAAGAAATGGAATAAAATTTTAAGTTCTCCATTTAAAAATGTAAGATTAGAATGTGTCAAAATATCAGATTATTAGAAATTCATGATTTTTCTACCAGCTTTGTGAAGAAAGGACACAGAACCAGAAGGGAGTTCTGAGTGTGATGCTCCAGCCCTTTCCTGCAATTTTAGCTTCGAGTTCTGCCTTTAAATTAGCCAGACACATTTCCTCCAGTCCTCTAAATGAGAAGCTGTTGCAGCTCTCATTATCCTAATGCTGAAATCATAGAGAATGGCAAATTCATAGCTAGTTGTAGWGAACTCTTTTCATTAATTTTCAAATGAAATAATAGTATAGTAAATATATCATCCAAGAGAAGATAGAAACACCCTGCTCTATCCCCAGCAGCAGAGGCTGGGTATGGAAGGGTGTAAGAAGTTTCCTCGTGAGGGAATGGTATGAAGCTGTGTTTAGTTCAGTTGGAGGAAGGTTTGAGTTCAAATGTGTGCTGCTCAGTCCCAGAGTTCCTGTGCAGTCACTTAAAAGCACATCTCTGTAGGTATATCCAATTTCTATGCCTCGTGGTCTTCCAAATACGCTTGTATTTCTCATTCAGCTGCTGATCAATGTGTGCAGTTACACATGTAAGTGTCAGCCTCCTGTAATTTAGGCTTTAAAAATAATTCACTATAATTTACTTAATGGAGCCGTGTGTTGAGTCAGCACTTCAGACCTCTGTCTAATCTGAAACCTCCATTGTTAGTCCAAACTCTGTATATACATATTTCATTGCCAATGAAAAGTATATTTGGAGCCAGATATTCCAGTGATGGCAAGTCCTGCTGATTTATGTCGGCTGAGAATCTAACTTGTGCTTCATATTTTTCATTACTAAACCTTTTGGACTCAATATTACRTTCTGAGGGTGCATTTTAAAATGCATTTTAAACATGTGATTTGGGATCAGTTGTTTAAAATGCCGTTGTTTGCCATTCACTGAATCTCAGAATCACAGAATAAGCTGAGTTGGAAGGGGCACACAACTCTCCCAGTTCTGCTCAGGACAGCCCAAGAGTGTCCAAGTTTTTTCATATGTAGAGATCAGTTCTGTATTTCTCAGGTTTTATTTTTATAAATCTAGTTTAACTTCCATMTATGCTTCATGATAATGCATAAGGTTTGTGGCATTTGCCTATGTAAAATTTCAAGTCTTTCACAATTAGCTTTCCCTGCTAAATGACGTGGCCAATCAGTAAACTGCAAGCAGCTGGAATATAATTTTGAGGGCTGCATTATCAAATTATCAGCATATTAAAGTCATTATCAGTTCAGTTTAAAGTAATCTGCCAAAGAGACGTGCAGTTACCTTGGAGGAATGAAGAAGCACATTAAAACTGGCAAGCAAACCCATCAGCAAAACGRGTGATAATCAATCTTGAAGGAATTTAACAAATGGCTACATCRTGTAATGGATGCTGTCATGAGCTGTAAACTTTTAGGTGATGACTGTAGAAGGATAAGAAAAAGAAAGTTTAAAACACAATCATGGTCTAAGAGTATAAGAAAGAATCAGATGACCAAGAAATAGCTTTCATACATTTTTTGTTGGTCACTACTTTTAAAGAATAACTCAGTGGAAAAATGCTGTTCAGAAATCCAAAATATGCTGGCCAGTCTCTAAKAGGATTTTAGGGGGAAGAGAAATAMCTGTTCAACTCTCTCAAAATAAYYGTATTTTMATTTTYAAATCCAAATTATTAATTTTCAGCATTTTTCACATACTGTAGTTTTCACCTTTGGAARTCTTTTGGGTGCTCCAAAACCAGACCACTGAACAGAGAATTTTAGTTTGATATTAAACTCCATAAAAACAAAACAAGCCAAATAAATTTCAGGTCTCTTCAAAGAAACATTGTTTAATGAAACAAGAAAGTTGAATTTAAGCCAACCTGAAACTGGGTTCCTGATAGTAGCAGGGAACACTTCAGGGTTAGAAAAAAGAAACTTGCAAACAGGTTGATGATGTAGAAACTGTATTTTCAATTGAAAACAAAACAAAATGAAAAAAACCCATAAGTTTTGTTGCAGCATGTGTCACAGTTAGGATAGTGAAAGAATCTATGAAATATTTACCCCAGCAGACAGGGAATGGCAGACACAGAGAAAAGGAGTGGCAATCTTTCCCCAGGGTTTGTCATGTACCAGGAGGACCTGGAGCAAACTCCATCCAGCCAAGCTGAACACCAGCTGAATGTCTTGAGGATATTCACTTTTGTGGTCATATTCTTCATCTTGAGGGCTGGTATGATGTCATAATGATTAATTGCCTTTTGGCCTCTACATTTTATAGCTTTTATATTTCCTCTTCATTCCATGTGTTGAAACCTTCATTGTTTTAATCAAATCCAGCTTGGAAAGCCATTAGTAAAAAAGACTGGCTACATTTTAGCAATTTGTTTTTTGTAGTTGGTCTCTGATTTATCCTTTCTTGGTATCCTGTAACATCTCTGTTGTTCTAAAKGCTTATTGCAGTCATCTCACCACGGCTTTGTTATTATTTTAATTAGCATCAGGAGCAAGAAGTAAAATATAAGGAAAAAAAAACTGACTCAATCTAACAGATCAAGTGTTTCGCCAGCCCATGAGAAATATCCAACTCATGGGAGGTAAACCAAGGTATAAATAACTGAAATATATATCAGAGATCAGCTCTTTTAAATCCCATMTCTCTCTCTAGCTCCAGTGAAGCCTTTGGAATTACTAAGTTAAGACTGTTGCAAACTTAATGATTAATATATAATGACTTTTTAAAAATATATAAGGAGTGTTTTTGAAAAGTAACAGTGTGTCTTTATCACCACCATCTATTGCTTCTTTCACAAAAGAAATAGATTACACTGTTAGACTTATTCAAATATATTTTTAAAAGATTTATCAGTAAAAACAAATACTACTTTTTAATCAATCTCTTTCCACCGGAGGYAAATATAGATAGATTTAAGTATTCAGAAAAGCCCTTGTCTTTAATGAGAGTTTTGCATATAAAAAAGTAAAATTATAATATTTGTTCTAAGATTTTAAAATTTCATTGCAATCAAGAAATTAAAAGCCTCTACACCCTCAAATTCAAATTCAAATACTTGAGAATGAATTTAATTAAAAATCAAGTAGTTTCTATTTTTCTTCTTGGAATGTTTTCACAAAAAAAAATGTAATATCCCAAAATCATCAATCTAAGGAAAAATACRGTCAGGAAGATTGCTTTACACTTGTGCACATAACAGTACAGGGAAATCCATTTGACGTTTTTCCACATTTTCAAACTTCCTTTAACATGTTTTGTGTTCATGTAGCCAGGTGTATAGGGCATAAGAAAATTCAGAAAAATGGAAGAGAATGGAGTAGATACAGATTAATTAGGATAGATTTTTGGGTTTTCCCCCTAAATTTGTTTATGTACTTGAAAATACCCCAAACAAGCCTAATCTGAGCAAAAGCTRAAGTTTTTCATAGGTTTATAGTGGTTTGTACCCAAGTACATCACAGCAGAAAGATGCAGAAGGATCACAGCCTCTGAATGTTCCACCAGTTTACATGGATAGGGAATGTCACAAAGACATAGATATACCCAAAGATTCTCTTATGCAATATTGGTGAAGGTAGAGATGAAAAGAGTCATTGCAGCCATGGGATTTCTGYCAGAATTGGAGTCTGACTGTGGGAGGAGGAGGAAAATTGTTGGGAGTGAGCCTGGGTAGGGAGTGGACCAGGCAGAAGTTGAGGTTTCTGGGAGGAGGAAAGAATTCAGCAGAGGCTCAGGGACAGTTCCAGCAGAATGAGAGGCAGAGGACAAAAGGAAAAAGCTGCATGCCAGTGATTAACACCGATGGGAGCTGTCCAAAGCATGTGCAGAATATGGGTGGGGCTGTCTTATCCGTGTGGGTAACATTTCCCTGCCTCTAAGAGGTTTATTTTTAAGACTCTGTCCCCTTGTGTGGTGAATTACCAATGTTAATGAATATTGATCTCATCTAAATTGCCCAGGGAGAGCAGAGCTGCTCTGGAGCTGCTTTCTGCTTTGCTGAGCAATCCTAGGAAAAGATCTGTCATGGGCAATAATAAACATTGCAGGGGACAAAAGGGAACCAGTGGCTAAAAAGAACGTGTGCTTGATTAGAAATGGATCATTTAAGTAGAAAACAAGCAGATAAACTCAAATATGTGGAATACCTGATCAAAGATAAGCAAACCCTGCRTGTTTCCTTAACTGAGGAAGATTTCTTTTTTTTTTTTTTTCCAGGATAACAGGTTGAGTATTTTTTAAAGCAATGATCATTTTTTTACAAACTTCCCAGCAAAGTTCTCCAGGATCCTATAAAGCAGCAGTGAACCATGATGCACAATTGCACCAGGGTGAATTATTGAATTGCATCTGTCTCTCTCAGAAGCTGCAAACATTGATGTTTTCTTGCCTTCAGTTATAATCAAAGGACAAAGTGACATGTGATACAGCACTGATCAAGTATCTGGAAAGTCCTGCTCTGAGGAAAAGTCCAAGGGTCTTTGTACTGCTGCAGAGAAAGAGCACTCTGCATAGAAATAAGAACAACTTGATCTTTTCACTTATCTGTGATTCTTCAGGGTTTCTTGCCTTGATTTTTAGTTTGTGGTTGCTCACTCTAACACTCCCGATTTCCTGCAGGTCTTATCAGCACTTTCTGAAAATCAAACATTTAACTAAAGTTTCAACTTCAGTGACTTTCAGAAAACTCATCTCTTTTTGCATCCATCAGATGTGCTTGTGTGGGGATACAAATAGTTCATGTAGTGCAAACACATTACAKTTTGCATTGTCATTTTGTAATGTCATTTTGTACATGCTGTAAACCAGRCTGCTGCTCAGGACTATGCAAATCTCTTAGCTCTTATTTTATATACATAACTTCCTGTAGCTAGACTCATAAAATCATGCCATGGATGAATTACTTTATTTGATCTGAGTAACTGAAGGGACTATTTATATTTTATATTTTATTAAGGGATAATCCTCAGACCAAAACAGTGAAGGGGTATTTACTTTCCAACCTTCTAAATATTTTCACAATGTTACCTTTCCCATCYTCAGTAATTTAAATGACTTAGGGCAGAAGAGGTTGCTTTGTGAGCTCTGCATTTCTGAGCTAACCTTGAATTGTGCAGCAGAATTTCAAATATGTCAGCAGTGTAGTCATACTGGGTCATAATATCCAATTGTTATAGGAAAAAAGAGGGGAAAGGGTAGTAAGTAAAATATAGTACTTTTAGACTATCCAGAGATTTGCAGGTGACCTCAGAATAAATGAATATTTGTCCAAAGGAGGGTTCATTCAATATGGAACAGTTGCAMAGAAACCATTCTGCTTCTTACCTCTGTCTTGCCATAAAACTGGAAATGTACTACAGGGACAGAAAGKCCCAGATTTGYAGAGACCTGTCAAAATCCTTTGTASATGCATTTAATGTGTGCAGTTTGGAGCTGCCAGTAGCTGCTTACATTTTTCTAATAGACAGAAGCTCCCCAGGAAACCAGATTTCTGTGACCTGCTTTTGTAACCTCCTTGGCTGTATTTTGAGGCGATTCCTTTCATCGTGTGGTGTCTCAAATCTGCATTTTCTAGATTAAAATTCTATTTTGCATTAATGGAACCTTTTTAATTGTGTTCCTAAGAAGGTTTTCAGCAAAGACAGGAACTGCAGTGTGTGTGTTGGCATTCAAGGAATCACCAGAGAAAAAATCTAAAAGTAAGGTACCTAAAAACCTGTGGCTACAATCAGCTCTCCACATGTGCCCTACTGGTGATGATGCCGTGGGGATTTTCATGGGCATCATGTTGAGAATACACTTCACAGAGCTTCTGTCTAAAAGTCAAGGTTTATTAATATGGTATAATTAAAGGAATGCAAGAGGGAAATATCTGATTAGTGATAGGAAACTGGAAATCATAGTCTGGCTCACAGAAATTGTGTGGGTGTGAGCAGCTCCTACTAAAGGCAAAAAGTTCAGAGCATTCGATGGAATTTCACTGGGCAGAGAATAAATTAATAAYCCCAATTTCCTCTGTCTAAATAAGTGCTCTTATGAGAATATTTGTCCTTGAGAAAATGCACAACTCTGTTCCCACACTTGCTTGCACCCCTCTCACCTCACCAAAGCAGTTTTCCAGGATGATCAGAATATTTACTGCATCCTTTAGGGCCTATTTTTCCAACAGTTTCAATTAAATACAATCGAGCCACTGATGTGGCTGTCCTTGGTGCTGAGTAAAGAACAGTGAATATCCGTGGTGGGTGAGCCCTGCAGTTCTTATGGGCAGGGATAGGAGAGTGTGAGGTGCAAACAAACAGTCTGGAGCATCATTTGGTCTGGAAGAAATAAATCTGAGAAGTATTAATGGTTCCTGGAATGGGGAAAAACAACAAAAAATGCCAGGAATTCAGACCTGAGTGAATTGAATCCTGGGTTAGTTCCCTGGTCCTTCCACATATATATATATATATATATATATATATATATGTATAAATGTGCACATAAATATGTGTGTGTGTGTGTGTGTGTGTCTGCTGCTGAAAGAAAGCACTTCGACAGGAAAGAATGACAGAAGACATGGAAAGACCATATAAACTACATTTTGAGCATAGTTTTGGTCCAGGTTGCACCACGTGGGCAGCCCTCAAGCAGTGTTAGTCCGTGCATGATGTTGTTATGTTGTTATACCTCTGACAAAACTTTGGCTGTCCTGATGGCCATGTGCTGTTCGTAGCAGCAAAGTTAATTCTAAATTAAGTCTTTGATTCTCTTAAGTTATGAATAACATCAGTGAAAAATTCTTTTTAAAAAAAGTAGCATTTTATTTTGGAGCTGTTACTAGATTTTTATTTTTGCTGGCTGTAATAGATTGTAGTTATAATTTCTACTGATCATTTGTGGTGATTACACCACAAGACAGATATTTCTCTGGCCTTATAAATTCAAATAGCACCTTTTTCATCTCCCTAATACCTATCCTCCTGTCTACTCCTGCTGACTAATACACAGAAACAGCTTTTKGTGCCAGATTCTCTTTTACAGTGTGACACTGGTAACTGAAATTCTATTTAATATAACAATTTTGAAGAATMGATACTCTAAATTAAAACAGAAGCAGTTTATGACTTTTTCTGATTATAAACATGGAACTCAGCTGAAATGAATGTATTGATATAATTTACATTAGGAGAGATTTTGGCCTTGATTTGCAATCCTGGCGAGAAATGTGGCACTATATTGTTCTTCCTCCTTGCAGTGACAGAAGCTTTCACAATAAAAATCTGTTTTAATTTATGACTTGCTATAAAAGACAGCACATGACAGGGTTCTCTGGTACCACAGCCGCTTGCCAGGGACAGAGCAACTATTCATTATGCCTTATACTGTGCAGTCACTTATCATGTTTCTTACCCCACTGGTCTATCTCATTATTCTCCAGGAAAGCCATTTTAGGAACTGCCAGCAACTTACTTAAATTATAAATGGGTTTATGCCACTTTTGGTTTTGAACAAGGAGACAGACTTTTGTGGATTAGGAACATGGGGCTGTGCTAGTCGGTAATGTGATGTGACATCGTGGCTCATCCAAACAATAAAATATCCTTCTGAGCAGAAATTTGAAGTGGCATCTTTATATGTATTTGTTTCCTCAGATGAATTTGTGCAGCCAGAAAGACATAACCAAATAATCTGGATCCATAAAGTGTCTCTTAGCATTTAATTTTATTTCTTTCCTTTTTTTTTTTTT